>NC_135502.1:46828180-47137854 GCF_052857255.1 Amblyomma americanum
GCAGATATTTAAATTAAGTGGCATGCTGTTCATTACAATGTGAAGCAGTACTTTTCATTTGTCCCTGGAAAGTAAACGTAAACAATGCTTCGCATGAGCGGGCACTCGGTGTGTTAAACTTGCACACGGCGAGCGTAGTATTTTCTCTCCATGTTGGGAGATGGCGAGGAAACTAATTTATTTCCTGCAGGAGTGCAGAAGAAACACAAGAAGGAACGGTTTTTATTTTTTCGCAATGAATAACTACGTTATCATCTTCAGCCACACGGCAAACATCTAAGCTGCGAGGACGTATGGACTGAAACAAATGCGAACTCAAGACGCTGAAACAATTTTGGTGGCTGTTGTGCGCGTAGAGGCGATTCTCTTGCATGTAAAAATTTTCAGAGCCAGTCATTGCACGGAACGACCTTATGTTTTCCTCATAGCACACAGCACCAACACGTCAGCAAAATCCATGAATTGAGGCATTTCGCGTTGAGAGAAAAGTGTGTTTACAGAATGAAAACCTCTCACCAATATGCGGTGTTCTGCGGCAACTCCTAATTCAGAAGTGGAGCTCATGTCAGAGCACCGCGACTTTTTTTCACGTGTACCCCTGCTCAAGAACTTCATGGTTCGCGTTTTTTTTTCACTGTTTACTGCAGTGATCGAATTGTCTGCAACCTTATTTGCTTCTGACGAGACAACATATCTTTAGTTAAATTCCACGAAACTATGGGAAAAACATTTCTATTTTGAAGTTGGGTTCCCGATTCAATGTAATGACTATGTGCCATCTACATGCGTACATTATTGCACTGTTTAAACAGAGTCATTGTACTCGCTCGCAAAGCAATTAGGTTTCGAATATTATCAACCATGAAAAAATTGTTTATGGCTGTTCAATACCTTTCTTCAACAATTCGGAAGAAAACTATCAAATTTTCAGGTTTTTCTAAAAATCATCCCAAGGAACCACCGCTAAAATTTTTACATTCTTCGGTAATTAACATTTTTCTTCCGGCGCCTCAGGCCATCTGTCATATATGACCGACGTGTTGAACCTGCTGCGAAAATTCAAGATGGCGCTCGTGGACAAGCTGCGCCATCTAGATAGCTTTTATGACACCATTTCTTTAATTTAAGGCTTTTTATTTTCTAACGCGACGAGGCGATGTGAAAAATGAAACTTTGAGTGGACGTAATCCGCAGGTCGACAATCATAGCGTCTTCTGCACCGCGTTCTCCTGGAAGAGGGAAAGCCACACTGAGCACTTCTTTTTTTTTTTAGAGCAGCTGTGGTGATTAGACAACCATGTCGAATGGTTGGATTTCAGTTGCGATTGGGAGACTTCATCTGAGAGGCCAATGACAGACAGAAGTGCGTGGTCGTGTGTGCTTCATTTTGCCGTTCACGTTGTATTTTATGCAGTGCGCTTGATTTGCAAATCGCGAGAGTGGTTTTATTTGATGCTTCGTTGTCTTTTGAACATGCCGACAAGATATGCGGCAGCAGAGTTTTGATTATGGTGACCTCAAAGGAGGCAACGCCTCCTTTTCACCCGTAAAACCCGTTCACTGCCAAGTGAAAAAAAAAGAAAAATAGTAGGAACTGCAAGCTCTGCTAAAAAAAAAAAACAGAACTCATGTCCTCACGCGACTGCTTTCTTTAATGACACAGCCATCATTGCGCTTAACTTGAAAGGCCACAGAAAGTGCATTATATTATCTGAGCAGCTGAATCTCACAAGAATGGTAGCTAGGGACATGCGCAACGTTTTGCATGTTTAAACTTTTTTCTAATCAATTTCGCGCTCAGTGTATTCTTGTGCTATGAAAATATTTAACTAATAAATGTTCAAAGAAGTTTCGTACACGCAACTCTAGCGTTCCTTTCGTTCGGAAGACTAATGAATCAGCTACGGTTTGATTTATTGCAATGCGCAGTGCATGCAGTACTTCTTGAAGAAATACTATTTATTTTAACACACCCAAAGTTAGCCATTTTCTCGCGATAAGTAGAGTTAAGTCATTTCTTCTGGGTGCTCATATACATAACTTGTGGCTAAAAAAGTGATTTTATTGTCGTCATTGTACCTCTATATTCAAATTCCTGTCAGATTAAATCCGTGAGGAAGCAAATAGTTTATTTTAGACACTTTAAAGCAGTCGCCATTGCATAACAAGCAAAAAAGCCCCGACATCTTGGAGCCGCACGAGTGCTGGCGTAAAACACCAATATTTAAAAAAAAACGATACTCTGAGTCCATTCTGCATGCCTGGTTTGGCGCGTTTTTATATATGATTTTCTAGCTGTCTGCAAATTTTATTTTATCCACTTTGCAGAACATTACATAATTTACACCAAACACGAGGAATTTTCCGTGGTCACATTGCGTCCCCAAATGTAGACCCAGCGCCTGACGGAGAAAAATCCGAGCCTTTTTTGCGACATAATCAACTTTGAATAAATGCGTTTAATTTGTTAAACATTTTATTTGTAGCGACGTCTGGCACATATTAAGTGAATACTACCAGTCTTTCATCCATTTGAGTTTCACAGTTGGACGGCCATAGTTCATTCGAATTTTGAACTGCACTGGCGCTTATCCGGCAGGGCGCCCTAATTAGAGATGTTCCTTCCTGGGATAGTTTTCAGTGTGAACTTCTCGCTACGTTTCACGCAATTCTAACATTTATTTTTGCTTGTGAATATTGAATTTTGGGTGACTGTTTGAAAACTTTTTTTGTTCGAGTAATTCCGTCACAGCAGTATAGCATTTTTATTTGCCAACTGAAATCAACCAGCTACAATTATTCGCGGGCGCAAGGAAAACCCGTATAAGCAACAGCTAATGTGATAAGAGTGTTAGCAACCAAGGAGCGTTTGCCATCCTTTTAAACTCTGTCAATACGAGCGCCAGAAACACAACAAAAGTATACGATAAGAAAACACCAGCTTTCGGAAATTTGAAAACATGTTTGCAGAGTTAGGTGGTTTCAAATAGCCGGTGTGTTTCACAGCTGCAACGTTTCGATAAATGCACCCGCTAAAAATCAATTGAGACCGTATTAAACGTCCTCAGCGCAAAAACAAGTGGAGAAAAGGTTTTTCAGGTCAGTCTTTGCCATAGAACCATATTTTTGAAGCAGGAGTAAAGGATTGCACTTAGAGCGAGCAAACTTTGCGCTTTAAGTGCCTCGCAGCGACTCTTTAAGTTCTTGTGTGTTGGAAGGCGCTCCCAAGTTTCCTCGCTTGTTTAGCGCTTCTGCGCAGTGGAGCGAATCTTGCAGAAAAAACTGCTCCAAACGCATGTTTCTAGCGAATAGACAAAAAAACAGCATGTTATTCACTTTTTTAGTTTCCGTTTTTTCCAACGGGAACTGTTTTATTGTTACAAAAGAAAAAAAATTCATGGTCTAATAGTGCTCTCTGATTCTGCCTAGGTTGCTATCAATTCGTGCAGCATCGCAATTGAAAAAAAAAATTCTTTTTTGTTCAGCAGAATACAAGAAGTAAAAAATATCGGCGATAACGTACGCAGCAAAACGATGGCACAGGTATCAAGATAACGGTCTCATGCACATAAAAAAAGAATGCGGTGTCGTATCGCCGAACAGAAACGGCGTGGTCTTCTGGGCTCTCATACTGATTGCTGGTACGTATTTCTGTAGCTTCCAGGAAAGGATTCATGGAAAATGGGCTGCAGCAAAGATCAAATATCAATTTGGTAAAAGCTTCAAGTATTGGTTCAGGATGCGTGAGAAGGTGTGTATGGTTTCGAAAACCTATCAGAAAACGATGCGCTCTGCCCTACGACCCATTCCATTGGGTTTTCTATACGGTCTGAGGTACGTGAACTTTTTTTTTTCAGGAAATGCTTGGGTTACGTCACGGCTTTTAAAGGAACAAAGATATGAACTTCACATATTGCTGTTCGTTTAAAAATGCTCTTTGAATGTCACCGTTAGTCTCAGCTCAAGAATCTTAGTTTGCTTGCAATAATACGGAAGTAAAGAAGACACCTTGGAACGATGACGATCCAAGCAAGACAATGCACGAACTGGGGAGGTAAAATTTGATAGTTGTCTTACTTCTGACTAGGAGCTGAGCTTTCTACACATTGAACTTATTGCTCATTTGTGTGCTTTTCGAAAGTTTTTGTCCTAAAATTTAGCATTCTCCTCTTTTTACACATGCACCACCTTAGACGGTATCCTTCCAATTAAAAGCAAGTTGCGACGTCGGATCGTAAATTACGTTTCGGTTCACTTTCCGCTGCGTCGTGATAATGTGACGGTCGAATGCCCTCCCGGACTGCTTCGACAACACACACAGCTAGTTGCAAAAATTTCTGTTGGGAATTCGTGCTTAGAATTACGCAAGCCGAGTCATTCTATTTACTTCTATTCGCGACTGTGCAACCGGTGTCTAATGATCAGAACAAGCCGAAAACAGCGAAACAAATAACCGCCCCACATGTAACTAATATCATGGTATTCAAAATATTCGTATACAAACATGAATAAACGGCGCTTATTTGTTTAAAAAATACACTTGTAGAAATAGAAAGACCTTGAGATTTGGACAACCAGATCAAACAAGACCGTCAGATTTAGAACTTTTATCAGCTGAATATATTCAGAAACTTTCAAGGAAATACAGGATGCGAAAAACTGTCGTCAGTGTACGACTAAACAATCAGTTTATATGCAGTATAGCAGGGCCTTCTTGTTTTCACTTGCACAGCAATCCAGATACGCCAGAATAAATTTTACAATGAAGATAAAAGCTAGAAATACGACTCTTTCTACACAGCGTTGCCTGCTTTTCAAACTGAGGCCAGACTAGACCGGATATGTAACTTAGAAGAACTTGGTTGTAGGCCAGTTGGTAGGTAATCGTGGGGAGCAAAACCGCGAAACAAGACGGGACGCAGGCAGGCGACAACACAGGGACCACGCTGTGTTGTCGCCTGGCTCAGTTCTGTCTTGTTTTGCGGTTTTTCTCCTCACGAGACCGGATAAATGATGAAAACTGGGCTTGAAAACAGCCACATAAAAAGAGCAAGCGTGGTGTATTTGTACTCATCGTTCGGCACTGAATCAGCAAAAGGTGTTCGAAGATAAAAGAAGGCATCTGATGGAGAGTACACAACGAAACACCAACCGAGCTATAAATTATTTTCTGTGCTTACGATAGTTAGTAGAAGCGTTCAAGGAGACATAGACGAATGCACGTCGAAATCAGGCTTGCCGAAAAATATAACGAAGAAGGCACGGCCAACAGGGAAGAAAAAACACACAACCTACAAAACCAGCGCCATTTGGTTTCTTATTTGTCCTCCTTAGTCGCGCTGCCTTTGATACATCTTTCATCATGAGCCAACTAGCCGAAAGAACCCTCACCCTAATGCCGTCTATTCTCAGCGACATCGCAGTGTATCATATCAGCAGTCTTTTTTCCTTTGAACACCCAACGAATGGAATGGCCTTTCATCCGGAGTGGCTACCATTGTCAATGCAGTGCACTTCAAATCTGCCGCCGAAGATCATCCATATCAGCATTAATAACATATTGTCAGCCCATCCCTCATGTAGTGTCCCTTTGTGGAATAATAAATAAATAAATTCCGCAGCCGTGGCCCAGTGGGTTGGGCACCCGTCTTGGCTGCGGGAGGTGGTCGGTTCGGACAAGCTCAGTGCCTGCTAAAGGTGGTGTCACGGCCAACGTGGCTCGAACCTTCATCACCTGCAGCAGCAGCAGCCCCCTAGAGGAATAATAAATAAATAAATAAACCTTGCAAATTTTGTGATTACCGCAGCGCAGGACATTCAGGAAGTGCTCATGACGGCAAGTAAAACCGTCACGTGTGGGTCTTAACGCTTCGCCACTGAGTCTCAAAAAGGGCACGCTGTGAAAAAGAATCAAGTAAAACAATACTTAGGAACCAGTCTGCACAACCCTGCTGCTGTTGAGAAAACTCCGAACACTATCCAGACGGATGTTCGGGCGGCACACTATTAAAACTTCTTTAGTGTTAATAGTGTGACGGCATAATATGAGGCTTGCGTTTCTCAGGGGATATGCCTCATGCCCTTCGTTTTGACATTCAATTCCTGCTCGGTTACTCGAACATAATCTAAGTAAAACAATAATGCAGAAATGCACCCTCGCTAACACGGACCCATAATTTTCTTCTCGCCTTTCCATC
Organism: Amblyomma americanum; assembly: GCF_052857255.1. Classification (NCBI taxonomy): domain Eukaryota; kingdom Metazoa; phylum Arthropoda; class Arachnida; order Ixodida; family Ixodidae; genus Amblyomma; species Amblyomma americanum. Next base: position 46,834,378 of record NC_135502.1, read on the forward strand.
TTTTACGTGCGAGCTGCAAAAACGCGGTGCAATCTTTGGCTGCGGTCGATAACTACTACTAGAGAACGCAGCTTAGGAAGATAGTGTATAAGTTTGGCGCGAGTTGAAGCGGACAGAAAACAGAGCATTTCCTGAGGCTCTAGTTTCATTGGTGTTTAGTCACAGAAAAACTAAGAAAATTTGCGTTTTAAAAGAAAACTACAAGCGGTAATGTGGAGGCACTCACCTATTCTAAGGATTTCTGGTAGGCAATGCGTGTTTTGAATTAAGAGAGCAAAGTTACTTCTCTCTGCGCCTGCGCAATCAGAGACTAATGCACAGAACAAGTCGAAAACAGCAAAGCAAAGAACAGCGCCACTTGTAACTAATATCATGGCATTCAGAAAATCAGCCTTCTTAGTTATGTTGAAATTTAAGGCCTGAATTTATGCATTGCAGTGCAAGGCATCTTGTGGGAGTACGGGCACTACCGCATGCCAAAATGACTCGGAAGCAAAGCAGAGAAAAGCGTGCAGAATTAGCAGCCTAACAGGATATAACAGGAAAACGGCTGGAACAGCTTCATCTATCGGCAACGTTTGCTGTCGGCTGCGGTCGCACAGATAATTACGGTTGCGTCTCATTCCTCGATGGGGCAGCGATGCGGAGACCAGTCCCGATAAGGAACCAAGGCATCTCGTAAGCAGCTGCCATGCAATCCACCCTATTACGCCCCCCCCCCCCCCCCCCCCCCCCAGTTCTTTCTCGTTACTTAGACAAATTCCAGTACCTGATAGATGCAAAGAGCACGAAGCTCATTCTGTTGCTCTGCCGAGACTGGTGCTGTAATGCAGTGAAACAACAGGGCTGAGAGATGAAGTTGGCAATCAGGGACTGTTTTTCGAAGAAACTTTTTCAGTCCAATCTCACCAAGGCTCCTCACCTACAAACGATTTTTTATACTGCATAAGCAGAATGAGTTTCATTAGGCGAAAAGGCCGGCGCATGGCTCTGCGTGGCCCCCGAGGGAGGTAGGAGGAAAAATATTTGATGCCACCACTAAGGCCCAGTGAAGAAAAGCGCTTGCTCTGCTAAGGCCCGGCGATCATCTGTTGAACCCGAGTGAAGCCAAGCACTCCAGGAAAAAGGGAGAGGGTAAGGGCAATATGGACATGAGTAGAGAATGTACTGTGCGCCTGCCTTGACCCCTGGACAGTTGGGACAGTGAGCTGAATCACGCCATCCGAAGTTGTACAGCATTACTGAGGTGAGGAGAGTGTTAGTTTGAACGTTGCAAAGGACGAGTCTTTGTTTCGTGTTCAGTGACGGATGATGTTAGGGTAATATTGTGCAATTTGTTTCTGGTGTTCTGGTAACTTTCAGCTATTTGCTCTTTGTACCCCCAGGCCAAATCCGCCAAGGGAAGAGCGGCGGCGACCTTAGCGCGAGCCACGCACAGTAATCGCACCCCAGCGATATGCTGCAGGCAAACTGCATCGGCAGAGACGGACGCAGCGACGCCCCCAAGCGAGCTGCAAGTGCAGAGAAAGGTAAAGCAGCGCCGAATGTGAAGATACGTCAGAATATCTCAGTGAGTGGGAGCCATCGGTTAACCGAACGCGGCACGCCAAGGCAAAATGTGCATAACGCAGGAAATTCAAAAGCATTAAATTATCACCCACGAACGATAAACTAAGCCAAAGTAGAGCAAAGTGTAAACGAACTAAAATATAAAGCATAGAATTATTAGCGAGCCATAAAGACAAGCCAAAGTGAAGCAAAATTATTCGGCGCCTTTTTCGGGCAATGGGAGGCAGCAAGAAAAAGTCATCAAAAAAAAAAAAGGAAGCGTCGTCCTGAAAAAAAAACTAATTTTCTAACGAAGTTCATTGCATCAGAACATCTGAGTGCCTGAGAACTTCTCATTCCAGAAATCCGTTTTTATTTCTTTTTATGGGATTCATTTATGAAGAAATAACCTTCTCTAACACGGACCGGAGGCTCACCGAGCTGTAATCTCAAGAAGGGGCATTGCTTATCGGAGTGTACATGGACACTCAGGCGGCACATCTGCATTGCACTGTGGAAAAAAGGGGGGCCTATTTCAATACTAACTGGCGCTTGATGGCCTTAGTTGTTCATGCGCCATAAAACCCAACACAACAAGATTAGTACTCACAGTTCATGTCTAGCGTGACGGAGCTAGTTAGCGGCGCCGTGAGGTTTGAGTTTGATGCCTGGCACACAAGCACCGCCATCAGGTCCTGGCGGCGCAGCACGAAGGGCCCCAGGGCACTCCTACGCACTCCCGGCCGGTGCTCGCTGAGCACACTCTCAAGGGGTACACTTTCGCGCCACCAGGTCACACTGGGCTCCGGAATGCCTGCAGGAGTACGGGAAAAAAAAATTCACGGACGATCAATAAAGATTCACGCCACAATGCATGCGCTAGCATTAGCGTTTCCCCCGGACGGGCCAGCCGTTGCAGCTGACGACTTGAGACCATACGAGCCGGAGGCGCGATTCAGTCCATAAATCCCTGTGTGACACACCGTACGCCTGTTTTATTCTCCTGAATCAGCCAGCAATCTCTGTAGCAGCGTTTACTGCCTCGTTTCAGATTTGAGTCTTAAACATTTATCTATCCTTATCTATACAGGGCGCAAGTTGATTAGGGGTGATTCTGGACTTTTGTGTCTTCAAATGATACTATTAAACCACACTGCATGATTTCAAAAAGCTTTCGGCACTCATTTCGCCGATACGTTCACTAACTACCACAGTGTGTTTGAAGGAAGACATGGATAATCCCAAACCACCGACATCTTACACCGTGGCCGAAGAAGATCTGTGAAATAAGTCCAAGAGAACAGACGTACTCGGATACTTCTGAGAACGCCGGCCGGCCGAAACCTTCCTTTAATCTCATTCATATCAATTCCAGTAAACCAAACAGCTCACGCTCGTTACTTCAACGTCTTCCTGACGGTAGCGGTCTTTCGTAAATATTTACGGTTTCCTGAATTAAACGAACTCAAATCATTCTCTGTCGAGTTCAGGTAAACACTGCAAATATGTGTCTCGTGCCATTTCCCTTCTCTCTCTCTACCCATCGACTGTGATTGGCGACCACGGTGTCCATGTCACCACACGTCCCCTCCAAGCCTCTCTTCCTCTTCCCTTTTCCTTCCTCTCTTTTCTCGCTTGAGGGTCGAGAGGTGATTTTCCACTCTCCACTTTGCCTCCTACCAACCGAGTCTTCACTCGCCAAATCTGGGCTTGTTTTGCGATAATGAGCGTAGCAATGCTAACACATCATAATAACCAGTACTACATAAGAGAAGACTAAATTTTTATTATGAAATATTCTTACAAAAGGACAGTATTCGGTAGGTTACCAAATGAGTGCGATGCTTCATTCCGGAGTACGTTAATTAGGAGGCTCTTAAACGCAAGTCAAGTCCCACAGCAGCAAAGTAGCGCACTTACGTAGGCATTGTCTGCAGCGGCTTGCACAGGGGGCAATGAATAACCATTACGCAACGAGAAACAGCAAACCCCAACAACAAGGCTTCGATGTGGCTCCACTGCCTACAAGACAGCTCTCAAGTGCGTGACCTATGCGTCGCGGTAGGAGCGAAGTGTCAGTTGAAGGCACAGATAAAGGAGTTCACGTGGGGTGCATTTAATGACTTGGGCGGTACGGCTAACAGCACCCGCAATTGTTATGCTTATGGCTGCTCGTTAAGGGCTTAGTTTGCGGCCCATCCTCGGAAGCAGCTCGAGCATTTCATATTCCGCGCTCTTTCATTCAAAGTTAAAAAATGATGCGTAAGATGCCAAACATGATTGCCGTTAAACTCTTCTTACATTTTCTGAGGGCCTTCACCGCTCTGCATACACTTGTATATTTTTTGCGCCATGCTTGTCACCGAAGAGACCGTGTTTGAGTGATCAATACAGCTACTCGTTAAGTAACTGGTGATGATTTAGAGCCGACTATTCACTAAAGTGGTCGTCCAGTATTTAGCGAGGTAGGAAGCCACGGGCGTACGAAGCTTAAAATTCTCCAAAATCAATCTTTCATCAACTTCATTACTAGGAGTTAAGAATTCGCTGATTAAGCGCTGTTTAATTACAGTGGAGTGTCGAGATGAACGCTGCCATGCTGTCAAAAGTCCTGTATTAAGATTCTGACGCAGTTACTATGAACTGTTTTTGAGGCGAAAACAGCTGCTTCGCGCTCAGGATCTCCCAATGCCTGCACCCATCTTCCCAACTTTCAAGATAACATTTTAAGGTTTGGTACTGGGGAACACACTGTGGCGCATTAATTTGTATCCACTGTTCTGAAAGTCACTTAGATGTGTGGTCTAGCCCGGAGCTTCAAGCATGTTATCTCGCCGTATAATTATTAAATGACGAACCTGCTTTTTGTCTTTGAAACATTATCTTGTTTTCTTCTGTGTGCTGGTTCGCAGGTTGAACAACACCAGTCAAAATCAATGATGGACAACTTGTGGTTTCGAATATATTTCTTAATCGTATCTCAACGCAGGAGGCGTGGTTAAAGAGGTACGATTAGTAAGAGCTGGACAGAGCTACACCATCATGAGCTATAGTAAAAATCTCAGCAAAATTTGGACACTTCTAAAAAGTGCCATACCCTCAGACTCTTCATTCACAACATCATCAGTGGCCGTCTGAGTCCGTCATTACGATTTCACTCTCCAGTGCTAAATGAATGTGCTGTGTAGTGACTTCTCCTGGCAATTCCAATGTGTTGTGGAAAATCCCCTAAGGTGGAGTAAATTTAAAATCAGAGTAATTACTCTATAATGCCTACTACCGACAGTAAACTATTGTACATTAATGAGAAGAATTAAACATTCCGTTATTTGCATATTTCTTTTTGCCGATAAGTGTGCGATATGCGCACAGTGTGAGCTGAATTTAACGTGAGAAAGCAACAGATGGATACGTTGCGTAGTTGCACAACATATGCGCCACTTTTAGCCCGATGAATAATGCTGATGAAAAAATTTTTGTGCACGATGATAAAGCTTGTCCGGTAACTATAAAATGTTTCAGACTTATTTAAATGAAGAGAGTTAAAATTCCTTTTCCTTTGTCGCCTTTGGCGAAAGTGCTTCGTGATCTGTGTTAGAGAAGTCGCTGTATCTAACTGATGTCCAGACATCATGGTATCAATAATAAAATACACGCTCTCTATGCCTAGTTTGTTCTTCTTTAGTAGAGCTTCCATCATCTTGTCGCGTAGCAGAGAACTTAGTGCGTAAAGTATAATCACGATTTCTCTGTTTCTACGCAAAAGTATGCACTAATTTCTCTCACGAAAGCGACGATAGTAAAACGGAACATATCGAAATTGTATGGGCATAGTTCGACGTAGAAAAGCTACTAGAGTGACGGATCGCCGAGAGAAGGAAACATTTAAACTTCTGTGTCCGGTGACTGCAATGCATAGGCTTAGAGTCATCTTGAAACACAAGGCTCGCCGCTATGATCCGGTCTTCGAAGAGTTCTGAGGCACAAAAAAATTGCCGCCATTCTCTGAGGAGAACCACTGACTAGAGAACATAGAGAAAGGTCATTGGAGATGGAGTGACGAAAAGGGGTCACGAAAAAACAGCCCAAGGCAAAACGGCAAAGAAACACACAAAGCGAAACCACAAAACGGCAAAGTGACAAAGCAGGGCAGGGAAAAACAGCATGCTTAAAAACAACATAGGGTAAAACGCAGCTGACTAACAGAGAGCACAGGACACAAAGAAAAACGCACGGCGATAAAACAGCGCTGCTAAGTACGGTGCAGCACCACGCGAAGTGCGAACAATCATTTTCATAAACGCAAAGGGCAAAGTACAACCTATACAGAAGCTTCTTTGTTACGTTAACTTAGGTAGCATGGCACAGTACACGGGAAAACACCTTTCCTCTCTGTCATTTACAAGTTCCTTTTTTTTAAATGACCTCTAGTTTTTAAAACACTTTATAAACTGGTCGTCAAAAGTACTACAGCGCAACTTCATATTTATGTATCGTATAGTGGCTTGATTCGTACGATTAATACGTCTGCATTTGAATTCGCTTCTATTTCGGGATGACAATTAAACGAGAAAATGCGCTGCTCTGTTATCGAAAATCTGTGGGTTACAGTGGAAACATTTAGTTACAGAGTGGAAACAAAAGCTAGCAAATAAAGACAGGCGGATGTATGGGGCAATTCAATTTATCGGTTGCCTATATTCTGCAGGCATAATACAGAGAAAAACTTGATTTATTCCAGGTAAGCGAGGGTGGCATAAGCGCTTTTTCTGCCATAGACACTCTCCGAGCAACACGGCACCGTACAGTGCTGCACTGTTCAGTCGTCGTGCTATTTCTACTCCGTGCTGTGTTCTCACTTCCCTATTCCTTCCCGGTGCTGTTTTGTGTTCTGTTTTGACGCATGCAGTCGTCGTATGCTGCTGTTTCATGACGCCAACACAAAGCGATCACCACTAAAGCGGGCACAGAAAGGCAAATATCACTAATGGCAGTCGCAAACACGTTAATGGTAAGCTTTTAAGAAGAGAAGAGAACGAAACTCCGCCGGTGTAACGGCGATCATTAAAAGCTACCATGTTCCTGGCAAGAGGGTAATCAAGGCGAAAATAAAGTGCTTTATAGGACAAAGTGCTTTATAGACTGACTGCGGTTGACGGAGAGATAGCGTGTGAAAGACAAAAGCCAGCCATGAAGGTTAACAGGAAGTTCTGCACGGGGGTAACACTCAGGCGAAAAATGCCTGAACAATACCGACACAGCTCTTGCCTCCGGCTGGTCGATTAATTGTGCCGCTGGGGACGACGAAAGAAGAGGTTCTATTCATACGCCGGCCTCTGTTGTCTCCAAAATGAGTACACGGAACAGAAGCGGAGGACAACCTGGGGGCGACTGCCATCCCCAACTGGCAAGAACGCAGGGGCAAAAGATTAACAAAAGACCTGGCTGTTAGAGAGAGCGAAGGATAGACGAGTCCCTGTGCTTATAACTGCACAACTTCCGGATGAAGAAAGGCAGCGGTGATACAAAACATCTACGAAATAAACAAAAAGCACACAAATGACGCGAGAGGTGCTGATGTCAAGGCACGTTGTATGTCAACTGCTAATGGCGAGAAGAAATTCACATATGCAGCGCAACCTGGCGCTCTTCAGTACAGTGTTGCAAGCTAAGAGGTTCCTGTTAGCATGGTGTCCGTTTTCTATATTTTCATAGTGTCCCTGTTGGAGCGCTAAAGAGTTCTTTTCAGAGCAAGCCTGGCTGCTCGTGAAGGGACCCTCCGGGCTCGCTTGAAGGACCTGCGCAGCTCACCACCTCCCACCCTCTCCGTGGCCTCCGCCCGCGGTTCTTTTGTTCGCGTGGTGAGAGGGAACACAGCACGGCTACCGTCAGAGACGTGCGTTGTGCAGGCCTATTGTCTAAAAGGTGGCGATCGCTGCTAGCGAAGTGTAGCCGCGGGTCTCCGTTTCCCCCTGGATGCGTCGCTTGGATGGTAGAAACCCCAACGGCAATTTTAATAGGAACTGTCTTCTTTCCTGCGCCGCCACAATTGGGTACGTCCTCTTCTGCCGACGTAATTCCGACTGTGCTAAAACTGCTGCGTTGCGATTCATTTTTCGCCGTCGCGTGAAAGGGCAAGAAAGCGGCCATGCACGGTCTACCGACTCCGCCAACGTCGCTAGTTACGCTGTGGAGGGAGCCGACGAAACTACTGCTGACTCCACCAGACGTGTCAGAACGGGGTCTTACAAAGAACTGTCGAGAGAAGTGCAGCATGGCGAAATGAAGCTGGGATGTCTAGTTTGCATAGTGCTGAGTGCTGTCTGGCATGTACATCGCTCACGCAGATTCAGACGAAAGTGCAGAATGCGAGGAGACAAAGCGCTGCGTATCTCCTGTCTCTTCTCTCCCGCCGACAATTGAACGCGCACTGTGCATGTCGAGATGTCACATCAACTATACAGCGAAGGAACGTACGACTGAGAACGGTCCTTTTTTCAACATCAAACGTTGCGCATACAGATCTGCTGCGACTTATTCTATGTCGGCGCGTGAGTCTGCCACATGGAGCCGTTACCACACACGCTTCTGTTTGCATACGCCTCACAATTTCTTTTTCTGCTTGCACGGATGGTTTGCTTCGTGTCGTTGGCGTCGACTGGGCTCGACGGAGATGCCTTTCGTGGCATGTTACCTCTCACAGTCGTTCTGACTCTTGATTTGTTTCATTCTTTGCACCTGTCGCCGAAAGACGGCAGTGATTCTGAGTATTTGAGCCAATACCAAGCCTGACGGGTGTGCTCAGACAAGCATGCAATGCTAGCGGGCGAATATAGCCTCCATCAAAATTCAGAAAAGTATAGCAGCAAGGGCTCTATTCTACAATTTTGTGTTGATTAAACTTAACTTCTTCTGAAACAATTTCATGTCTATACCTAGTCTCCGTGGCGAGATAAAAAGAACAATTTGTGTGGTTTCTTCCACATGTATTTCTTGATTTTTTTTTTATGTTTGGACCGCATACTCTTTAATAGATTAAAAGCCTGTCATATCGGGAAAGACAATGTTTTCTAATAGGGCATACAGCGGCTAAGAACACGCTTAAATAGTAAATACTTGAGCGGATTTAGCACGCTTTCGACAAATATTTTCTTGTATCTTGCTAACCTTTCCTGTTTAAAGCGTCTCATTTTAGAACATTCAAGTTGTAAATATATGGATAGAAATCCATATTTTCCGAGAAGTACCCAGGCACCTTGATCATGCGCAAAATTGCCTCGGTGCTCTGTTGTGATGCATCCGCAAAACTTGTGTTAAGTGTAGACGAGATTCGTTCTCATCCTGTAAGACCTTTCAAGTGCTAAGGAGGCTGCAACTACTAGGTCACGCATCGATGGTGCCTCAAAATGTGAATCATCAATTTTTTTTTTTATCAATGCAGTGCTCATGACGTACGGCAGACATTTAGCGGCTACATGTAAGTTAACCACGCCCTGTTGACACCTCTGGGCCTCCCCATTAAACGCTGGAGTTTCACTGCTCTATGCGACTTGAGTGCTGCTGCTTCCCGGGTAAAATCATGAGTTACCTAAAGCCCGCAGACGAAGGGACATCCTTCTTTAAAGATTTGATTGTCTCCGAGCTCCATAGTCCGCCAGTTTGCCTCTCTAGGAATCTATTCCTAAGCGCATGAACCGCTGTAAAAGAAGAAAAAACAAAAGGTGCAGTGAGGAAACTCACCACCTTCGACGTCACACACGAGAGCCAGGCTGTCTCCTTCGTTGTAGGGACCGATGAGGCTACGCAGAGGCTCCCGGTCTCCACCGGCCTCTCGGATCACCGGAGTCCCCGGAGGCTCTGCGCAAAGGCCACAAAAAAAGAAAGAAAGAATGACCCTGCAGAAGTTTGGGTCTTCAGAATCCTTTTCTGCTAGGCTAGTTTGTAATGTATTATTGTTTACGACTGCGCACAAAAACAAGGATATAAGTAGAGACGCACACATCGCTGACAGCTCTGTTCAATTCAATAGCGTTGAGGCTTTTCTAACCCGCTTCATTTGATAGCTGCTCGAATTGAAGCTAGCTGTCATAGAAATTTCTGAAAATTATAAGTTGCGTGGTAAGAAGGAAGGAAGTACATGCTTTTCAGGTGTCAGTATAACAATGAAATATACGGAAAGATTAGATGATGATTATGGATTTTTTTGGCGCAAGGGCAGCTATGGCCAAAGAGCGCCATGTCACAAGGTATTTTTTTTTTCTCAAGGTTGGGTCAGAGACCCATTTCCCAAGCATTTCACCCTAACTAAGCCGAGCACCAGACCAGGGGAAAGCTTGTACCCATTGTATCACCGGTGGGTACCCGGCGGCACTGGGGATCGAACCCCGCACCTCCCGCATGCGAGGCGGATGCTCAACCACTTGGCCACCGCTGCGGTGGAAAGATTAGAGAAACCAGAAGAATAGTGTAAGTGTCGAGTGTTTACAAATTATGGGGAATTAGAAAAAATATATTTCGTATCCTACATATTTAATGAACTTAGTAAAGCACTGTGGGCAATGAATAAGTGATGCCTCTTAAAATGTAAAAAAAAAAAGTTATGCACATACGCAATGTTTTTTATATCTTTCGCAGAAGACGTCTTCCTACAAAAGACAAAAATAAAATCGATATTATTTATTCTGTACCCTTATTCAGCAGGTTTAAATTAGTGTCGCAGGCGTTAAGGATATAAAAAATAGACGGATTTTGAAGCAAAACGTTGTCACGTGATTGCCTCGAAGCTTATAGTGGTGAATTTAGTGAAGCGATTTGAAAGCTAAATAATTCCGCACTGCTTCTGTGTAAGAAAAGCAAAAAGAGCTCTGTATTGGCGACAATGGTCTGCACACAGAGAAATTTTTATCTCGGTCACATTGCTTTCAGCACCCTTCTACTGTACCGAGAAACAAAAGTGTTTGACGCGACGCGCGGGTTGTCGAGGGTATCGAAGATTTCCTTAGAAAACTTCTATAAATCTTAAAGCATTTTATATTGACATACCTTAATTTTTGTACAAAATCGTAAAAACGGAATAAACAAAGTTTAAAGAACGAAAGACTGATAAGAAAGAAAGAAGCAGGGAAGAAATGAAGGAAGGAACACAGAAGGAGAAAAAGAAAAAATAAGAACGGAGGAAACAGAGAAAAGAACACAGTAAACAAAAACTTTACAGCATTATTCCTATTTTACGCGAGGCCGCAGATGGGTTTTTTTCCCCAAGAAGTCGGTTTGCCTTTAGTTCTAGTGCATTTGATCCGAGGAGGTGCTGTATTTTAACTGTTGAAGTTTATGAAACGTAATGGTTTTTTTTTCCTTTTTTCTACCTGTTTATTTAGGAGCAGCTGTGTTCCTTAGTGTACCGCGCACATAGCAATATAAGCATTGCCTGTGCCAAAACCTCAATATTATAGTGTGAGAAACATGTATATTATGCAGCGGCAAGCTAAATGTTGGAGCAGCAAATTCGATTGCCATCATAGCGTGTCCCTTTGGAGTGCAACAGTTAGCAGCCCCGTCGGGAGTATATTTCAATCCAGATTTCGCGTAGTCAAACCATTCCCTCCTGGTTGGCTCCCGCATACTGGGTTGCTACGATTACTAACAGTGCTAGCCACCGCTGTTATGTTCGCGCAGGCCTTAAGAATGCAGTCTTTCATTTCATATAATTTCATTTTATTTTTATTTACACAATAAAGATGTGGGCAGGCTCAGGCAAAAAGCGCTCAATTTTCGCTTGAAGACAACCCGAGCCCCAGTACATGACATACAGCGAACATACAGCAAAAAAAAAATTAACATATCAATTTCTTTTCTGAATTTTGCCAACATAGCATACAGTATACAGCATACAGTAAGCACACAGCAAATAAAATAGTAACACGTATTATTCACTCATGAGCAGCAATAGCAAAAGAACAAACAAATACACAAGTTATGTACCACCTTTCCGCCACTCATATTTGATGAGTTACGACAGGAACGTGGATTTAATGGAACGGGAGCTAAAAGTCGCGGTGATGTAGAACACAAGATCTGGTGCCCAAGTTGAGTTCTGGAACTTGTAACATGCCAAAATGCTTGGTGTCGAAGTTCGTAAGTGGGAACATTTACCTTTAAATCGGCTAACTAGAAAAACACATCCTGATTATTATTGACAGACTTTTTATACCTAATACTTAAACAATATTCATATAAATTATGTACATGGACAATAGCGAAACGTTTAAATAGTCCCTGAGTATGGAGATAAAAATTGGCGTTTGCAATAGGGCGAACTGCCCTTTTTTGCAAAAGGTGTATTTTGCCTACATTCCTGTGTGTAGAATTTCCCCATACTTAAAACAGTAATTAACATAGGAAAGAAAGAAGGCGTTTTAAATCATCATCTTTATGAAAAGAGGAGGAAAACCGCGGAATCTAGCGAGTATTCCGGCACTTTTTGAAAGTTGTGCTTCGACATGCTCAAAGTGGGCATCCCATGACATGTTCGCGTTAAAAAAAACGCCTGAAGTTTTTGTTTCAGCCCATGTTATTCGACTATTACCAAGATATAAGTCGCAGTTTATTGATGCCACACGCTGTCGTGGATGGAAAAGGACAGCTTTTGTTTTTATGGTAATAATGAGTAGCGAGTTGAGTTCAATCCATTTGTTTAATTCCACCAGGGTGTCATTAACTGTGCGCACCAGTGACTGCTTGCCGCTGCCTTGAAAGAATAGGCTAGTATCGTCTGCGTAGATAACGTAGTTAGAATTATTGCTTATAGAAGTAATGTCGTTAATATGCAAAATGAAAAGCAGTGGCCCCAGAACGCTTCCTTGGGGAACACCTGTCAAAATATCTTCCAACGAGGATGTAGCGTTTCCAATGCTAACTCACTGAACATGGTGCTGCAGGTAAGACTGAACTAGATGCAGCGCTGTTCCACGAATTCAGTACAATTCCAGCTTTTTAAAAAGAGTTTGGTGATTGAGGCTGTCGAAGGCCTTTGAAAAGTGAACGAAAACTCCTATGCACAACTGCTTAAGTTCTAAAGCTTTGAGGATAATTTCTTTCTGAGTCAGCAATACCGTTTCCGTAGATTTGGCATATAGGAATCCATGCTGCGATGGGCACAAAAGATGATACTTCTTACAAAAAATTGATAGCCTCTTATGAATTATATTTCCCAGACATTTGGAAAAAATAGGCAAAGTATAAATCGGCCTATAATTACGTAAATAATTTCTATCAGCGCTTTTAAACAAGACTACAACTTTAGAAACCTGCAAAAGCTGAGGGAAGCAACCCGTGGATAACGCAAGGTTTTAAATATGAGCAAGAAGTGGGGCAACTGTATCAAGCACTTATTTAACCGGTTAAATTTTAATGTCGCCAACATCACGTGTCTTGCTGCTCTTTAAAGATGTATATATATCTCGCACTTTGAATTCATCATTGGTTCCAAGTATATGTGGTGAGTATTTTGCGCAACGCTGCATATAGTCGGCGAGGCGTGCTGGGCTTGACTAGCAACGTCCTCGAGAAATTTGTTGATTTTTTCAGCCAAGTCAACACCTTGTGTGTGACGACCTTCCAGAAAAAGATCATTAACAACCAAAGGCGCCTGCATACAATTCAACAACCCAATAAGTTTTCCCCAAACATCAGCAGTTTTCTTGCGGCAGTCTCTACTGAGCAGGTTATGTAAATACCTACTTTTCTCACTCCTCAAAAATGAGCGCAGCTTGTTGCGATACTGCCTGAATATAGTCAAGTCTGTGATCGACTTTGTTTCCAAAAATTTTGCATAGTTTGATTTTATGCTTTATTCGTTTCCAAGATTCATGGCTGATCCATGGTTTGCGGTCGTTAGCGCTCTTTCTGGTGAAGCGTTTTTCAGGAAAATGTTCATGGTTAACGCGCTTGAAAATATGACGAAACGCTTCGTAGTCAGCGTCGGCAGAGTAACTGCGTCTGACTGTGTTCCTCTCTTTGTCCCTACGCCCTGTGATGATTTCGCTCAAGCGGCAGTTTTAAAAACAACGAACCTCTTCAAAAATCTGAATATAGGGTCGTCTGTCGACATTCAGTGTCCTGATTCACAAATATCTTGTCAATCAGGATAAACACGTGGAAAAGCATATGAGCACAAGACGCTCTCGCACTAAGCAACTGCTTAAATTTTTTAATTGCGCAAAAAGTTACCTAAAACCGGAAAAGGCGGCTTTTATGTTAAGTCCAGCCCGACACCTTTTCATTCATTTGAGCCAAACAAATCGCAGAGGAGCAAGGTTCCAGGCTAGTTGGTGAAGCATTTAAAAGGTAGACACAGCGCGATTAAGCACGGACGCACGCGCTTGTGTGTGTCGTTTCTTCATGTGTACGTCTTTCATCGCGCTGTTTCTTCCTTTTAAGACCTAATCGCAGCAGACACATTTTTTTCTATTTGAGCTCATGACTAACGCCGTGCAATGTTTTGAAGTTGCTCTGTACTGATCCAGTACTACATGATTTTATTGTTTTGCTGCTCCAACGTTCTGAAAGACGAAACACTAGAAAAGACGGCTCTATCATTTTCAACTAAAGAAATCTTATTTCTCTTTAAATAAATATTCACCGAACACCACTTCAGCTACCACCTCTGACATCTGCCATTTGCGTAGAGAGATTTTCGCGTGCTCGCAGGCACACTTATGGCTTCCAGGTAGCTCTTGAAAAAACTATACCCCGATCTGGGACATCACTGTCAGGAAATCATCGCTTTCGATGGAGGCCCTAGTGCTACGCCATCTATTGCGATGAATGTCACCAAGCCTAATGACAGCCGACGAACGCATCAGTGGGACTCCTGCCGTTGATCACATACAGCGGGAACATTCAGCCTTATGATCCTTAGCTTCTGAGCGTGTGGTGTGCCACATGAAAACCTCGGCACTGCGTTGCGCAACTCCGATCATTCAAGCATCTGTCTAAAAATGTTAAGACTGGCATACTCCCTCGAAGCAGCTGAGAACCGGCGAATAATGTAGCGTGTCTCTCTCGGAGTAATTTTTCAAAACAGTCATCAGTTTGGTTGCTCGGACACAGTTTTGTTTTACCATCTGCTCGTAGGGTATGTTCACACAATTATTGTAATATCATCGTCCTATGTTGTTTCTGGCCGAGGATCAGATGAGTAAAAATAGCTTGTTACAAGTGCCCAGCACTTTCAGAGTGCTATGTGTTATTTTCAAAACAACATAAGAAAAAGGTTTCCAGTAAAAGACGGGTCCAAATAGAGCCTCAAACAACGGTGGGGCCGCCAGCATCTGGGAATGCAAAGAGAACAGGGTTGTAGAGCATAGTTCCACCACCTGTCGGCGTCGTTCACAGAGTGCACCGCAGTGCTGTTTGTTTAATATGGCTGATAATGTGAACACTTTTTTTATGTGACGTGTTCATTGAAATTTCAAAGCATGGTGTGACATGGCATGGTACAGCGTGGAATGGTATATTCTGGGATGGTACAGTTTGGCCTTGTTTGATTTGGTATGGTATGGTATGGTATGGTATGGTATGGTATGGTATGGTATGGTATGGTATGGTATGGTATGGTATGGTATGGTATGGTATGGTATGACACGGAGCGGTACGGTATTGAATGGCATGGTATGGTAGAGGGGTGCAGTGTCCCGAATGTGCACTTGGGTTATGGCAGACACAACGTGCGGGAATACGGAATAATTTCGACCTCCTACGTCCCATAATTTGCACTCAAATCATACAGCACACCAGCGTTTTTGCATTTTCCCACCGTCGAAATACGACTGACGGGGCCGCCATTCCATCAAGCAATCTATGCCGCAGCATCTGAACGCCATAGTCTCTGCGCAACCCTGGTGAGGTGAGGAGGCTGTTCTCAAGCATTGCTCTTGCTCCGACGAACTTCGACGGCGGTCGGATTACAAGTCTTCATTACGCTCCTTGCTTCTCAGACCCTAGATCCAATCTAAAAAAAATTTCGTCCTGTTATCCCGCAAAATGAGAGAAAGCTTCAGTGTAGTATTCTCAGCACTGGGAGCAGCAAGCGATGGAAGGCTCTTGTGAAACACCCGTACCTGACTTTGACGGGTGCCGCTGTGTTCCTAGCCGCTAAGCCGCTTACAGGCACTGGAATTATTTTCTCCTGCTTTGAACTAGCAGCGAGGGTTAACACAAACCAGGAAGTTCTGTTTGGGTTTGGCGCGTAGGGAACGTTGTTAGCAACTCTTACCGGCCTCCTGCTATCTGAGGTCTGTTTCATAGAGCTTCCTAATTGGCTGAATATAGGAGATGCAGTTCATAGAGTGAGACGCCTGAATATAATATCTTTCATTGCGGACCGAATTCGTGAAGTTTGGAATAAACCAACCGCGCAGATAATTTGTTTTCTTTTGTGATCCCGGCGATCGCAGCTATCTTCTATATACCTTTTGAACAATGAAAAAAACAATATCTTGTGTGAATAAAAGTGGGAGGCGTGGCAAAGTGGTATTTGTGACCTACCTTTGTTGTATTTAAGAAAAAAGAAAGTGCTTATGCAAGATTCGTGCATATGAGAAATGCTTAAAAATAGAATTATATTGTCCATGCGCTACTAACTGTAACAATGTATTTGCTAGTAACTCTATTCGCCATCATCCTTAGCAAACATGCTATCATGATTACTTTTATGTTACTTGTTCTGAGATCAATCGAATTCCGTGCCGTAGACGGCAAATATGGCAGGCCTTCGGGCTAATGGAACATCCCAAGCAGCACAGGTAATTGACCAAATGCTGGAAATGGGCCGTTTTACTCAGACCATTTGTAGGAGCGGCTTTTGCGAATATATCTCCAATATTGGGCCAATTACATAGGCTGCTTGGGACATAATGCCCTCGCATTAAAAATGGATTGCACACCTAAACCAGTCTTAAGTATCCCTGATAGCCTACTGGAGTTTCAGGGATGCACTTTTCTGAAGAATAAAGATCGTCAGGGTTGAGAGACCGACATGCGATCAACACATACACAGAGGCTGGCTGTCACAATAAAGTATTCTGGACTTGAGCGCAACCGAATCTGTGTGAAAGACGCGGCGTCAACTGAACTTCGTTTTCAGTTGTCTGATCGGCTAAGAGAGACGTCATTATCGATAAATGCAGTTTTATCTCACGAGGTAATATCGCACACGTGGTAAGCACGCTTCAGGTTTCAAAGGCGACACAACATTTTGTTCAGCGATTTGCAATGACCTGCAAGAAAATTGCGTGTGATAAATGGCAGTAAAATTTGAACGACCTGCAACGGGCTCGACACAGCTTTCGAAGCAGCACAGAGAAAATTCGTAAACAACAATTTCAGGATAAAATAGCGCGTTATCGCAGCACACTTCGCGAATTTTGAGATTTTTCAGTTTTCTCAAACAGATAATGTTGAAGTTTCATGTGACTGTATGAGACGGTAATAAAAAAATCGCTGTCGACAAGTCAGCCGTCACTACTAGAAGTGCAAAAAGATAGATGATTTCGCGTTAGCTCTTCATTTAGGCGCTTTAGAAAAATATTTCTTTATATCATATCATAACTATACCGCGTAATTCTGAGCATTATGAAGGCGACGATAATGTTCGAAATTGGGAAATACGCTTTATAATAAAATGCACCGCCAACCAAGCGAATTTAAGCAACTATATCAGCAGCACGCTGGACGAGTCTTTGAAGCCACTTCGATGAAACATCCGGTCGGGCCCTAAGCTAATAATTCTCCAGCGAGGTTGTATAAGTGTCCTTGTGCCCGAAACAATCATATCTGTGCTGGAAACCGTCCTGTGCTGGAAACCGATTGACTAGTCGGAACGAAACTGCCGCTCGGCGCTATCTGATCGGACACCGTAATGACACCGAAGATGCCAATCACCTTTCCCGTGATTATGACAAAACTTCCGTGGTCGCGCATGAGCAGGGGGGTGTGTGACCACCCAGTGAGAGTTAATTAGGTGACCAGAGACACTGTGATACATTTTCATCGAGTGTTGGCCTGTGGAGCTCGCTCCTGCGCTCAGGCCCAACAGAAAGGGAAATGTGGACGATACACCATTAAAGGGAATCGTACATAAAGACAGCACACAGCGTGTCCGTTTGTTTGCTTTGGCCAATTCTTCGTTTTATGTTGTCTCCAGGAGGAGGGAAGGAAGCCTCAGAACTCTGGGCAACGTTTCGACAAGAGTTGTTGTGTTCCTCTCTTGTCGAAATGGCGGCAAGTATACTGAAGCTTTCCTTCCACCCTGCCTCCTTCCTTGCAAATATTTCAGAACGCACTGAAACCCGAACAGAGTGTCTCACTCTCAGTGGACATGCGAACTGAGGTGTAGGATGAAGGTGAGATGAGAGAGAGAGCCATCTTGTAAACAAAAACAAAAAACAGGCGTCCTAGTGAAGGGCTCTGGACTAATTTAAATCACGTGAGGTTCTTTAAGGGGTACAGACACTAATTTTCGGGAGCGAAAAAGCCATACGATTTGTTTTATGAGCGTAAGAAGATCCCTTCTAGCAAGCTTCATTCTCAGGGGTTGAACAGTACATAGTTTAATATGGTTTTGAATGTTTCCCGAGGAGCCTCTCGGAATTCGCACCCGCATCGAGTGACGTAAAGGTGCATTTGTCCCGATGGCGCTTACGTCACAAACCTAGAGGTTATTTATTGGAACGAACAGTGCTTGCTGCAGGTGGCGACGTCATCAGGAATGTGGTAGTCCAGGTTGGCTGACCGACTGTGACGCCGAGATGCATTTTGGCGCTGGCTCTGACAGCGACCAAAGGTATGAATAAAAATGTTTCTATAGAATTATTCACTTTCCGCTCTGCTGTTTTCAGCTAGTTTTGATCATTACTATGCCTATAAGGCTCTTTCGAGGCAAAAAAAAAAAAAACGGACACCCACTGACATTGTGTCTGCACCCCTTTGAAATGCGTTGACTTCGCAAATCCTACTGCTGTTGTATTTCACCTGTGTGCTATGCTATGGCAACGGAAGCTAAGGAACGCTACGCGGTCTGATCTAGCCCGTATTTATAATCTATGACGCTTGTTTCTGTTTCTTGAATGCGGAGTTCACACATGCCAGCACTGTTGTGTTAGTTGAAGCGCTGTTCAAGAAACTGCCACTGACTATGGGGTCTTATTTCTCTGAAGGCAATTTGCAGAGTCCCTAGCATTGAGACTATTTCGCTAAACGTCGAATCCCGTTGCATGCATCATCACATACATTAATTACCCAATCAATCGTTTATCAATAAATAGCAGGTAAAAACTGTAATGCTTATACTTAATGCATTCATAACCAAATTAACTCCAACGAAAACAGTTGAGAAAGTATAGATCCTATTTTGAAAGCAACTGATCGTTAAACCTAGGTAAAGTCAAGTGCAGTGGAATATTATGTCGAACATTCTTGGACGAAACGTTTTCATATTGAAAAATTGTAAGGTACTGGTACATAAGTATTGGTCCATATTTCCGATATTTAGAAAAATCCTTATTTTATTGCGTTTTCATGGCTCGCATCGAGAAGTTAAGTCTGCCATAGAGAACCAATAGGGAACGCTACTGACGATAGCAAAACGTTAATAGCAAAAAAAAATAGCCTGCCGATGGCAGATCTGCGGATATATAGAATGTTATTTTATTGTGAAATCTTGCATTATATCAAAAATTTGCGCTCATCGACTCTTCCCATTATAAATATACGCTATGCAGATATATGTATTGTGAGCGACTACTGTATATCCTGCACAGTTTGGGCTTCAAAAGTCTTAACCACCGCATAATAATGATCAAATTTTCGATCCAGATGCACAATGGAATTAAATGGCACATCGCTGATAAACTACCCCGCAGGTGTACGTTTCACACGGATAGCACTTATCACAACAAACGACAGTTATGAAGCTCTGTTAGCAATATGTGGCATGCGCGTGCTTCTGTCTGATATGCTTCCTCGAGTACGTCTTCAGTAATATTACGCAGTGAACCTAAGTAAGAGGCCACTAGGGAAATGAAACAGAACGAGACTAGCGATGTATTTCCTTTGAAGGAACGCTTGACTGCCGGGATGCAGGGTTACAGCGTGTGATGCGGAAGGACCTCCTTTGCCAGCAAACGATGCGCGTGCCGCACGCGGTAACGAGGCATTTCCGGGTCACTGCCGCTTACGACCTTCTTCAGTGCGAGAATCACGCGGTGGAAAGAGCAACGGGAGTCGAGGAAAGCCGAAAGTACCGTTGAAGTCAGTGAACCAAAACGAGGATAAACATACGTACCTCGCTTTCTGTAGCTTTTTTTTCTTTGGGACGAGGACTTTGTCATTTATTGGTATTTTTATTCCAGTTTTCGGTTTTATGACAGGGTCGTGCTTTTATTAGCGCTTGAACCGCGGAAACTCCTAATCCTAAACCTTCGTATCCTTGAGCCCCATAAACATATCATTTCTTCACAGCAACAAAACCGAGAGAAATAATGTCATATGACCCTACGCTGCACTAATGGATTATCTTTGCGCTTAACGTCATCGAGAATATTGGATGGCCACTTTCTGCGGGACGTCATCTAGCGAAACAATAGACTTTTTTTCACTAGGTAATCATTTGAATGCAGCTGATGTGTGTTTTCACAAAAAATATAGGCTCAAAAATTTTCTCTCACATCGCCAGCGTAGCGAGGTTATAGGGGCGAAATTTTCTGCTTTACATGTGTAAGAAAAAGAATATATTTTTTTTCATTTTCAGCCTGGATCACTAAAATCTTCTATAAAGATTACGCATGTAAGCATATGATATGCTTGTTAATTCACGAACTTTCACAACTTTCTTGAGCTAATATCACTGAAACCCTGTAAAAGGAATTGCGCATCTGCGCATCAGACGTGCTAGGTAAGTCACGTATTTTCTCAGCTGTACTGAGCAAATATCAAAGTTTAGGGAATTAATAATATGTTCTCATTCTGAGACAAAATACGAAAAATTTACAGAAAACATGATCTTTGCTCATTATAATACTCTTCAGGCGTGTGACCAGACGCAAAAGTGTTTCCTAGCATAAATGAAAATATCATTTGTAGAAAGGGATTTTGTCTGAATATTTGTTTAGGACTGAGCAACATTTAAGAACTTTGAGTGCATGAATATCTTCGTCAATAGGATTCAGAAGTGAAATCTGATAGAAGCATGCCAATTATTTATCGACGATTTCTTTATCATCTTCAACAAAGCTATGTCTCCTGCAGGACCAAAACGCTGGCCGTTAACATTTAATTAGCCTTTTCCTATATTCCCTCCTGCAATCTTATCTCAACAGGTGTCCTAAATATGTCTCCACACTGACTTTTTATCGCCTCCGCATGTATTTCTCTTATCAACAGATTTCTTGCCCAAATAAATATTTGGCTATCGATTTTCCACCTAATATCTTTGGTCTCCTGGCCAGGTCCACTTCCTCTTCTAGCTATAATTTACTAGTTGTATAATGCATTGCTTTTCTAATATCTTGTAATCACATGATGTCATCCATACAAAGTGCTTGCTTTCAAAAAACATTGGGCTTTGATTTTGTTTTTTTTTCGTTTTGCGTAATAGTCCCGCGCAAAGACACAGAAGAACAAAATTCTTGAAGGAGGCTGTACCAGATAGTGCTGTTCACGAGAACTACCACAAATCTCTGTGCTTGGTGTGCAAACAATTCTTATTATCTTCAAGAGGATACGAGTTGTGTAAAAGGTATCAGAAATAATTGCTTAGCAAGCTTTCCTGCCTTTTTCTTTTGAATACCCAGTTTATAGTTTACGCTCTGTTCATGTTCAGCATTTTCTTGGCGTGTTCATATGAGAACACGAACCAGAGTGAACAGTCGCGCAAGGCGCCTCATAGTGATATATCAGGTCATCTTTTTCCAAAGCTCTCAACCTGCGGTACCATGAGGACTATCTTTAATTTCTGGGTGGAAAAGAACCAAGATTCCAACATTGTTGACATTTACGGGCGCTTACTAGTGCCGCAAACCGAATTTCTTGCAGTGTACGTAAACATGGGGAACCACCAGAAGATCGAAATTAAGAGCCGTAGGGAAGAACGTGATGTTAATGTACCTCTCAGTTATAATGTTGCAAAACATGGTGGAAATATGCTATAAAATAACAGTGAATAAATGTAACTTTTGCTTCTTTTTCGGTAACTATATTATTTTTTCTTTGTTAATTCTAGACAGATAATATGCAATCCGCAACACCGCTGAGGAAAGTTAGTTTTAATCTTCAATTTAATCTATTATATACACTTCAAGTATCAAGCGACCTAAGAAATTCTCATGAGACACACACAGCGGGCAATATTCCGGGGTGTGATGAATACTTAGGAGATAAAAGAAATGTTAGTTTCATATACTTTACGGCTATCTTTCAATCATCAGAGCATTCCTTCTTTTTAGCAATATACGCAGTCTTGCCTCAGAAGTCGAGGTCGCTTGATTTAGCTCCTGATGGACCGCAGTGTGCCAATAAAAGCGAAATAGCGTGGCCTGCTGTTTCTGCAGTTAAAATTTATTCTGATTTGATGAGTTGATTTCTCTGCCACCGGCGTTTCTGTAAATTTCTCCGAGTAGAACCGCATTTTAAACTGCAGTCGGAACATTGAATACTCATAAGAAGCGAATAAAAAATTAAATCAACCCATACACCCAACACACTTGTCCGCTAACGTTCGCTTCGCACGCTACGCCGTATTCATTTTTTCGGAAAACCGTGAGACCATTAGACGCTATGCAGAAGCGACGAGAAATGCATTAAGAAATTCACTTTGGGAAAGCAGAGCAGAAAAGGAAAGTACAAAGCCACAATAACGTAGCGCCCTCTAAAGAGCGAGACAGTGATAAAGTTTGATGATGAAAGGGTGAAAATTTTAGGGTAATAATTTAAGCTTTTCTAAAGATTAGGGAAAAAACCGCAAGTTGAAGAATGTAGAGGCGATGTATCTGAGCAGCATGATGTGCGCAGGCATCTACCAGGAAACGGAAAAGAAAAAGCGGGAGCGTAAGGTTTAATGTCCTGCGGGAAACCGATGACAAAAACGAAAATGCATCTTGATTACCACGAAGGTCATTTGGGGCAGGAGGGCTAGGGCCGCACATAGAAAGCTTTCAGGAAATCCCGAACTGTTGGGTGCCCCGTGAAATGCCTCGTGAGCGTGGAAGGGAGATAATGTGCCATTAGAACGCAGTATGCCCCCCGTTTAATGGTTTCTAAATATGCCTTCATCCCTTATAGTTGTGAAACGCTTTAGCCAGCTTCTTAAAAGAAATTCCTTCTCTGTACCAAGAACTTTCCAGCATCGTGGAAAATTTAAGAAAGTAGATTTGGCTATTTCTTCAGTTCTGGTTCTTCTGCTTATGGAAAGACGGGCGCAGGGTGTCTCATTATGCGCTCATTTAACTGCATGTCTTCCCAACGGCCAGATAAGCATCACTAAAAGAAGGGACTAAATATTAAAATTAGATATTGTGCTTTACAAGTTTACTCACGTTCAACGGATTCAAGCAAAACTGGGCAAGCCATGCGTAAAAGAAGTCGTTCCTGTGTTGAGCCGCAAGACACAAATGAAGCTTATTACCTTGGTCTCATTGCCACAGCCTAATGTAAGTTAACAACAGGGAGCCCAACAATGCCATGTTATGGAATCGTTTCATGTAACCTTGGAGTAGCTATGAAAGCAAATTGCAATATCCGCTGAAAACCTGAGAAGCCTAAATTCTGATATATTTTCCCTCTTTTGACAC
Organism: Amblyomma americanum; assembly: GCF_052857255.1. NCBI lineage: Eukaryota > Metazoa > Arthropoda > Arachnida > Ixodida > Ixodidae > Amblyomma > Amblyomma americanum. The sequence goes on from NC_135502.1 coordinate 46,857,771, forward strand.
CAGAAAATGCCACAGAGGGAAATTACTGGGCTAAGCGGGAAGAAAAGGTTTTGCATTCAGCCTGTATTGCTTGAGAGTCTGCTTCATTATCGTGCGAAGCTGTAATACGAAACAATAATTGCGTATCAGGAATACTTCTGGTCCACTCTAAGCCGTCTTGTGCGACATAGGACACGGCTCTTGCCTTACTTTTTCCGTTCCTGCAAGCTGAAAAATTGAATAAATTGAACTGATTTTAACTCCCGGTCTTTACTGGTATTTCTCTTTGTTTTCTAAAACTTCGCTCAATTTTTGCGTGGGCTCATTGCTTCATGCCTAGAAACAAAGGATTTTAACGATGGCTGTCACACAAAAAGGATTTAGAGTATCCTTAAGCTTTTTGAATTCATGAGTGTTAGCAACAGTGTGCCAAACGAGAAAAGTCCATATATATGTAAAAACAAAGAAAAATGCGTTAATAAAAGGGGATGAAAATGTTTCTGTTGCTTTTTTTAGTGGTCAGCAATGATAAGCAGTTATCAAAAATTAGCACCCCTCGATTACGGACGCCAAATTTACTGTCTCAAACCTTTGAAAAGTAAATATTATCCGAGTATTAGGTTTACTCATTAGGGCGGGGCGCACATTTAATTTTATTGGGCAAGACTCGCTGCAACACAAAAAGTTTTCCCTCCTTGAATTTATTCGTTTCGAATCTCTATTGATGGGGGACCTTTTTTCATGTAATTAATGATACATAACACCGAGTGAACAAGTTTTCGAAACTAACTGTTCATGCAATACTAACAGTTCTGACAATGCTTCCAGCGCTCGAACAAGAAAATCAAAGAATAAGTAATCGGTGAAGAAATAGACGAAAAATCAATTTGGGGCCAACCTTTTGCACATATTATTCCGATTATTGCCAAAAATAATATTGCGGAGCCGATACACCGCGAATCTGTGGCATAATGAAGTACTCAAATTAATCGCCTTTTATTTAGAATCTCTTTTTTTCCCGACACCTGCTGATGGCATTCAATAAACACGTTACAGATTACACTTGCCTACAGAGAAGTACATGCAAACGCTTGTTTATGATTTGCACACTATCCTGTTTCTTCGAATAAACCGGCGGCGCTTCAGAGACGTCATTCATATGGGGCGTCTGATCGAGAGGAAATAAAAGCGAGAATGAAGTTGCTGATGAATTGTCTACGTGTCACCTTCTAAATTGCGTTACTGAGGCAAGAATCATGCGCCGGGGATTCTAGGCATTGAATTCACCGCGACGCTCACCGCTTGCGCCATGTACTCGTGTCATCTCGCAGTCAATGAAGTCGCCTTGTGTTCCCTTCGGCGGATCGAAAGCTACCGCCTGGTTTCGCAAGTCATTAGCAGCAGTCGTGCGAAACGAAATTAAAACCACGTTAATGGCATTTGGGGCAACTCTGCAATTAAATAATGGAATATTTCCGCAAACCGAGACTTGCACTTTCTGTGCCAATTTGGTCGAAGAGCGCACGGTGTTTTCCCGCACTGGATTCATATTCTCTCAAAAGCGCAGCTAATAGGCTCTTCTGGCACTTTGTTTAGCACGGCGCAATTACTTGAAAGAAAAAATATTAACGCGGGCGTTGTGTCTAGAAGGCTGCGTGACGGATGTTGCCGAATACTCAACACCCATTGTTAGGGCTATAATCTCGCCTCAGGAGCATCGTGCCAGTGTCTGACATAACTAAGGGTAGGCCGTTCCGGCTCAAAAATAAACATCAAACTACACCGAAATAAATTCCACAAATTCGGTTTTAAACGGAAGAGGTCAGCCAGTATCTTTTCGTAAACACGCCGCAGCCATCCGGCAATCCAGTCAAAGCTACACTCAGGTAAACAATAAAATTATAAAGTGCAGAAAACTAGGGGCGTTGTGAGATGGGTAGTGTTGGTTTAAGTAGTGCAGTTGTGTTTTTGAAGTCTCGCTCAAATTCTCTATATGCTTCTGTGTACTGAAATGCCCCACCTGGTCTACAAATGCGTCTTCACGAGTAGCCTTGTTCTCTTTCATCACCTGCTTAGGTCAGTTACGTGGTTAAGCAGGTTTCTTCATTCTATGTAAGGACATGCTAAACCATGCATAAGCATAGCGAAGAAGCGTCATGTCCTTACTACCGCGATCGTTCCATTAATGTCGTTAACACTCACCCTACGTGAGGCCCCCTCATTCAACCCAGCCCAATAACCCAGCGACAAAATGGCAGTCCAAAATAAAAAATCTAATTCCACTTCAGTTAATTAAAACAATTTCATCACTTCACTTCTATTACTTTCTTTATTGATTATATATTTTTAGCGCATGCACAGTTTAGAAGCCTTGCCAGTATTTAATGAACATTTGTGTTCTTAATACTGGCAAATAGAATGCTGACACCGAGAAAAAAGACAGGAAAAACTCCATGTTCCTTGTTTTTCTTACCTCACAGAAATACCGAAATGCATCAAGAAAAGATATCGAACCCCCCCCCCCCAAAAAAAAAAAAAACCAAAAAAAAACCTAAACTGTGTTCTAAACTAAACACCGTAAATGCCCGCCGAATACCTACAAAATAAGAACCGAAAAGTCGTACCCCTACATATAACTGAGATAATAACATAAGCATCTCAACGACCGAGCAAGTGAGTGGACCGACATGCGGCACTGAAGAAACGAAGGAAGAAAGGAACAAGCGAAAGGTTATTTTTCATTTGTAAAATGGGGTGCAACACAGTCGGTAATCTATACACGTATAGCTTGCTCGAAATTTGTCAAGTTGGCAACAAGGTGCGCACGTGGTACTGCTTCGTCAGGGATACCGAAACGTTACTACCAAGCGGCCGTTTCCTCATCACAACTTTCGCTCAGTTTTTACAATTTTTCTCATCATCCGCATGACTTATGGGCAGGCTTCTAGCATCCACCGTCCGCATTTCAGATACTGCACGCCGGGGCAAGCGCGCCGTGATTGAAAATTCGCATTCGTTCTGTGGCACGACATCTTCAGGTGATCAGCGAGATTGCGCTCTTGTTTCGTTGCGTTAGGATCACCAGAAACAATACAATTCGAATGATGGTATGTGTGTGCTCTTGGCAAACCTACATTAGGAAATGCAAAACAGCCCCATTGTGTGGGCCTAAATGCAGAGGGGTCACGAAATATCTCGCGCCAGCCCCTCCTCTTCAATATTTCCGGCATCCTAGACGGCTGCCGCAATCCATTATTCACTATGCTTCTGCAGCAATCCAGGAATAAGGTCAGGTAGCGCGCAACAACCGCAAGAAAATAACGCTGCGTTTCAAAAACAATACTGAGGGCATTCAGTGCGCACGCTCTCCTTAAGCCTGCATATCTTAGGGAAATAAACTCTATACAACACAAACAAAATCGTGAAAGTAAAAGAAAATTCGCCTCGCAGCTGTCTTCTCAGATGAAAAGCAACGAACCATAGCATGCATCTCAACAATTCGGAGCGTACAAACATGTTGAAACGCGCAGGACGAATTGGAATCTCTGAACCACGTAACCAAAACACGGGCATAGGCGCAGCGTTGAGATGCAATGATGTTCGTGTCAAAAGCAATTTATCAGCTGCAGAATCAGAAATGCTTGTTGAGTTTTCAGAATATTCTAGTAACGTTACAATAGAATAAAGACGCATCTCAACGCCGGAAACTGAGCCAGTTTTTTTAAGTTTCGGTAAAAAATGTCCGTCCTTTACGTTATTTTCAGCTATATTTAATTCCTCTAAATAGCTAGTACCGGAAACTACCTAAAGCAAATTATAAATAATATGCAAGTTATACCTTATAAGTCGCTATCTCAATAAAATCGCGGCGAACGCGTAGCTCCCAACCATCGTCATTTGTGCACGTCAATGAACTATTGAATAAAAAGCCATATTGCACAGTCTGCAAAGCAATGCAGTGAGAAAAGCTAATGGCAAGAAGTTTAACTAATACTATGTTAGGTTAGCAACTCTGCACATGAAAAGAGAGAAAATTATCTGACAGAAAAAGATAGTCTGGTTTAATCATGTGAATAGAATGCGCCTATGGCTAATGCTTCCTTAGAGGTCGATAACAACGAAACATGTACGAAATGTGTCCGTAGGTGGGAACTTAATCCGGCGGCTACTAAATATGTAGAAAGACCGGTGATGACATTCTGTCCGCATTGAAGTTGATGCCACGGTCATTGAATGCTAAGGAGCTCCGTTAGGAGATTCGAGTTCAAACGCGCAGTGCTTCTCCCACACAAGCCCATCTGTCGTCAAACCAGAGGCGTGCAAAAAGTGCCGTCCAAAAGTAGGCGTGGAATCCTTTAATTATCAGCGGTAGACGTCTTAGAAAATTAAACGAGAACATGAGTTCGTCAATGCCATTCCGAACAACACCTAACAAACTGGCTACCTTTATTTTTTTTCGCAGCGTGACAGCGGTGCCATTAGGCGGAGTTTCAGTGAAAGGTCAAAGTGGTACATGGACAGTGCAGTGGTGAGAGTGCTCCTACCCTTTCTTATTTACTGCAAAGTGTTTTCGCGTCCTAAAGTTGTGCACAATTTTTATCTTTGATTATACTAGGACTCTGAGAGAACAAATGAGGGATACCAAAACCAGCAAATACGAAGTAGTCCTTGTTCAGAAAAAAGCTGACAACAAATATCGCATCATCCGCACCAAGTTTTGAATCATTTCGTGGCTGCACCGCTTTCCTATGTGAACGGCAACCTTCGCGAATAAGAATTGAGCCGGGTATAAGACGCTGAGCACTTCTAATTCCGTTCTATTCCAACTTTCCCGGCAGCCTTTCGCTGCTGGATCACATTGTCCGGATTTACCGAATGGCGTGGTGAGCGAGAACCGAAGAAGAGAATCGGAGAGCCTGTATATTATTCCGCCATACTTTCCCCATTTGTCACATTTTCATATAGCGGCAATGGTATCCCAGCCCTACCTAAGCGTCTCTGTTTAGGCAAGGGTGTTTAGAAAAAGCTTCTTTTTGTTCCACTCCCACTAGCACTTTAACACACTTGGCATTGCGAGTTGGGGTTGGGGAAAGGTGGAGCTAAATGATACAAAAACACTCTAGGGCAAGAAGCAAATAGCTTTCCCCTATTACGGTTGCGCCCTCTTTCATCATGAATATATGAACAGGAAATTTGGGACGACGATATGACTCCTTCATTTTTCGCCGATCTCTTCAGTCTAGGAAAACGCCAATTTTCTGAGACAAAAAAAAAGGTAACTCGCAAAGAATCTAGCAAACAAGAAACGACCGCACACTACCCACGCAAAGGCGACTGGAAGGCTTGTTTATCTCCGATCCATCAACTACCCATTTTGCCGAAGCGGCAGGAAAATACATTTTCCATCTACACGGCAAAATGCTTGCAGGCATCTTTGTAGCTTGCACACTGGTAAAATATCAGCGCCGAAATCGCGCTGGGTTTCGTCAAAAACTGCATCCAAGGTGGGGTATGACGGAAAGGCGCCGAACACTATCAAATTCACAGGAATACGAGGAATTTCTATCTTTATCTTCTACATAAACTGCATAATAACAGAGTGCCTGCCTCAACATGCTTATGACGTCTAGTTCTTAGTACTCATAATGATCAACAGATGTTTTCGCCCCGCAAGAAATCGACCGCCAATGTTGTATGCTCGTGTGATCAATTGGTCCACAGTTTTAATCACCTATAGATTTTTATGCCGTGATATAAAATCTCGCCGCAGAATTTTTGCAGTTTTGCGCAAATTTTTACCCACCCAGGCACCCTAATCTTGGGTGAGCTAGACCGCTCCTTCCGTTGCCCTCCACAAAATATCGCAGCTACTGCTCATTGCTTATATCGCCTACGTGTTCGGCGATATGGGGTCAGGTCCTCCGACTCGAGGAGCGACCTGGGCCAGAGTTTCGATAGAATAAGGATCCGCGACTTTGAGACTCTCGTTCTACAAGAACATTGTTGCTTTTCGCGCCGTTGACCACTAATTTTGTATTTTAGTTTCACCCTTGCCACTTTCTTGGATTTTTTTTTTCACAACCTGTGAAGGTCAGTACGTTGCATGTTTTATGTTTTAGTGAAGAAAAAAGAAAAACAACACGATAATTGACAACACAGAATTAATTCTTTTAAAACATACAAAACTTTTTGAGAAGCAGCATCCTGGTTTAACTTATTTTAAGGTAAGCAACGTGGTTTCTACTGTAAAAAATGCTTACCTCATTTATCAAAATGGTTCAGTTAATAATCACAATATTCCAAATAAGAGATAAAATGCGCGGACTCCCTAACCTTCTGTTGCGGGGCAGCAACCGCGCAGAATTTATGGGAATCCTATTGTAGTAAATGTCTTAACCGCGTTACTCGTTCCCTTATGTTTGCAGAAGAATTATTCACCTAGATGCTATTACAATGCAAGCCAGAAAAACGGCTGTTTCTTTTTCAGCAATTCCGACAAAATGAGTCTTTGTCATGAAATTGTTTGAACACAATTTCTTCAAACGTTGCAATTCTTAAAACAACTCCTTTGTTTTAATTGCTTTTTGATGCTTTGTCCATTCTGCATTAAGACTGAATAAACAAGTTTTGAGAAGCACGCGTTCCCCGCTAGCGCAGAGCACTCTCCTAAGCCAACAGCTTTATGCGCCTATTTCAGCCTTCGTTTTACTTTTGGAAGAACCTTCAGTATTAAAACAAAATACCAGAAATATGCTGCAACCTTCAGCCGGGACTTACTCTTGATCATGCGTATGTCACCTTACTAGACTTCGATGGTTTATATTCAGCTACTCGTGCCTTACTAAATCTAACAAAATAAGAAATTGTATTCGCTCAACTGTATAAAACCGGATTTCAGACGTGTCTCCAGCTAGGTTAGAAATATTGCGATGGATGCCCTATGGAAATTTTGTGGACGTAATGCTCCTCTTGTATTCTGGAGTCTATGGAGCCTGCAGGGCTCATTTAAAACGCAATAGTTTTCTTCGATTTTCATTAACATACCGGTGCCAACTGCATTGGTTCATGCCACCAATTGATATGCAACCAGCACACTAACTCGCGCTAAATGATATCGCAGATGCCGCACAATTAGAGCAATATAAAAGCTTGCTTAGTTTCTTTCTAACTATTTTCGCTGTCTCAGGTAGGAAGCTGTTGTTACCATAGAATGCACAAAAATCACTCGATAATTCCGGACGTTGAACAAGAAAGAAAGCTTGAGAGCTTTCATGAATTGGTCTCATACTAAATTTAAAAATGTGCACTCTTAGTCTACATATGGAGCAACGTGCGGATACTGCGGTCACAACAATTTCACGACAACGGACACGTTTTCTCAGAATTGCTTTAATGCTCCCAAAAATGTACGTAAAGGTTGGAGCATTCTGGACCGAGCACTGTGCAACAAAAGAACAAGAAGAAGCGAACAGCAGGCCATGAATTTCAAGGTGAACTACGGTGTAATTATTTGCTCCCCAAAGGCAGCATGCGCAAGTGTGTCGTCTATCGACGTAGTCAAAGAATCATCACTATTCATTTCAACCATTCATCCAATAGTGGTGACCAGTAATTACGTTATTATTGGAGAGTTGGTGCCCTAGTAACGAAATACAGTCCAGACTTCCAGCTTCCCATTGCCATCTTTCGCAAGTACGACAGTCTCTGTATGGCGACGGAGTGAGGTGTCTTTCGACTTTCGACGACAAGAAATAATTCAATGCTACGAAGATGTCCTGCCCTTCGAAAAAAACGTCTTATTTTTATATTTTATTGATTACTAATTCAACAATGATTCCTCTCGGCAAATTATTTTTTGATCGTTTTGCTCGCATGTGTGCTGACGCACCAATTTCTGCTTCGAGCTCAGGCACTGCGAGTGCGCATTATTGGTCTAAGCACCCCACTGACACTGCCCTAAAAATATTTAGAACTTTTATGAGCGTTTTATGCGTTTGAGTATTCTCGCCACTCAAGTTCGATGATCCTTGACGACACAAGACACTTCGCCACATGACCCATGAAAATACTTGGATCCCGGATGCATAGTGAAACTAGAAATCCCGTTTCCTGAATTTTTTTATCCAAGTCTGCAATTTTGCTGCCTTGTCAATTGATAGACTTAAATTGTACTACTTCTACAGAAGAATCACGTACGCTTGAACCTGCTCGGCAGAAAATACATTTTCTCACTTTCGTGAAAACACTGCGTGAAGGGGAGCATGCATTCAAACCGAAATGCAGTGAAGAAAAGCATTAGCTCAGCCTTGAAACTCCTCCCTAAAAGTGCGCGCTGATTCCTTCACAATTCCGACAAGTTGTTTAGAATTCTAGTTCTATAATTCTCACTACCTATTTCTTTCCCTGCGTTCTCTTTGCTGTTTCTCTGGTATGTTCTTTATACCAAATAATAGGTGCCCACAGAGACAAATGTTGTCGCGATCTTCGCGGAGTTTTCCACCATTTTTTCAGCTTCTCTGACACGCACGCACGCACGCACGCAGGCGCACACACACACACACACACACACACACACACACACACACACACACACACACACACACACACACACACACACACACACACACACACACACACACACACACACACACACACACACACACACACACACACACACACACACACACACACACACACACACGCACACACACACACACACACACACACACACACACGCATGCACACGCACGCGCACGCGCACACACACACGCGCACGCACGCGCACGCGCACGCTCACATACACACGCACGCACACGCACGCACGCACACGCGCACACACACACACACAAACACATACACACACAAACACGCACGCACGCAAACACACACACGGGCACACGCGCACACACACACGTACGCACGCGCACACACACACAAACCGGGGTGCTACCGCCTTCCCAAATTTGTAATGGCGCTCTTAACCAGTGTCCACATTTTAGCTGGCCAAGTGCAGGAAGGGTTACCACGCACCAATGACGAGCAGCGAGGTCTCGTGGTTGCGCGTCCGGTCCTTGCGGAAGTCCACGCGGCAGCGGTACACTCCCGAGTCGGACACGGAGAGCGCCTGCAGCCGCAGGCCCGGCGCCGGCTGCGTGGCGAAGTAGGCCCGAGTGCCCCACGCGATGGACGAGTGGCGCGCCTGGGAGACGTCCCCGCGCCTGGCGTCCACCGAGTAGACGGGCGTGGGCAGCGCGTCCTTGTACCACAGCACCAGCGCCACCGAGTCATTGTCCGGGGACAGGTCGCACGGCAGCAGGGCCTCGCCGCCCGCCAGCGCGGTCACGTGAGCCACTGCGGTGCGAAAGAGAAGAAGAAGGAAAGTGAGGGAAGATATTGAAGTTGAATCAGACATTTTTACGCATGTTTTAAAATAGATACGGTACGATTATATACGGAGTTTGAGCGATATTAAAAATTGTCGGAAATACGCTCGTGCTATCGATAAGGCTTCGAGTTCATTTCTGCATAGTTTCGATGTGATCTGTACATTCTGGGTACGAAGTCGAGTGAACCCTGTTTAGTTTTCCACTTTTTCCTAAGGCGTATGCTCTCTGTATGTTCCCTGCGGTTTTTATACATATGAGTCACGAAGAACCTTGAGAAATTAGGCTTAAAAGAGGTGCTTCTTATGATTTACATGACGGAAGACAACAGCCACCGAAAATAAGAAGCATAGGGGATTTTTTCTTTACAAATTTGCACTGTTAATTCATTGGAGATTAATAGTGTAACTATTCAATCACTTAAATATAATTGATAAGAAAGCAGGACTGGTGGAATTCGAATCCACGGACTGCGAATTTCGCGTCCGGTGCTCTACAAACAGAGCTACGGCGACGGCTGTCCAATCTTCGGCTTTATGGGGTATTTATATGTAGTGCAAACGAACAATCAGAGTGTTCATCAGTGCCTCCCTCGTTAATAGCGCGTACATAGTACGTAGGACGTAGTACGTCCAGTATTACCTCGAGTGCCACGTACGAACATGATCGAGTGGTGAGGTCGAAAGCTGTGCGAGAACCCTCTTACGCTACCTATAGCATCAAGGCTGCCAGATTCGAGGCCCTTTTTAAGCCATTAAGCATACAAGTAAAGGGAAAAGAGGTGCTTCTTATGACGAACATGACGGAAGCCAACAGTGACCGAAAGCAAGGAATCATGTTCTTTTTTTTGGTGGTCATGGGTTCGGTTCCTACCGGTGGCACGTGGTTGTTTTTTCTTCTGCTTTTTGATCAACTACCTTTAAGTGATTGAATGTTTACTCATTCATCTCCAATGAATTAACACAACACATTGGGGAGAAAAAAGAAATATGTCATATGCTCCTTGGTTTCGGTGGCTGTTGGCTTCCGTCACGTTGTTCACAACGAGCACCTGTTTTCCTTCGCTTGTATGCTTCCAGTCAAGACCGCCGCGGTGGCTCAGTGGTTATGGTGCTCGGCTACTGACCCGAAAGACGCGGGTTCTTTGCCGGCCGCGGTGATGGCGTTTCAATGAAGGTGAAATGATAGAGGCCCTTGTACTGTGCGGTGTCGGTGCACATTAAGGATCCCAAGTGGTCGAGATTTGCGAACCCCTGCACTACGGTGTTCGTCATAGTCCGAGTGGCTTTGGGACGTTACACCTCCATAAACGATGAACCGAAAAGTCCCGTCGTCGCTATCTCTCTACACCGATATCACGGACCATTAACGTCTTTTCTCCAGAAGCCTACGTCCACCAGAAGCTCAATAGTTAAGCCCACTATTTACTCAGACGCCCACCTCCATTCTATATATTATTCCTGTGCCGGCGTCTGTGTGTGAGAGCGGAGAACCGGAGCCTCAATTCCCTAGAAGGTCCAAACTCCATCTGCCTCCGCACTCCACCGGCATTTTCTAGAGACCTTCTCCTACCAGAGGCCCATGAGAGAAGTCCGCCACACACCCGCATACCAACATCCACTCTCCACCCACCAGCGCCATCCAGAAAGCTAAGACCCACCGGAAGCCCACGCAGCCACGGAGTGAAACCCACGTCCATACTTCAGAGGCATTAACTAACCAGAAGCTTATGAGGAAAGCTCGCCACTCACCCACGCACCTAGCTCCACCCTCAAAAGGGCATTCACCACCGGAGGTTCAAAAAGCAACGAAGCGAAACACTCATCAACCCGCCACAGGCCCATGAGTGGATTATATCCCCCATACACGCACACTTTTCGAGCCTGCGCCCGCTTCTACCGTCCATAAGGATTTGACCCACTTCCATTCTCCAGAAGTCCACAGAAGCGCAAAGGCAAAGTAGCAGCGAAATCGAATTCGAAAACCCAGTGGGAATGCGAGGGACGTACGCCGAAGGAATACGAAAAGCTTCCTGTTGTAGCAACTTCTATGCACTAGTTTGCATGATCATTCGTAAATTATTCTCTTCTAGGTAGGAGCCATTTCAGCAACAGGAAGAAGCAACCGTTTTACCATACCCATGCGTTTCGCCTTTTAAGAGCCGATCGTTAGGTGGAAACGCACATTACCCCTCAATATTTTTCTTCACATTATACAAGAGTTGAAAAAATCGTCCAGCAATTACTTACAGCCATTAGTCCACCTAAGCCGATCAACTGCCTCAATAAACGGTTCGGGGTTAGTACAGTTGCGAAGCCACCGCTGCTAATTCGCAACTTATACATTGTTGCCTCTGCTGCCTGCTCACAAAACAGAATTCATGCGTTTGCTACTTTTCAATCGCAGCTCGGTTTTGTTCTGAACATATTCATAATTTCGAACCATCCCTAGATATGAGCACTAGAACAATGTCTATTCAACCTACTGTGTGTGTTTTTTTTTTATCGGTTTTCTCTCATCCCCTTTCACTTCTGTGTTGATATATTTAGATATCATAGAAGCTCAGTACATCATGCAACGCGAAGCACCGCAGAAACGAGATCCATAATTTAAAGAAAGAGCCATTGACGCAGGGGTCTGCGCTCGACGTACCGAACATTCCCCGGTCTCGGCCACAAGAAAAAAAAACGCACAACTGTGACCATAAAACCGCGCGAATATTCAATCAAGTATGTCTCATGAGTGTTACTAAATTTTTCAGTTCCCTATAGTTTCTTTTTCAGCGTGCATTTTTTCGTGTTTACGGGCGGATTTTCTTAGCATTTACAGGGTCATTTTCTAGCCTGCGTGTATTGGGGCGCGAGAAGCGAATACATCAAATGTCGAGAAATTCATTCTTTTTTTCAGTGATGAGAAAAATGAATGAAAGAACAAGGCTTATCTCAGGACCTATGAATAATCTAAGAGGTGAAGGAGAAGGTGCTACCAAAAATAACGCCAGCGTTTTGAATTGTGCCGAATAACGACTCCACCCTGGCCGGCATAAGCTATTCGCGCGAAAGACGACAATGCGAGCTTCAGAGGCGGCGGAATAGGCAATCGAGTCAAGACAAAAGTAGGTCGATTCGAGTTTTTCAGACTTATTCGAGGCGGCGGGGAGCCTCTTCTGTCTCTTTTTTACCTCGAATCCGCCCAAGACGATTTTTTCATGCCGAGCCAACCGTGAATGTCCACTGAAGAAAAATGTATCAGTAGCTTCTAAAAATATCGCAGTGAAGCAGACTGCAAGAAATGTGTAGCTTTTTTTCGTGAATTCGAGAAAAAAAAATCTTTATTTTAGTGGCTACTTTTTTATTACACCTTCAAACTTCTCTTTTTGATCTCCCACTATATACTTGATGATCGGCTGCGTGACGCAGCATTAGATACAATGTCTTTTTGAAAAGGTTATCGAATTAAGCCATCACAAACGCATTTCATGCATTATTTTCGCGAGAAAATTAGTACACTCTGCCGCCCTAAAACGAAAACAAAAATTGGCGGTTTTCTCTGGTTAAACCTGGGGTGACATGATAGCCAAAGCTGGCCGAGTCGAACTTGCTGAGTTGGATTGCAAAGCCAGTCTTTCACCGCTCCGTTTCTCTGGGCGTTACTTCTTAATCTTCGTCCCACTTGACACGGCGCATGCGCGCAGATGTGGCAGCTCGGTCTCGCCGGTGCGCCGCGCCGCTGGCAGCCGTAGCTGCTGCGCACCACTTTTCTGGTCACGTGACCACTCACGTGACGAACCACGTGATCAGCCACGGCGCCGTTCCGCCAGCAGCTACTCCGCACCACGTGGCCAACCACGTGACAGCGTGGCGGCGCAGCCACGCTTAAGTCTCGAAATGCTACCGTAATGTAGCTATCGCTGCAATACTTCTCTTAAAGCTACGCCGTTACCTTTTCTGTTCCATTTTGACAACTAGGAAGAATTTACCTTTCTCGAGCCGAATTTAAACAGAACCGAGAACAAAATATGGGCAGTACAATTTTTTTCATGGCGTCATTATAATGACCTTGACATATTTCCTTTTTATTACGTAATGGCTGACAAGTTACTTGGACTACCGCATGGTAGTAACACATACGAGAGAAGAAAAAAACGCGAACACAGGCGCTGAGTAATAACTGCGTCTATTGCTTCGACCTGGCTTAAAGGTATAGGCACCAAGACCGCGACAACACAGGAAAAGGAAACCCCTAGCGCATCCATGGCACGAATGTCATAGCCATCTGCCCTTTTCCTCTAATCGTTGGAGTGCATATTGCAACCACGCAAAGCGGCGAGGGACGAACAGAAGACGAACATCGTCGTTTTGTGCGGTTGCAATATGCACTCCATTTTTAATCACCAATTAGCCTGCCTTTGCCTGCTACATCTCCTCTAATCATTCACGTTGTCATTGTAGTTCATAAACAATTGCTCTTGTTTGTTCAGACGTACGGAAGCCTTTCTGACGCATCTGTCAGATAATTTGAGAATGGCATGATATTCTGGGATGAACCTTGAGGCAGTGCCCCAGCACTTCGGTGGAACAGTTGTTCTTCCGAATGCGGGTTTACAGTCTTTGCAAATGTTAGTTTTGCCTTAATTCCCCTGAATTTACATCCTTAACATTTCTTTTGGTTTGTGTTGTCTTGTATTCAGATACCTACCAGTTTGGCAGATATGGATAATGCCGTATCACAAGAAGATTGAATAAACAACATTTTTTTTACAAGATACATGACACGGACGGCGTTTAGTGAAGCATTCGGGTTCTCAAGTGGTGTGAGATTTAACCCTTCTACAAAAATTGTGCAATACTGTTGTTAGTGCCGTTTAGACAACATGAATAACTGCTCTGTTTCCTATTTTGTCCAGGTTGTGTGACACAGCATGCCGGTAGGGTATCCCCGAGACCTCACTTGGACACTTGCGCTGGGTTCTTTTCATTTGTTTTTAAGCCGTTTTTTCGGATACAGCAATTAGATGTGCTCGGTAACTGGCTTCCTAAACGCGATGCGCTTGTTTCCGAGAAGGATCTTCTTGTCTGTCGTTGTTCATATGACTTTTCAAGAGCGTACTTAAAACAAGAGTTTACAGTGGCTCTCTTTACCAACTTCAAATATGTCAAAGCTTATGGAAGGACTCGATTGTTACACCTTGGCTCAGAGGCTGAGCACAAGTGTTGAAATCCGAAGTACAGATCCAAGTCAAACAATCAAATGTGACTGTTAACCAGGCACTCATGACTTACTGCCAACGTTCGAAGGCAGTCATTGAAGATATTTACGACTTCGGACAATCGTGCCTGAAAACACCCTTCGTCGTTGTTCAGGATTACAACAAAATTACCTGCAAACCAAAACACATTGCCTACTCTAATCTCGGCTCATCGATATTGAGGTTACGGCCACTCGCAGCAAGGTGTATAATTCTCAGGATCGGCGCGGTGGAAGAACAACTGCTCTGCACAGGTGCCGGGACACCCGCACAGTGATGATAATTCAAGCTGAAGCTCAAGCCATTTGTAAATTTTCTGACAGATGTGTCAGGCAAGCATCCGTAAGTCGTAGCAAAAAAGAGCCGCTGTTTATAGACAACAAACACAACGTGAATGATTGGAGGGAGGTAGGAGAGGGTGAGATGATCATACCATAGATTAATAAGCTTTTTTTCATTCCTTGTGCTCTCACGCGCATGGTTTCTATAAGAAAAAGCCAGATCATGGCAACAAATGCAGTTGTTAGTCAGCACCTGTGTTTGCGTAATTTTCTCTCGTAGTGTTTGTTGCTACTGCGCTGTACTCCTCAGCTCAAGACTGAGTAGAAAGTGAAAATGTTTATTCGCGTATTAGTTTATCAAGTATGCCCAAAAAGTATGTGATGACTCTAAAAGAGGACAGAGGGGGCACCCCACTGGCTTGAAATCCAGTGCCATCCAGTTTTCAAAGAATGTAAAATCATCAGTAAATATAAACAGCAACTAACACGTGAGATTGTAGAAGCCAGACAGATACAAAAACTGAAAGATAAATGTGTTAGTGCAGCATCTATTTCGCTCTCATAGAGGGAAATTGAATTCCTTGATGATGTAAATAAAAAGTAAGTGCGTGTTATGTGGTGACTCACGTCATGATAGCCTGGTAGTATTTCTGCGATATTCAGCCTGCATAAGAACTTCACATGCAATGAATAAACTTCAGCTGAAAGTTAGCGCTCGTGGTGTCTCTTTCATTGTTCGTCCTGGCTTCTTAGCGCTATACGTTCCGTCACGGCAAAACAACTCGCCCGAAAAGCCACTCGGAACCAATCCTGCACAGGCGAAAGTTGCTCCAGAAACTTCCCAACATTCATCGCTGAAAGCTCCATGTTTTTCTTCGAGACCGCTTCTTACGTACACTTTCAAGCTGTAAAGAGGCTCTACCACAACAACCCTGCAAATGCGGTGAAGTTGACACCCGGCCCCCAGTCGATTCATTATGCAACACTTTGTTTCTGCTGCAATCTCCACTGCGCTTATGAGGTGCAAGTTGACGAACTTACTGTCTTCTATTGCATCACTAATAGGGAGAAGACAGAAGAGGGGTAACTGAGAAAATTGCAGTTAGTCTAGTTTTGCAAAGTAAGGGCGTCAAGGGTGGTAAGTAAGGGTGTCAAGCCTGTCATAGCGTAAAGCTAGGAGGTATCAAATGCTAACTTTTCAACGCTGAGACCTGCGTTATGAGCATTATTCTTGCTATTGAGGAATTTCGGACGGAATATAAGTATAAAAATGATAAGAATGACTAAAGGGCCTGGATTTTTGCTCATTTCAAGGGAGTCGGGCATGATCAACTTGTTATCAACAAGGCAGCCTCAAGTCAGGTGGTTTTAACCTACAATCAACAAGAATAATGTACCCTGCTCCTGTTGTCCTGAGTTACATCTTCCTCGCGTCTTCGATCCAGTGGTTTGTTGCACTAAAGTTAGAGAGCGAGTAAGAAAAAGAAAGGTGCGCACCAACGACACTCCTAGTAATCACCGAGCCTCTCGCCGCTGGCAGAGATAGCGAATGACGGTGTGAGTAGCAAAGGAAAAACAAACAGGCATTTATGGACATGCCCGCTCACGAACCACGGCGTATCGAGCCGGTGTATGCGGAGCGAGAGAATGCAAGTAAAGATATGAAAAGAAAAAGAAAACGCGACGACGAAGCACGAAGACAAAGTGGGGAGCCACCCCTGAAAATAGCGCTTCCTTATCACGGTTCGAATCATCTTTTGCCTGCGGGGAAAGAGAGTGGGTTGGGGTGGGGGCTGAGCTAAAAATAAAGATAAAATATGCACAACATACACTGGCGCCGTCCTCTTTTTTCTCCACTCTATGGCAAAGCTCGCGTGCTTCGCACCTCTTCCGATGACCTGACGTTCACTCCTGTGAGCACCCTCCACCCCCTCCACTTCCCCCCCCCTCCCTACCTTCGGCACACACTGCCATCATTCGCTACGGTTCCGGCTCGCAAGAGAAAAACCGCCGAGATAGATGAGCCACAGCAGTTTCCTCGCCCAGGCGTCTTCTATATCTCTTTGCTCCTACTATCCTGTCAGTCGATTTCTCCTGCGCCAAAGAAAAGGAAAAACTGCGTGTTCATTTTTACAGCTGCGCTTTTTTTCTTGTAGTTTAAGTTTATTTTCGGTCCCACCATGAAGCGTTTTCAGCGGCTTTGGCAGCCGCATTGCGCGCCGCTCTTTTAGGCCATACTGGCGCGATAAGAAAGGCTATCCACCCTGCCCCAACCACACTACACGCATTTGTTCGAACTTGTTCGCTAGATTTTGTACGCTTTCTGCGCGTATCTTGCAGCCTTTCTTTTACATTCGCTCCATTTCCTTTTGATAGTGTCAAATTGCAGTTTCTTTTTTTTAAAACCTCGCTGTATTTGGCCGCAGTTTAAATACTGCATAAAGAATGAAAGAATACGCGTGCCATGTTCTCACTTTTTTTTTCTGTGTTCTTCTGTCTGTCACGTGCCTGGTGCGACAAATTACGGTAAAGGAATGCAGTCCGGGCGTTTTTGCACAGTAACCGCATTTTCGAGTTCTCTCCTTATGTTGTCACACGCTTGATTACATTCGTTCAGTGGTGACATCCGGGAATGTAGAAAGATGTGAAACGGATAAAAATTTCGCTTGAAATTTCTGCTCAATCGAGTGTTTTGCGGATATCTAAACGAAAAAAAAAACAGCTATGAAAACATTGTTTAACACAGCAAGGCGGGATATCGATTTCAACAGCTTCTAAAAGGATGCACTCTTTGGTTCCGAAAACATAGGCGTTTAGCACTCCGGTAGCAACTACGATATCTCCTGTGTCAATGCTATTCAAGATTTACCAGCAAGTCTAAATAGTCTGGTGCGTCAGCCGTTAAAACGTGCAAGAAATTGTTGTACGCATTAAGGCTTCTACTTGGAATAGTTGTTATGACATCTTAAACAAGCTTTTGTGCTACAGTTTACGACAGAAAAAATGAAACAACAGACAAAGCAGGTACACACCTTTTGTTATAATAAGTGCAAACAAAACTCTCTCCTATATAAGCTGAATGTTCGGAAAGTTTTACGGATATCTTTATCATTTGCACCAGGTATGTGCAGAAGCGTATACATAAATTAGGTCAAACTAGAAAGCCGTTCGACTGGCAGCAACTCTTTGATGCTTCTTAAAGTTTCTTTTGCATGTAGTTTTTCCCGCTAGCATTGCTCTGAGTTCATAAAATGAACGAAACAAGGCACTTATTAAGAAGAAAAACACGAAATGAAGAATAAGTAGGTATCAAGAATGTAGAGAACAGTGTAAAAGTTTTCAAAAATGATGGCTAATTTCTTTGTCTCACGCCTGCTTGAAATTCCAAACAATGATTGAGTAGAATTTGATTGCTTGCCACTGGGTTAAGAAAGAACTAAAACTAAAAGATCGAGCTAAAAGTGCACATTTGTCGAGAGACTGATAGCGTCGACAATATTCTTGGTTTAAATGGAGTCTCTTTGGATGTAGCTGTGAAGATAAGCGCCACTATCTCACTCTGTCTGGAGTGGCACAGCAGCGCAAATCGTTGAAGATTCTTTAGAGGGAAGTGAGATTGACTCCACGAGTGGGACAACCGACTTCGGCGACGTAGGGAACAGCGACGCCTAAAGAGACCAGCGAGAAGCGGTGAGAGAAGCGGAGGTTAGTTTACAGCTATCTGTTCGCAACTTCTTCGAAACTCCGCCTTAAAACCCGGCTTTTCCCCGCTGCTGCATCACTGAGTTTAAGAGATGGCGGCGCTGGCTGTGAGCTTCGCTGACAGCGATGTTTGATGCCTTGCCACCATTTCTTTTCCGAAGTACTAATTTTTTAGGCAGTGCTGTGAACTTCCTTCATATCCTGCTGATTGAGTGACAGTTTCTAGCCTCCAAACTTTGGCTTCGTGATTGCACCAGATTTTTATACTCTGATTCTTTCAGATGTTCAGCAACTGTTATTAGCACACAGCTGTTGGGAGAGTTGGTCTTCTAGTGCATAAACCGCGGGCTGTGAAAGCTCGACCTCTGCTTCGACGGGCTTTCCGGTCGGGTGTCCTCGTTATCCCAATCTCTATATAGCTGTCGCATTTCATTGAGGAGAGTATCCGTGATTTTTCCAGCCGTTTTTCCTGTAGAGTTGCTCAAAGATACAAGCGTGCCATCGTCGTGTTAACATTCTTATTCTATATTAAAAGCTTTGCCTACTTTTCCTATCTCAATAACTAAGCTTATTGGAGACACCTGCATGCTCTTGCAGTGCGTAGGGGATTTGTGTTTCGTGTTCGCTGTTGAACATATGTCTTACATTGTACTGTTCCGTCTACGATCAGTAGACTGAGTTGCGTCGATGGTTCATTAGAGCGAAGGAAAACAACTAAATCTAGCGGCGAATGCAGCGAGAGGTCCCAAATACGTGTTGATAAGAGAGAGAGGGGAAGAAATGTAGACATAGCTGGGGCGTGTTTTGCTTTTAATTCCCTGCGCCAACAGAGCGTGATCAGTAGGGAGCGAAACAAAGAATCACCGATGTAACGGAGAAGGAGGAAAGTTCCCCCCGATCGATGATTCTCTACGGCACCAGTGCACAAGAGAGAAGAGAAAGCCGCGCCCGGCTGCATTGGAAGCAACCAAAATCACCCCTTGTTTCGGTCGCGTCGCCTCCTCCTCGCACCCCTAAGCAGTGCGGTTGTTCGCTTCCCCGTAAGCCTTTCCTCCACCGCCTCGACATTGTTCTTTTGGGCAGAGCGCGTCGATCGTATGTTGTACGGTACGCTGCCACGCTTGGGTCGCCTGTTATCGCGACAAAGTTCCTCTTTCTTGCGCTGCAAGCTCTCTTTCGAGCGGCTCCTTCCAACCTGCTTTCCTTTGATTTTCCTGCCCTCCCCCTCAATCTTCTTTCGATGCTCCGTCGCTAAAAGCACTCCACCATGGTCGCGTTGCACAGCCCGAGTTGTGACGCGGAGGCGCGTTTCGAACGGTGTGCCGGGTTGTTTGTTTCGGTGTGCACCACGCATCGAGACTCGCGCCAAGGGAATTCCTTTGCATCTTCTTTCCTTCCTCCGTAAACTCGTTCGGTCTTCACTCTCGGCGAGGTGAGTGAGAACTTCATTTGCTAGCGAGGACCTTTCTAGTCTCCTTACCACTCCCGATACTTTTTGTTACTGCGCATTTGTTGCTTCAGGCAAACCACTGCAATCCTAAATTCTTGTCCGCAAGCAAATCACGTTGTGAAAAAAGAAACAGCGACGTGTTTACGTCTCCTTCCTACGTCGCGGGTGTGTGTATTTTATTCTTTGGCTCGGCGATTTTTTATTTCGAGCAGGCAAAAAAAAAAGAAAACGTTTGATTTTTTTTTTTTTGCTGATTGAAGTTCTTGGCCAACATCGTCGAGACGAAAACCGTTTTGACAAAAATATGCATTTCCAGTGGTATGGAAAATAATAAAGCAGGTACTATCGAATGAATAAACTGAAAGAAGTTGAAAAACTCACGATGACGAACTCACTGAATAAAAAACAAACCCCATTTTAAATAGCACCATTTTCACATCAATTAAACGAAATAAACACTGGATAATGGCTGAAAATGCTAGCACCTAAAATTACAGTTTTCTATAATACAAATAAGTCGAATGAGATGTCCGAAAATGTAAACTCATTTGTGAAACATAGGTAGTTTTTATGGGGGGCATTTTTGCGCAATATGATACGTTTACATACGCTTGCTGGCAATCAAGACAAGATCTAGAAGCCTGACCTTCACTTTCTTAAGTATATTTCATCGACCTTTTCTCCCAAATATAGGCTTTTCAATATGAACCTAGCCATTTTTTTATACCTAATTTCGCTGCGTGCCGTAAGAGTTAAGCAGGTGATGTTTTCACGATGCACTTAAAGAAGATTAGAGCCTTATTTTTTAACTGTAATACGATGTGCTTCGCCTGGATATTAAAAAAGGAAATTCTAATTCCTGTCGACGTCTGCGAACTTTTTTAGCTTAAGTTCAGCAGGGAACTACTGGGCTACAACCGTAAGCCTAAAACAACTTACTTCCGGTAACTTTGTGCTAGAGGGATTTTTCTTTGCCAGCTTTCTGGCGTGCATATGAGTCTATTTGCGGGAACGCAGTGTCGTTTGAAACTTAAATGTTGGAGCGAGAAGTTTGCGCACAAATTAAGGGCCTAAAATTTCTTTCCAAACGTCTAACTCTATTTAAGCAAAAAAAAAACAGAAAAGAACTCTCAAAGGCGACATGGCTAGACATGAACCACTTGAGCGGTTGCCACTGTGTGTTTTGGAAAAGAATGAAATATAAATCGAAGTTTATTAATGCGGTAACTTTGCTCTAACCTTGGCTCCAAAACTAGCTTGGTTTAGTTCTGTTAGGTTTATGTGGGTATTAGAAAAAAAACACTTTTACCGATAAATGCTTGCATGCGTATAACAACGGCTGCCCCAGGCATACCGTACGGGGCCCAAGAAACTTTAGTAGTGCAAGTCTCTGCTCTTTATGACTAGTGGAGCAACTTCGCTTGATTCATCGAAATAAAGGAGCCACGTAAAGGTGCAAGAGCGAACGTGAATGCCCTGGCTTTGCTTTACCATTGATTTCGCACGAAGCATTCACCTGCAGAGGCAACTAGAGGAGACGCTGCTACTTGAGATACCTTCGCCGCAACGTTAAGAAGGTGGTGTATTGATCTGGCGCCGGCCAAAAATAAACGTGCTGGCGTCGCACTTAGGGCAGTCGACGCACGTGCAGCTCGCAAGAGGCCAGCTCAAAAAGGGGTAGTTTTGGGTGCTACACCTGTGGCTGACAAGTTGTGCCCCCTGTCCACAGAAACTCGTACCTATCTTGGTGGGCGCATGATGGTTTGGTACTTTAACAAGGTGGCATAAGAAATCTTACTGGTTGCCTTCGAGAATCTCAAGTTGTGCTTCTCTTTCACGTAGGCACTCAACCTCAGCAACGAAGAGAAAACAAATATTATGAAATGAATAAACTAATAAGAACTATCGCATACTTTACTCAACAAAGATCTTCTCTCGCCCTTAGCAGCCAATCATATCTAAATATGTCCTCGTTTGTATAGTACTTTGAATTCTTGCTTCTTACAACGCTTAAATACAGGCTATAGTGAGCGCGTACCTTTTTTTTATAAAATGATGATATGATATATCAAAAGCTAGACTGCGAATTTGCATTTCTGAAAATTTTTGCATCGTAATAATGAAGGAAAAAAGAATTTTTTCGCACTAATTCACTGGAAACATGAAGCGTATTAATGCTATCACCGAGAGATATATACGTTACGCATCTATCTGCAGATGTTTGCTTCCGGTGGGTTTGCGGAAATTTTTTCTCTCATTTTTCTCATTTTCTCTCCCGTTCTCTCTTTTCTGACCGCTGCTTTCATACGCAAGGTAAAAAATAAACTCTTCGCTTCATACGACGGACGTGTCAGCAGGGCGGCTTTTCAGGTGTCAGCCTCCTTTAGGGATAGTTTGGGACGGTATGTTCTGAAAAACGGAGGTTTTCTATGCTTCGCCATCTTGCTTCTTTCTTTTCGCCATTCACTTGGTTTCACATGAGCGACAATACACTTCGATTTTCTTTTCTCTCGCTCTCGGCCATAAAGAAAAAGAGTACTTCTCACGAGAAATGAACACGAAAAACAACACAAGAGACCCAAGCGCAGCGCAAGCACTCCAAGGTTTCATACTGTATACTTGCAAGCCAAACTGCTACCTGCCTGTAGTTGCTGGGGTAAAATGCCGGCGATATTCTCCCGAGCTTGAAAGGTCTGTTCGGCTGTGAGGGGTGCCTTTCGGGTTCGTGTGCGAGAGGTTTCACCAGCAGCCGGTGCTGATCAAAACGCTGGGAACGCAAAGAAGTGCAAAGAAAAAACGACGCGAACGACAACAGCGGAATAGTAGCGAGCGTGTGCCCCTAGAAAATTGCTAGACTGACAGAAGAAAAGAAGCGAGTGAAAAGAAGGAGAAAAGGCTAGAAACCCCGAGGCCGAGATGACCCAGATGATGATAAAATACGGGCAAGCGGCGCGCCAGATTGGGAAGATGGCAAGGCAAACAGAGGAACGGCGATGCCGGCGGGAAAGGTGAGCTCCCCAGCTTTAAAATATGACAAAAACGTTTCACAATATCTTGATACGCGGATTTATTCTTCATTTCTTCTTTGCAGTCGAAAAGAAGACGTACAGTCCGAACGTAACAAATGGCTGGGACTTTCTCGAAGCAGCGACGTGAAAATAGTCCGTATTCGTCTCCCCACGTGCTCTGTTCACCACTCCCTCCCCTCTTTCTTTGCACGACCTTCCTATCTTCATTCTATTCTTTTTTTCTCTCAACAAAGTATATTCGGAAGCCTCGTGCCGACCCCGTTCCCGCTCTGAGGCCGTCGCTTGTGCAATGGAGGTATCAGCCCGGGAAAGGGCAGATTTGTCACTGCCTAAGCAAAATACCTTCCTCTATCACGGATCGTCTGGCATTCTTCTTTTCCACTGGTCGTCATTAGCATCTCTACCAGCTTCGCGCCTCTTTCCCTTACTCTTCATCATTCGTTCTTCCTTCTTTCCTTCCTTTCTCCCCCTCCCCCGCTTTTCCCCTTTCTGTGCGCCTCGAGTCGTAGCGCGATTATTCCCGTCCAGATCTTTGCGTTCCGTCGAGCGAACGGCGCGTTCGTTTTTCATTCACGCCCCTCTAAGCAAAGGAAAAGCTTGCCCGTGATCTTCACGTGTCTTGTTTCCGCTGCAAAGAAAAGGTAAAACTTGAAGCTGTAATGCAGATAGGACTTTTTTTTTTTTGCTCTTGTTCGTGGCACGGAGGCCCAGAATTATCATTCACTGCAACTAGAGCGTCGTTTAGCAACGCGCATCATCAACATATGCCAAGTGCACTGACGAAGGATGCCACTGCCATCTCTCGTCATGATGACGTAAAGTTCAGGCTAACAGTCGACATGCTTCTCGTAGGGGTGCAAAGAGATATGGTCATTTATTTTGTACAGCCCTATGACCTCTCGCGTGCGGCGTACACGAGGACGTTTTTGGCATGATCTGGATCTGAGTAGGCGTTTTTGCGCAGGCAGCGTCCTTTCTTGACAGAATGCGAAAGCCTGCAACGCCATCTGGAGGAACCATATCAACCTAAGAAAGAAGGTGATGCAGAAAAAAAAACGGTCGATTTAGAATAGGCAGGCCAAATGCAAATTAGGTGCACCAGCATTTTGGTTTTCACTTATGTTTCCCTTTGAGTTTGAGTTTGGCTGGGTTGGAAGGTCGACGAAATCGAACTTAAGCTTCGCTTTGAGGGTATCACGTGATAGTGTTAACGGGTTTATGCCCCTATATGCGCAATGGGGTATTCACTACTTTACATTCATGGATTACTGCGAGTCCTCATAAGAAACCTGGCGAAGTGGTTAAGCGATGTCCTACTTCCCTGCGATGGCAGGTGCTCTTCCCGAGCACCAGCAAGGTAACGGAAAAAGACTTCGGACAAACAAGCATACGTGAAATTTGAGATTAGGGGGTTTTAGTGCTGGTGCACTAACAGAGGCTAAAGAGGAAGTATACCTTGTTCAGTTCAAGCCGTAAATTTTTTGTTTGAGAATGCAAAAAAGAGAACTAAAAACTAGCCTTTGTTGCTACAGGCAGAGTTTATATTTCCTTGTTCCTTCCCATGTATTTTCAGAACATTTAAAACCATCTTTCTTATTTTGCACACAGAACCTGAACGTACTAGTGTAACAGACGCCCCGCAAGAAATTATGGTAAAACACCCGAGCACTCTGCGACATCACTGCACGTTCGAGAACCTCAAGCGTTCGAAATAAATCAGGAGACTTCTAGTATGACGTCCCTCATAGCCATAGTTTTTATGTTCAGGACATTCAACATGTTTTACCACGCCGTCTTAATGCATGAATAACAACCTAAGAGTCACGCCTCGCATTTCATCTGTGTGCAACGATACCGGTCAAATATTCTGCGACAAGCTCGACCTCTAACTTCCAGCTTTAACCAGAGCCTGCTGTTCATTCAGCATGCTCAGCTGGTGTCCAGCAAATGGTATTGGTAATCCCCCCCCCCTTTTTTTTTTCTTTTTGTGAACTCCCAAATTATCTAAGATTAACCAACACTGCAAAGTTAACGCACTTAGAGTTGAATACGCATAAAAATGGTGGGTACAAACACAAAAATACGTGCACGTTTGATTTCGTTTTGGGATTCGAGTGCCGATTGCCAGATGTGGCTCCCTTTGCGAAAAGGATGCCAGGCGAAAGTGGGGGAACAGAAAGGAACGCGAATCCCAAATTGGTACTTGTCGGGCGCTATTCATGCGCGAAAGCCGCAGAGAAGAACGCGGGACGGCTAGCGTACGGCGGGGGCTGGCCCGTTGGTTGGGCGAGCGCAAAGAAACCGCGTGCCATGGGAGGAAGATCGCGATTCATTTTTCCGTCTCATTTGGTGCGCTCGCGAGATAAGGCCTAACCTGCGATTACTCGCCATCGCCACCTCTCCTGAGCACGCCCCCTTCTATGCAAACGCCCTCTCCTCCCCCTTACTCTCATCCGGCGTTTCCTGTCTCGCCCGACTAAGTGAATTCGATCGCAGGTGCGAATCGCGTTGCCTGCGCGCCTCCAAGCCAACACCTTGCCCATCTCTGCGCACTGCTTCCCTTCGCTACTCTCTTTCTCTCTCTTGCCAGTGCTTCTTTGGAAAGGTTAGCTGGGTAAGCGCGATGGGATAAGCAGGCGCAGTCGAACGTGTAGTAAGCAGCCCTGCAGACCAGTTTCCCCCCGGGTTTTTAGCACTGAATTGTCAGGTACGTTTTCGTCACACTTTCGTCACCTACCGAACCCCCTCTTCCAAGCTTCCACTATCTATTCACGCAACATCCGTTCGTTTCCTATAAGGCGCGAAATAGCTGCGCGTACTCAGGCCCTTTGAAAATGAAAACTAAAAAATAGAACAAAATGAAGGACCACTTAGCGTGGGTGGGCTGAATGCAAATTAGGTGCGCTCGCTTTGCGGTTTTCACTATGGTATTGATTTTGGTTCGAGGCACGGTGTAAGAGGACGATTCGGTGGTGGTGTGTTTCAATCCTTTGCTGAAGGATTTAGGTTGATAATGACGATAGCATTCAAAGCATAGCGCAAGAGATTGGCAGTTGAATATGCGGGATGTTGGACTACGGCTATGACGGACTGGTATAATGCAATGGTCAGCGCAGCTGATCTGCTCGCGCCGCCGCGGGTTCTAAATCCATACGCGGACATAGAGTGCTTTGCCATAAAGTGTTTTGAATAGTTGGGTGTGAACACTGCTGGCAAGTTGACCACAACCCGACGGGCAGGTTGCTACCTGCCAGAGGCTTCGTACACACAAACATCGACGAGATTTGAGACTGGCGGTTATATGATAACGCACAAAAAGGGGAACGAAACCGCGTACTCTCAAAAAGCTGGTGGTTCCATTGAATTTTATGTCGGAAAGCGAATTCATTTGATGGTTAAATCTCCCCGAACGTCTATTATGAAAGAATCACTGTAGTCGAGTGGTCCCTGGAGATTTCACGGGAAGTTCTGTCAATTGTTTCCCTGACATTTTTGCCCACTCGCGTCATTCATTGAATTCACGCAACATCCGCCTTCTAGACGTTTAAAATCAGCTCTACATACTTTGTTATTTTGAAAAGAAGCAAATATCAAAGAGAACGAAACGGAATAAGATTCTCTTAACAGCTGCCCGGTTGCACTGAACACGGCACCGAAAAATGAACTTAGTAGCACGGGAATCTCCTCAGTTCTCCTCAACTCGATTGCAAGTCGTTCCAATTGCTCATAAAAGTTGGTGTGAAGAGCGAATACTGTATCGGAGATTTCTTTTTACTCATAGACACTTGTGCAACTGATAGTGCACTAATATAAGCAATATATCAACCTTTTTCATTCTTTTTGTCATTAATGACCCTCATTCTTATTTAGTAACGCCCCTTATCTTTCCAAAACTACCACTAATATTATAATTATCATTGTCACTAACTACCACTGTCTGCTCTTGTCTATGACCACCCATTACTATATTATGATCTACTGCTGGAGTGATGCGACAACACGATGACGTCATTGGGGTTTTTGCCCCACGGCTGCTGGACAACGCCGGGTTTCATTCATGATGAGCCATATTATCATTTCGCATTAAAATATAAATTATAGTCACAACAAAGAATCGTTAGGAAAGAAGTGTTTCACGTCGTTTTATTTCGTGGAGCATGAATTAAATTTGCAGCGTAAAGCTCTCTACTTCGAACGGAGGGGTTAAATAACAAAATTAAATTCCGGTGAAAAGCTTCATATTGGCGCTATCTTTTCAGTTAAATTAAGCAATTCAAGGGTAGTAAAAGCGTAAACAGTGCTTTAGCGAAACCTGTCAGGCATATAAAACATAGGTTTTTGCTACAGTCGGCTTATAGAAAGTAAAGCGCCAGACAGCTGATCGATTACCTAATTTTTTATTGAAATTACTACACACGTCCATGCGCGACTCATCGTCAAGCTAACAGCTGCACTGCAAAATTTACTGATCTTGCAAGGTGCTACTTGCTAACACACGAAATTACTTCAATGTACCCAATTATAAACGACGTAACGCCACCCTTTGAGTAATGGCGAGGACGTGACGCTATAATTGCCTCGTTTTTGGCAATAAGCTATAAATCAAAAAGCGGTTTTGAAAATGGATCAAAGAACGCACATAAGGAAAAAAAAGTGTTGCAATTTTCGAAAATATCCGCCTTTGAATCTGGGTCACACACTGGAGGAACGATGCGCTGTAGAGCAGTGCAACGAACTGAGGGCGTAGCCCGCCGACACGAAAGAAGAAAAATAAGCTGCACCACTCCTCGAGTCGAAATATTGGGGTTCCGCATATCGCATATATTAGGAGGTGGTGAGCTCTCAGACAGCCTCTCTCTCTCCATCTCCCCCTCATCGTCATTTTGTTCCGGGCCGCATGAAAAATCTCATTTCGCGGCGCCCCGCGGTTGGCGTAGAGATAGCGCTAACTGATCGGCCGTCCCGAACACAGGCGCGCTGACGCGCTTCCATTACTCTCCACTTGTTACGTGCGCTGGCACGCTAGATGGCGTGCAGCTCACTCCACCGCGGCTAAAGGGTTTGTCTTCTCTCGCACTGGCATTGCGCATGCGCAGAAGCGCTCACGCTCGGAAGCCGCAGGTCCAATGTTGACTCTAGTACACTTTCCTGTTTTAAAGTTCCTCGTATAATGGCCGCCGGCGGTCAACAAACCTTATGGGTATCATATTTCTTCCAACTTGATCACAAAGCCGGAGCGAATGCCTTGCTTCTCGCTAATGCGTTCCGGGTGCCTGAAACGCTGCGATGACGGGTAGAATGCGTTTTTGGATTATGACCTGTTTGTAATCACGAACAATGGTGGGTCCATGTTTTACGAAAATATTCCTGAGAGCGGCTCCGCCCTTCCCGCCGATACTGAGGCTCCGGTGAGCATCGGAGTGGCGGCATCCTGTGCAGCGCGCAGTTTGTTTGCCAGCTTCGGCGGCAAGTTCTTTCAGGTTAAACAGAAGGGCGCGCAAAATGGCGAGCCAAATGGCGCGCGAAATGGAGGTTGGGGGGGGGGGGGGGGGGGGGCTGAAATTGCGCCGCGATCGCTGCTCCCGAACGCATAGCACGCATTTAACTCAGTGGTTCGTTTCAAAAGCGATGCGTTCTTGTGGTGGATAAATGATTTAGTGCGCATTATCACATCAAACAGTAATCCCGCCCCTCCGCATCGTCTCGCGTTAAAGCCACGCTCCGTTTGGTTGGGCGGTTACAACTAAATAATATAACGTGTAGCGTGTTCAATGATGACGCTGACGGAGCCAAACAATCCCTTACGCTTTGTTCTGAAATGCACGGGCAGTAAAAAGCCACCTGTATTACAGCTCATTCATCCTTGAAAGATAGATTGTATCCTTGAACTGTCACTGCAACTACTTTTTAGTGGTAACTGCTTATAAGTTTTCTCCTTCTAAGCTTGAAATTGCAGGCTTGGTTACCTCTTCTTGGTTTAAACTTCTTGGCTTAAACTGCGAACGACTGCAATAATTTTTTGTAGATTATAAGCCAGCGCAAATATGTAAGGTCCAAGATTTTATTTGTATTAACTTCACGGTCAAATTCGATGCACCTTCAGCGCATGCGCTATCTTCGTGAGATATTCTATCTGCTCTATTAAATCCGCAAAATCCTCCATAGGCCGTCGAAATTCCAACGTAGCAATACACACAATGTTGTAGCGCAAGGCACGACACTTTGGCGCACTCGACAAAGCACAGCGCACAGAAAAAAGTGAAATATTGTTGTCACCTCTTTTTTTTCAGTGCTCCTGTGGAAGGAACATCTTGATCTATTGATTAAATTCAGGAACTTTCGGAAGGCATATAAAGCGGCATATCGACCTATGCTTAATAGTAATTTTACGTGAAGCGATAACGAACGCTCTTGGTAAGTTGGCTAAACGAGAACTGCGAAGCTAAATAAGTTAGCGGCCTCGCATTCTAAAATAGGCAACCTGTCTCAATTTCTGAGGACTTCCCTGCCAACTTCACCGCCCATTTGGCTCTTTTATGACAGGTTCAGGAAGGAAGTAGAATGTTTCATATAAAGGTGCCCAAATTTCAAAGCGGAGGAAACCTGTATTCAAGAACCTCAGTGTTGTTAGCTGCGCCTGAATACGTTTCTGAATGAAGAAAAGGCTCATCTGGGAACTAAAAAATACAGTTCAAAGATTCTTTTGCGCTATTTTTTTTACGAAGGACTTCTGCTTTCATTCCCATCTCAAGGCAAGACATCCTTTCGTCAGAAGGCTTACTTCCCCTAATGATTGCGCTGTAATCACGAAGATTCCAGTTATTATTTCGCACTTTACCCAAGAAGCTGCTATTTTCTATACATAACCTTAAAATGTTAATTATAAGTGCAAAACACTGCTCGTGCTCTTTTGCAATATTCGCGTCAGAAATATTATTCTGTTTGGATGACATCGATTAGAAAGGCTGTCTGAGTAGGAGCAGATGTATTGCTTCACCAAAAAATTGCTTACTACCTTCAGTAGAGCAAACTATCTCACGTGTAGATAATCAGCTAAGCCTTACCATCAGTTACGGAACAGTCGAGCATGACGATTCCCATTCACAAAGCTGTACACTTAAAACAGCTGTACAATTCTCGAATATTTAGCTGTCGTGCCAAGCGGTAACATTTAGCGTGGTTAGTAGGTGCAACAGCAATCGGAGGTGGAGAGCGCACTCTTGCATGATCACCGGAAGCTAAACTGGCAATCAACCTGCCAGATTGCGTCAGATGAGAGACATAAAAATGCTACGAACAAGAAAGATTCGCAAAACTGGCGTGCACACGTACACACATGGGATTCCCGCAAGATGGGTGTGAGGGCCCTGCTGATAAGGAATTTTAAAAGGGCTTTGGTTGCACTCAACGACGAATATGAGTAAAAGCAAGAATACTGTGCAGGAACCGACAGCAGAAGGGGAATGAACTTATATTTAACTTGATTTTGGTTTTCTGCTAACATCAGTAACACCTATAGTATCATGCGACCTGAGCTGTTGTGCATGCGCGCCCATCAAGCTTCCGTGGTGATTTTCTGATTCTGCCGTTCAAAAGATTGGACCTGAAAGCGCCCTTAATGCTGTCTCTGCTTTATGCTGTAGGTCAAATTTCACATCCTCAGTGAGTGCCCTCGTAAGGCGGAAGACGCATCGAGATATTGAAGCTTGGGCGCAGGATCCTTGCCTCATTTCTGAGAAAGCTTTCTTGGGAATCTCAAGGTAAACAAACTGAGCACAGCGCCAATAAAGGCTGTATTTGAATTATTGTGCCTGATGGGCCGGGAAGCTTGTCACTCAGACAAGTTTATGCGATGTGCGCGTGCAATCTGGTATCGTTCGTTAAATACTACGCGTGACATTTCCTTGCACACCCCTGTCTGAGTCATAAGGCAGTGCGTGTGATGTGTGCTTACGCATGCGTGTAATCAGGTGGACGCGTTGTGCCTTGAGCGGCTCGTGTGAGCAGCTTAACGCCTAATGTCGTCATCGCTCCGGATCATTATTCTCTCCTTTTTGTAGCGATAGCTACATTACGGTAGCATTTCAAACCTTCAGCGTGGCGGCATCGCCACTCCGTGGCTGCGCCGCCATGCAGTCACGTGGTTGGTCACGTGGTGCGGAGCAGCTGCCGGCGGCATGGCGCCGTGGTTGATCACATGGTTCGTCACCTGGTTGGTCACGTGACCAGTACGTGGTGCGGAGCACCTGGTGCTGCCGGCGGCGCGGCGCACCGGCGAAACCGAGCTGCCACAGCTGTGCGCATGTGCCGTGTCAAGTCTGACTTTGCATCTCGACTGAGCGAGTTACACTCGGCCAGCTGTAGCTATCGCGTCACTTCAGGTTTAACCAGAGCTAAACCACCGCCACTTTTTTTCTCCGAATGTGTGAGCAGTGCGGTTACGATGAAACGATCAGGCACTTACTCAGTGACTGCCCTCGTTTTGAGCGAGAGCGTGCCTTCGTGGCTGCTACACTCCGCAGCTTGGACTCTCGTACTCTTACAGAAACCAAGGTTCTGGGGCCTTGGACAAAGCCTTCATCACAAAGGACATCGGTGAAGGCGCTCCTGAAATTCTTAAAGTCTGGGGTTTGATTTCCCGACTATAAATTTTTACATTTAAGTGTGCGCCCTTTGTTCCCTTGTCATAGTGGTCGTTGGACACGTGAAAAACTCATTTCGTTGCCGCTCTTTCTTCCCTTTTTTCACTATGTTCCCCTCCCCACGCGTAGAGTAGCCTAATCAACGTCGCCTGGTTAACTTTTCTGCCTTTCCGTCCTTCCGTTTTTCTCTCTCTGTCATTCCACTTTCTCTTCTTTCTTCTGTTCCACCCTTGCGTGCCTGTCAACTGTAATGCTGTAGCTGAGATTTTTTTTTTACATTTGCCAGCTGATGCACCTTTTGATTGGATGGTCACACTGCTTATTGGCGAAAGCTTATTTGTATAGATCTTAATGAAAATATCTTGATAGAGATTATGCATATCCTTTGAAGCATACACTGAATGCTGACTATATTCCACTGGCGGCGGCCAGAGGCATTACAATCCACTTTTCAGCACTTAACTATTAAAAACATAAGTCCGTTTTACTCTCAATTTTTCTTTGCACAAGATGCGCGCTCAATTTTAACCTTTGGTTTTGTTGTGTTCACTTGATTTTCCCTCGTGGCATGCTTTACTGCTGAAAGAATGTCGCATCATAATTAGATAATCGTGGGTCAGCTGCATCTCTTTCATTACCTTCCTTTTAATCTTGCAGAAATAATTATTGCATGTTTTGAAACTTCTTAAAGCACACAAATGTACTGTTTCTGAATAACAGCCTCATCCAATTACCAGCGCTTCGTCTTCTTGCTCCGGCGGGTGCAGCAAAAGAAAACATTTCCGGAAGAGCTGCTTGGGAGACACAGCGGAGATGAAAAATATTTACAAATGGTTCCGGCAGGACTCCGCACGTAAGAAGTGCTCTCCGGAGATAACTAAGTTCAAGTGCTCTGTCTTGCACAGCAGAAACTACCAAAAACGCGGCGAATTTCTCAAGTTCAAGTACAAAGTGATGGACGTCCTGTTCTGCTTTAACAGGGAATAAAAAGAAATTTACGCATTTGCCTGTGTTTCAGCACGAAACCGGACATCCGCGTGACAGATGAGTCCTGTGTTTGTCGAGTAATCGAGTTTTGATAGCCTAAATCAAATTATGCCCTTGCAACTCACACTTACCAAAGTTTGCGAGGAACACTCTTGCTCCTTTGAAAGGTCGAACGTCTCTAGTGTTGCTCTTACGCTGCTTTTTTCCAGTGCCGAATTTTTATCGCTATATTTAAAAACCAGAATTGCCCAAGATGTCACTAACGCCGCAAACTTCTGAGAAGGCGCATGGAGCCTTGCAACATTTTTGAGCCCGAAAGGCAACGAATAAACGCGCCCGAATACATACCTTCTATTTGTGACTGCTGTGTGTACCTATACAGGGTGTTTCACCTATGATTTTACACAGTTTAAAAAAAAAAAAAACCTTCTTGAGCTAGAAGAATGCTTTTCGGCATATCAAGGACAGTGGTGCAGCACATAATAATGCAGCTAATACCAGCCAGCTAATGCTAGCTTGCTCGTTAACTAATTATGAATAGTTTGGTTTTTACTATTACTGTTAGGCTCCTTAATTATGGAGAGGCGTGTAGTCCACCGTGAGTAATATCGATATAAGTTTTTAGAATCTCGAAAGCGCGGTTACCCTCAGCGCAGTGGCCCAACAAATTTTGGCTATTTCGACGAGTTACATGCACGAAGAGGTTGCTTTGCCTAGAACCTTCTCGAAAGCTCATGTGTTTTGACAATTAGGTAGCTTAACTGTAATAGTTAAAAGTTAAAGCCTATTTTTAAAACTTGCGGAAGTTCTTAAGAGAAACACCCTGCATATGAATGCAATAGATGAAACAATGTCGCATGCGTAGGATAATTGCTTTCTTCAAAGCAAATCCTGTGAAAGCGCAATTTTCCGCTATATGACTTGGCCATTCCTGATTGCGAGACGCCGTGGCTACTGCATGTGTTTATTCTGTTACAGTACGTTGCTAAGAAAATAAGGAGGGAACGGATGCTTGGAAAAGCTGTTCTAAAGAGCATTAAAATACAACCTTTGTCCGTAAAGTTCTGAGACTGAGAGCATTAAAACAAATGCGCTTAACATTGAAATCATTTGTGCAGCACCTCTTCGAAATAGTCTCCCTTGCAGTCTACATACGGCTTCCAATGCTTCCTGAGGTCTTGGAAACAGTTTTAAAGCGCTTATTTTGGCAGGGTTGTCAGCTCTTTTGTCGTGGAGTCTTGAATGGCCTCCACGCTCTCCATCCAGCAATTTTTTAGGGCTCTCTTCACAAAAAGAAAGAGAAAAAAATCGCATGGGGAAAAGTCAGGCCAGTATTGCGGATGGGAAGTATTGTTGTGCTTGGCGAGAAATTGTGTCACGCTGAGAGCAGTGTGCGGCCTCCCGTTATCGTGGAGAAGGCTCTATTGTCCAGATGCCCATAAGTCAGGGCGACAGCGTCGCAGTGCATCACGCTCGTGTTGTATCACGCGGATGTAAAACTCCTGATTCAACGTCGGCCCTTGTGGGACGACCTCGTAGTGTATGACACCTCTGGCATTGAAAAAAAACTATCAGCATCGTCTTTGTTTTGGTCTTCTGTCGCCGCCCCTTTCCCGACGCCGGAGAGCTTGTGGACCACCATTCGCGCTCCGCCTCTTTGTTTGAGGATCGTATTGAAAAAGCCATGTTCCGTCTTCAGCAATGATGCTGTCGATGAATGCAGCATCCATCTCTGCCTTGGAGAGCAAATCAGCGCTCACTGATGCCCGCGTGTCCTTCTGGTCCTGTGAGAGGGAGTGAGGCACAAGTCTCGCATTCAGCTTTCGTTTCCCCAAGTGCTCACTCAAAAATTTGGTGCCATGTTGTCTTACTAATGTCGAGCGCATCTGATAGCACGCGGACTGTAATGGTGCGGTGTTGCTGTTCGATTTCACTGTACCAGCCAGGTTTTTATTCTGTGAGGTTAAAGGGCGCCCCGGCCCTGTGTCGTCTTCCACCGACGTTCTCCCCGAAACGAACCTCTTGTGCCACTCGAAAACTCGCGCCCGCGATAACGTCTCGTTGCCGTAAGCGTCACGAAGGAGCTCATACGTCTGTGTGGCTGTCTTGCCAAGCTTCACACAGAATTTTATGCTTATACGCCGTTCGAGGTGGACGTCCATCTCTCCACATTCACTCACAATACATTGTGCAGACGGCTCGTGACAACGTATTTATCTACATGTAGTGCCGTCTTGCGGCTGCCACAGCAATTAACATAAATAGCTCAGGTTAGCCCGAAAAATGTGCGCTACACAAACGCACCAACATTTGTTTTGGGGGATCATTTCTAGACAAGAAAATAAATCAATCTCTAAACTTTACGGACAAATGTTGTAGAAGCTACGCCTTGTAACAATGTCTTCACTGATTCTCAATGCCTGGTAATACCAGAAAACCGCGTAGTCCTCACGTGAAAACTTTTGGTTTTTCAAACTTACAGCGGTTGTGTTTTCATTTGCTCACATTATAAATCTTCGTTCGACTTTTATCTTTAAATTTGTTTACTAACAAAAGATCTGGTGGGCAGAACACAATGCCAGACGGTCAACCATAAATGCACAATGAACACGCACAGGCACTCACCGGTGCAACTTATTAACGTGCAGCTGAGGCCACATTTTCCAGCGGCTTGATTTTTTGGTTCATTCCTTTTCCCTTTCGTTGATTGCAGCTGCCGCCAGTGACAGGAAACTTAGCCAGAAAGAAATAAACACGAGTAGTACGGAAACTTATACCTTACAAAGTACGGTCAAATCAAACCTTAACACAAGACCTTGGCTAAGACTAAGTACGCTGAACACCTTAGCGGAGTCTGTTTCAAGATGTCGAACAACTCAAGATATTTTATAAAACCGTACAGACACCCTAAAAGGCAGATGAGATAAACGACCTGATATCACCGTTTTCTTTTTCAATATATGAAGTTCTTATAGTGAACTTGATTTTTGTCTTAACACCGCCAACAAAACTATCTTCAGTTAGACATAGATCTTCAACTTCTTTAAATGCCTGCGCTCGAAGTACAGAATGGGTGTAGAAAGATAATGTATTTGAGATCCCAAGCATGCCTCTCAATGCTGGCATGTAATTGTTCTTGAAGGTATTGGTGGGCGCTACCAAAATACGGAAAGGGACGAACACACAAGACAAGCGCTTTCTAACAACTGTTTGATATCTGAAGGAGCAATCCTCAGGAATAGGAATCTTCGGCTGTTGTAAAGGCACGTGTTGATATTTTACTATTATATATTTTTCCTTCATATCGCTCTTGTCAGCGTCGTGTGCTCTTCCCTCTTCTGTGTATGACTTGACGTTAATATGTGTATATAGGCATGCTCCTTCAGATAATAAGCAGTTGTTAGAAAGCGCTTGTCTTGTGTGTTCGTCCCTTTCCGTATTTTGGTAGCGCTCACCAATACCTTCAAGAATGCATTTCCAACTAGCCCCAGTTGTAGCTCTTTTGACTGTAATTGTTAGCTTGATATTGCAGCAGCAGCTTTAACTTTTAAACTGATAACGCTATATTTTGCGCAATTTTATTTTGAAGAGAATGAAAAGTGAATTGACGCAGTAGATGTGTAACGTACGTGAGACAACCAATCACACGCATGAAATGAACCAAACCTCAAAAGAACCGACAACGTCGGGGAACGCCGCGTCCTCACCCTACCACAAAACTACCAAAGCAAATGCGACCGAGTAACGCAAGGAAAAATCTCGAAGTGTTCAGAAACGTGAGGTGTCTACAATGGCGGACCAAACAAGCGTGAACACTGGTGGTGCTGACACCGCCCGATACTCTTTCTTTGTTTTTCACCCTAGCACAACCTCAGCAGGTCAGTCAACACAGACAGGCGCTCTTGAAAAAAAGAAGTCAGAAAGAAAGTAGGCAGTGTCCTTGCTAACATAGACCTCTTTTCCTTGCTTTTCTCTCGGTTGCCTACAGTGACGAGTGGGAATGCTTGCGGTCGATAGGACAGCTTCTCGGTCTTCTCAAAACCTTTTTCTTTTCTTTTTCCGGTCACGCCGCGGAAACGTCACCCAACCTTTTCCCCACACTTCGCACTTTGATCAACAAAATTATAAATGCAAAGGTTTTCAAGCACTGGAGAAACACGAAGCCGCTCACAGTTTGTGCTTTTTTTTAAGACATATAACCAAAGTTCCTTGGGCAGCGAAACGGAGACCGCAGCGGCTGACAAATGAAAAAAAAAAGAAAAGGAAAAAGAACGTGTGTCGGTGCACGAAGAATGCCTTCTGTCCATATACCTGGGTACAAATTCTTCTTTTTGTCAGTGCCACTTTCAATTGAATTCCGTTGCCACAGCGGCGTGGTCTCTGTCTTGATGCGACACACCGTGACGTTATACACTGCGTCATATTCACAACTAACCTTTCACTGTCATCGGCACCGTGATTAGATATAAAAGCACCACGTGATACTTGCTGGGACAGCAAGAAGGCTGCAGCTGTTTAATTCGATGCAATCAGAAGTTATTTGTTTTTCTCATTTTCGCAGTTAGGGTTGCTCACTACCATTAATGCTACAAATTCTTCCGGTTTGCTAAGTTACTCTTTTCGTAAATATTTATCAAAGTAAAAAGTACTTCGTCTGCGGCTACCTATCATACATATTTTGAATCGGAGACATCATACCGGCATGACTAACTCTTAAATCCTACCCTTATATTTATCAACATTAATAACTTCGTTTACAAGCGGTAAGATTTCTCACAGTACATCCCTTTGTTTTCAGTGAATCAGCGGGTATGTTTCATTGGCCTAGTTTGGTAAGTTGAGAAAAAGCTTTCGTTTATTTTGCTCCTAAATATTACAAAGAGGTAAAGTACTGCATAAGGAAAATTTCAGAAAGGAGATTTGGAACTTCAGGTTCCCGGATGTTAAGCAGGTTATCGTTTCAGACATCTTTGCGAGCTGTGATAACAATCCCCATAAAATGGCCTCATTTTCAATGTATTATACTCTCTCGGCGTCAATACTGTCTTTGATAAAAATGCAAAAATAATGTTCACAAAAAGAGCGTGTACTAAAAATATGCACACAAGGAAACAAGAAAGCAACATATCAAACATATATATTAGAAGTATTCATCAAGACCATTGCCCAGCTGGCGCAGATTCAAACAAAATATTTACTGTAGAACAAAAAGACACCTTGTCTTTTGCACAACTGCTCAGCACTAAGGACATTTGCGCTCAGTTTAAGTCACGAAAAATCAAACACTCAAGTGCACGAAAGAAACAAGAAGTACACGTTTAGACCAATAAAGTTAATCGGATGAACCGAATAATGCCACTTCAGTAGCGAGGGTGTGTTCAGATCGCCCATCACACTAGCAGGGCAGAACAAAGAAACACAAAAAGGCATCACCTCTTCTTCCGTGCAAGGCAAGAAATATCACGGGGTCAGACACCTGAAACAGCCTAAACATTACTCCGTCTTCCACCACACTACTTACTGGGAACTAGATTGTTAGGTTAACTTTCGTTTCGATACTGCGGTAACTAACCATGAAGCTCAAGATGGCGTGAAGTTCGAACAATCAGGCACAGAGCGGAAGTGAAAGCTTGCCCAGAGCGCTGGGGATGGAAGCCGAGTTCGCTCGCGCCCACGTGAAAAGTGGCAAAAGCAAACAGACCCGAAATGGCCTCGTGATACAAAACACTGAAAATAATCTAAGCCGCTGGAGCCCGATGTCCAGCAGCCGGGGAAAACAAAAGTGACAAAATTCTAGAAGCAACGACATGGACAGCCGAATCACCTCGCCCAGTTAGACTTCCTGAGGAGAACATGATTAGGAGAGCGCACAACACGCTTGTACACACAGAAAAGTTCAAACAGATGGAGGCAAGAGCGCGACACAAATGCAATCTACTCGATCGCACGCAGGTTACAAGATTGCTAAGGGCAGCGTCCGCATCCTGAGGGAGCGCACTGTCGCGGGAGCAGCAAGAAATAGTCAGCGGCGCTACAACTCTAATCCCCCACTGACACGACGAAGGAGCCACAGGCCTAGGCCTACGCTTCCAATTTCACGTAAACATTTCAGAGTGGTGCAAACATTTTGCCTCCAAGGAAGTGTCGTCGCAACACGGTTCGCATCAAGTACTTGTAATTTGGACCCCTATGTACACAACTTAGACTGTGCATATAACAATTCCAAGGCAGAAACATTGAAGCCGGCTCTGTAAATTTCACGGCTCCAAGAGGTTCCAAGAGGTCCCGTGGCAGTAGAAGAACAGGTAGCAAGGAGGAGAATAAGGAAAGGCGGTGAGAAACCGGTTTCCGGCCCTTCAATGGGGGAAAGCAATTGGGAGGGATATGAAGTTAAAGGAGAAGAGGGATTGAGAGGAAAATGACATACGTAAGCAGATAGCTTGTGGCATAAATAAGGAAAAATCCTTTGCAGTGAGGTCTGTGTCTTCCGGGTTTGTTGGCTTTAGTGGCACATAAGCATCTGAGGCTATCATGCGCCAAGCTTAGCCTGTATCTTTGATGTCGATGCTTACCTCAATCAGATAGAATTTTAATGAAGCTCATTAGCACTCGGAAAGCTCTATCGTATCTTGCGAATATGTTGTCTTTGATTTAATAAGCACAATCATTTCAAGGCTGAGAAAACCTGTTTGCCTCTCTAATAGAAGAAGAGGAAATGAAGTCAGTTTTATGAAGCATACCAAAAAGGCTATTAAAGTATAAACCATTTCACAAACTGCTCCAAGCCATCCCCCTCCAATTTCAAAGAAAGAAAACGAGCTGGAGAAACACTAATAACTATCAAGTTGCACGGACCAAAAATTGATGCTTAGATTTTTAGAGCTGCGCACATTCAGCAAAAAGTATAGGTATATATTGTTAAGCCGCGTAATCATTACCCATTACAAGCATTTTCTCATCCCAAGTAACTTTATATTCCTGTAATGCTGTTGAGAAAAGTGCACAGGGAATGAACTCCTAAGTGACTTCAAACGATGCAATATAACCTCACAGCTACTTTATTCAAACCTAAAGAGGTCTTATTTTTTCTGAATGAAAATGACCTGAATGAACCAAAGCAGATTACATAATAACTCTAATAGTAATTTTAAGAAAGAAAAAAGAGTGATGTAAAAGATCTCGCCACCCTCCAAGTGATATGCAAGATGTTCTAAACTGACAGCAATGAGAGATTTTGAGGACTCGCACTTCTTACGTGGTTCCATGCGAGCTGTTGGGCGGGCCATATGTGATGCAAATCTCCGACTTTGAATTGGATCTTTCTAGATGGTAGGACGGCTCATTTTCGGAAAGCAATCGCGTGTTCCTCGACACCGGTGTAGAAAATGGCTGCGGCTTAGCCGGACTAAGCCCGGTTAGGCAAGCGAAAGCTTTGTCATGCGTGGTTATGCTGTGTTTCTAAGCCAAGTTAGACTCAACCTCTTCGACCGTCGCCGAATTCGTGGCGGAGGCAGGAGCTGCATCGGCTGCCTCCAAAGCTGCCGCCTTTCGGCATCCTTCAACCGCCGTGGAGCCAGTCTAAGCTCCCGTTCTTCTTCGGTCTCCGCCGATGGCTTGGCCCGTTTAACTTCCCTGCCTCTAGCTAAAACTGAGCATGACTGGCAACGTAAGCCGGATGATCAGACTCAGCCCGTCGTCTACGAGAACGCGTCCCAACGGCGTAGACGGTCCCGGCCGACTCGCTTCATACATAACGAGAAACTGCGAGGCGGCAGTGGGTATGCACCGTATGTACGCGAGAGTGGCGCCGTCTCCCTTTCAAGCGAACGATGCGTCACGTGGTAAGTCACGTGGACACAGCTGGTGAGGCGGAAGTCGGCGCAGCGGCTGCGGCGGCGGCGAGTCACGTAGTACCCCGCTGGGCTGACACGCCTCCACTCCTCTACTTGAAGGTCAAATGTTGCGCACCGATGACCTTGGCTCGACTAGGCTAGTAACGCTTTTCCTTTAAAACTTTCGCCCCATTAGAGTTTCACCCAATGCTTGCTGGCATTGTAATCGTACAGATACATCAGCTGGTTACAGGAGACTAGCCGGCGAGCCCGTAGACATAGTTCTTCAGTACAAAAATCACTTAGATGCATCATTCGCAGCATCGCGGCAAAAAAAAAAAGAGAGAAATAGAGAGCCTCAAAGCAGAAATGTTCTAGGGGCCAGCTGTTCGGGATAATCGCTTCGAACGGATGTGGGTTCGAGTACCGCTCGGAATAAAAAATTACTTCGGACCTATGAAAGCATGCCGTTTCTTTCCGTGTTCCTTGTAAGCACATGGTCTCAATGTAATAGAGTAGCCGATTGCTGGACACTCCGTACCCGTCTTGCAATTGTGCATTGCGCTGTTACATGTGGCGTTTGTATGGCCGCCATTGTACTCCCTACTCCATTCTTTCACTTCAGATACCTTAACCAGCACAAAAACAAGAGGTAGATGGGAGGAAGGACAAGACGAAAATTAGCGGTTTTGCGCTAATTTCTATAGTTCGCTTACATACTTCATTATCAAACCAGTTCGCATGGCGGGTAGATTTTTGTTCAGAGCTTCATTATTACCCTGTCTATATTTGAGCCACTCAGTCACATTTCTTTGCTTGCAACGATGATCAGCTATGTGGAATGTTTAGACTGACAGCACTACGAACAATTTTCACAAATACACCAAAGCAGCAGACTTTCCTTCTGCCTGAATATTCTTAGAGACAGCAGTGTTCGCTTATTGCGGTAAAGACGTCACACGGCCACGGTTTCTGGCAATCTAACAAGCTAGTTTGTTGTGAAAAAAAAAGGAACTGCCGCTGCTCCTCAAATAATTTTCCGGAAGAAAGCTTAGCTTACCGTTCATGTATTTCCACAGAGATAACAAAAAAAAGGGTCCCTAAGCCCAACGAACGCATTACCACAGCTCGGGTGCCTAGTGCGACGGCGGAAGTGTTAGAGGGGCTGAAACATCGCGCAGGCGGGCTTACGCGATTATCTGGGGAGCGACGGGTGAGCTCAGGTTCTTCCGCGTAAACACAGGCCTGTTTCTGACCCGTGCTCGTTTGTGTTGAGAGCCCGGTCGCTGACCCGCGACGCTTTCCTCAGACATCCCTTTCGTTCGCTGGTATGCTCGTGTAACTTAACGTCACCTTGTGACTTTTCTATATTTCGTCCATATTTTTATTTCATA
This sequence comes from Amblyomma americanum, assembly GCF_052857255.1. Lineage (NCBI taxonomy): Eukaryota > Metazoa > Arthropoda > Arachnida > Ixodida > Ixodidae > Amblyomma > Amblyomma americanum. The sequence goes on from NC_135502.1 coordinate 46,899,698, forward strand.
TCACTTCGTAAACTGCTGCCTCCACGTCGAAAAACTTCAATTTTTTTTTACCGTCTTTGTTATTTTATTCTCCATTTTTTATTTTTAGCTTCTTCGCACGAACTCATATCCAGGCGTATTTTTGTTTGGAGCAATTACCATTCTCCCAAGAAACGAGCATGGCCCACCGGTTAACACATGTTAAAATTTAAGACAAAGCAAATAAACTGGCTGAGTGTACTCCTGTTGCGGACACAGTAAATACCAAATTCACAGTGAAGCTGCATGACAATGAATGACAAAAATTTCGCACTTAAAGGAAGAGCAATGGTTTATTTAGTGGCCAGTGCCTACGGTGCCAAACGTCTCTATATTTACTTAGCAAACATATTTGGATAGCTGCTATATTAACTTGACTGTTCGCCAGCGATAACTCCTATCGACTTTTATGCATGAATAGAAAAAATTATAACTCGGCGCCTACATTTGATACTACCATGTGTTCTGCGCTTTTCAGTGAAAAATGTGCGACATGTCTTTTGTTCATTCTTAGTTCGCAATGGTGCTTGTAATGTTTATCAGTCGTGTATTTCAGTTGAAACAAACAATGAATGCAATCGCAAAGGGAACTTACTTTCAGGTCGCAAATGATTACTTATGGCCCTCCTCTGAGATCGCCACAATACTTAAACTTCCAAAGGCCTCTATTGTATATCAGCTATTATGTAAATAAGAAAATACGCGTAATTTCTACATATTGGAAAAATTGCAAAACTTTTTTTAGCACGCGACTCAACCATTTGAAGCAAAATATGTCCAAGGTACACTTACTGCAGACTACTGGCGTCTAATCAGTGTCACTGCCCTAGATTTTTTTTTTCAGCCTATGATAATAGAATATTGAGGACTACATTGCCATACGTGCCATACATTGCCATACGTAAAGTAGGCCGACATCTGTGTATATCACACAGGGATATGACTCTAGGCACAAGACATAAAGAAAGAACGTTACCAGGAAGATTCTGTGATTCATATGTGCAGTCTTTGTCAAAAGTATACAGCCCAAGGTGTCTGATTCTGCGCCCTGCAGCGCGACTCCCCTTGAATATTCAGGGACCCTAATGTTATTAAGAAAACCCATGGGTTGTATTTTTTTGACAAAAACTGTACGTATAGCCCGCAGCACCAGCGCCTCTTTCAGGTTGTTCTGGGAGTGTTATTTGATGTTATTACCCATCTCCCTTCTAGCACACGTCTGAAACAGCAGTTACCTGCATCAGCCGCCAAATATCAACATAAAAGCGCTGACATAACAAATCAACTTACCTTTGTCTGCACCATCAGAGCGGAATGCATGAAAAGGGAGAGAAACACAGGAAGAATTTTTAGAACTCTACAAGTCTATGCGAAACTATGTTTGAGTGATCACAATTTTTCCTTGGTTTGGAGGTGTTTACAATCTACAGCACCTTTTTTTCATCGTTCGTTCTCAGTGGAAAGTTGCACCGCTTTCGTGTCGTCTGCGTCGTGAGCGTTTACCCAAGGGCACGGACAAAACTGTGGCGTTACCTCGGGCGAGTGGGTCAGCGCCGCGTGGCTTGTGTTCAAGGCTCATAAGCTTGCCATCATACAGTCGCTCACTACCATGACGCACCAAGATGGATCACCAGCGGTCATGCCGGAAAGAATTTCGCCACTGTCACCGCGAACACAAGTACTAACGACGACTACGCGAAGAATTAGTCTTCCCCTTCAGTGAGGTGAAGCAAGATCCCCAACAGCATATGAATTCTGACTTTCAATGGCGAGGTGAGGCAACAGCGCCAGCATCAGAAAAAAAGCAGGGATTTAATAATGGTGGCAGCTGCTACGCTCTTCTGCCTGGCCATATTCCTCAAGGATGCAGACTGTCATGTTCGAGAGGGGCCATAAAAGGTGCGCTGGTCCGCCGCGATGTCATGCGAGGTGTCGAGAAAGACGACAGTCTGTTGCCCACTGGACTCATGCACAAATTCAGTTTTCGATGGCCGCCTCGTGCGATTTTGAGCGCAGCAACCGCGTACAAAAAGGAATAACTGCAGATGCGTTCCATCAGTTCTGCGCGCGCTGTATACGCTAGAATCAATATTTATATTTTTTGGAAGCATGTGCCTGCATAAACAGAAAGTAAGCCTTGAGTGTAAAGCACTGGCAAAGAAGGGCGAACAAGAAGGCACTGTTCATGGCATCTGTTGGATCCAGAGGTGCCTCAATTTCTATCTCGAGGCACGGAATGCGAAGCATTGTCCTCTATTGCTCCTTCAAACACTTGTTTGTTATTGCTTGTTCTTCGATCGCATAAAGCACGCATCAGCACGTGGGCTGCAACGATGTTTCCCCGAGGCGAATTCTATCTTCATACAGCGAGCCATGCGCCTACGTGCCTAGCATATGCCCTTTCTCTTCGTGCTTTGATGTGTTCCTCTCGATTCGAATATCGGTGGAGCCTTGAGCGTTTTCCTCTTCAAGGTGAGCGGACCAGGATTTTTTCGCCATCACATCGTTCTCGAAATGGACAAAAAAATAAGGAGCCCTGGCGACGGACCGGAGACGTGTGCCAGCATTTCAACGAGAAGGTTGTTGCTTAGGGTAGCACAAGGCTGCTTTCAGGCTTGAGTGAAGAAGGCTGGATGGGATTAGGATGAGCTCTTTATTTCGCTTCGATGAGCCCATTATACGGTCCGAAGCATTCGGTAAATTTTGAGCCGCTTATCCCGTGACGATATTATCTGACGAGTTAAAGCTCTAAACACTTGACAATTCCTTTTACGAAAAGATCTTTAAAGGAAGTAAGTAAACAAAATCATCCATTTTTTCGCGAAACTATTTATTTATGGAAAGCTCTATTTTCGCTCAACTTTGGTGTAAGCGCGCCATATTTGGGCGAAGTAATTCTTATCTCCCATTCTTTACTTACAGAGCTTCCGCACTCAGATTCTGCAGCGGCCCTTTACATTTGTGGCGCGCTGATTTGCTATTTGTACCTAATTTCGAAGAAAAGCTTTCTTCGGTGCGCAACGGTGATATCTGAGGCAACTCTGGAACAATCTTTAAATAGAAAGCGTCTGCTTTAAAGCACACTTATCCCTCAGTGATTGGCTTAGCAAGTGTGGATGTGCCTTGTGCTCAACCTAATTTTAGCGAAATCAAGCACATTGATTTTTTTTCAGTGAGCAAATCGCAATCGCGTGTCTTGGCAGCCTGCTCCCAAGAATTGAATTGAGGTACAATCAGGTACAAGAATCCAATCAGGTGTAGAGCGGGCACAAACAAAAATATATTTATTCTTTCTCTGAGTATCATGTGATTTTCTGTATAATAGACCTAACAGGAAGGCTTTGTGTTTTTCACTGGCCTGAGTATGTGTTTGAAGGAAAAGAAACATTAAGGTTGTACTTCGTTTTCCTGATCAGCTCGCTCACTACTACTTTCGTAGTTTTAACACTCCGGCTGCAAAGCCGCTGCGCTTTATTTGTCGGCAGTGTAAAGACGACTGAAGTATATAACTGCGGTGCGCTTTGAGAAAGTGCAACCTTCTAGAGCTTAATCTGTGTTGGAAACGGTCCATACGCAGATGCGGAGAAGAAAGCCAAGCTAGTAGAAAACAGCTCCACGTGAGTATTGACCTAGATATTTTCAGCTGCCATCAGTCAATGGGAGAAGACAGTGTAGAAAAGACAGCCCGCAGAACTACTCTTTACAAGGCACGTATATTTGTCTGCAAAAAATCTGCTTCATACAGCCCGCGTAGGACAGAGCAACATTCGCGGCTCCAAGGGATACCAGAATGGGGGACACTACAAAGAGGCATAAAAGAGTTCCTAAATACTACCGTTGCCACCTCATTGCGCTGTTGGCATCCTTAAACTTGGGCAGAGGGCAGTCAGAGTGGTTTTACTGCCTAAGTTTGCAATCGACGAATGGGATTCCAAATACCCCCTAAGCAACTTACCTTTCAGTATTAATTACACGAAACGGCTGTTTTTGATTGTTTCAGGTAGTAGGTCGACATCGTGTCCACCTTTTGTCGCCAATTACATGTGGCTCTTTTTCGAACAGCACTAGCCTTTCGGACGCATCTAGTGCCATAGCCAATAGAAAAAGCTAGTGCCGCAATCTTGTGCATGACTCAGCAAATTAAAGTGATTGTTTCTTGCTTGTCTATTTCCACATCCACAAGAACGACTCCAACTTAAACGTTATGCGCAGCTGGGGCATAAGATCAGGAGAACCATTAATCAATTTGCTAGCGAACTAATAGCGTGTTCGATCCTCCTCCCACACTCTTCGTGTCGGCGTACACGGCAATATACGACTTACTAAAAAGGGCTAACCACACGGGATTGCACCTTATAGAGGCTTTAAATAAAAACAGCCGCGTTCAAAAGCGCATGGAAGAGTTATAGAAGACCGTCAAGTCACGAACAGCGGGTCATCGTTCAGTGAGGCTGAAAGCGGTCTTTCCGAAGCCGCCTCGCATTGCATGTCAGGCCGGAAACCGAGGAATCCAAGGAGAGCACGGAAGGGACACTGGGTAACGCGAAGGAATCCGTCCAGATGACTGGCGCTGGCACGCACCTTTCCTCTCCCTAGCACAGGATACAAGAGACTGGGGGAAAGGGAAGTGGAGGGGGTGTAGATGCAGCGAATTGATAGAGGACGAGTTCTATGAGGCGCGTTTGAATTTGACGGCGCATGGTGGAGAGGGGGAAAAGGGAAAAGAATGGCGCAGCCTTCCTCGGATTGGCTCACAGCGTGAAAAGAGGACGAGCAGGAACCAGGACGGGGTGACTGGAATAAATGAGCGGGGTTTCGTCGGTGAGGGGGAAGAGGGTTTCAGTGCCGCTCTGGCGCTTCCGCTTCGCCCTCCGTTTCCGGTTACGTTCAAAAGAACCCGGCTTCCACCACGCTGTGCCCGAAGCGAGTTTGGAACGAATCCCGCAGCGATTTCTTCCGCCACGACGTAAAATTGGATCTCGCTGATGTGAGCTGACGGGGTGGCTCGCTCTACGCTGGGTGAAGTTGTAGAATCGCGCCGCGCACCGGGAGAGGAGGCAGAGGATTGAGGCCCAGAACCCCGCGACTTCCGGACAAAACCGCCTGCGTCCAAGCTCTCTGGAGTGAACATATTTTGCGAAGCCTCTCCAACTGTGCACACGGCGATAGAGGCGTAATCTGTGTTGTGTGAGAGCCTAAATACCACCTCTGAGGCCGTCAATGACAAAATCTTCATACCTAAGCCTAGCGTCAAAAGTTACGATATCTTCATTGCGCAAGGTTTTTTTTTTTTCAAATAATTAAAGAGATGCTCATTCTGCAGTCGTTTCATCGCTGCACCTTGCCTCCATAATTTTTATCGACTTGTCCACTATGCTGGCCTAAAACTTTGAAAGCGCGGCCCCGACTTACTACACCATCTAAGGGCTCTTTTCCAACAACAGCTATTCTGAACTCTAACTTTAGCCTAACCACCAACTATAGCCCAACTCGGTGAACAAACAGCCTAGCAGCAACCGCAGAAAGTTATGTACAAAGCAGTTAGATTCTGAGTAGTTCGCCAGCCCCATCGGGCTTCGCATTCTTTAGGAAGCACGAAGTGAGAGCGGAGTTAAACGAAAAAAAGGAAGACGGTGTTTCCGGGAAACGAATGCGACGCGCGAGTGCTCGCGAACTTTAGTCGCCGTTCCCGAGCTAAAGCATTCAAAATGAATACTAAAGTGCCTGGAGCCATGATAGCGAATATGCCTGACTTGTGTGCCGTGAGCAGAACTTGAACTCTGCAGTTTGCACAAAAAAACAGAGCCAAGCAGCGAAGAAAACGCGCACAGAAAACTGCTCTAATTAGTTGGTCAGCTTGCGTTAGGAACTGATTTTTTAACCTAAGAACGCGAAAGATGAGCAGTTGCTTTCTAGCTTCGGTTCAATGCATGTGTGCCGCACAATTGCTCTAAGACCCCGAGGACAAAAAAAAACCTACCTGAATACCAGAATTCTGAGAACAGTGGAGCATCAATGAAGAAATCACACACGACATGCACAGATTGTATTCATGGGAGCTCCACTTTACTCCAGAGCACTTTGCACACAAGCATTATACTTCTCGCATATGAGGTAGGCCTAAAAATGAACGCTTAATCATTCCGAACCGACAAGCCAAGAATGATCATCGCGATGCGTAATTGAGAGTGATTTCTATTAGCGAAAGTATCGATTGTTTCTGAGATTTAAGGCAACAGTCAAGTCACTATTAAAGGCCCGAAATTAAGGATTATTCTAACGTCTCTCAGGAGAGGAGGTATCCGCTCTTGAATGGATTGTTATGGGCTCATTGTAACAATCCTGGCGGCTGCTTTGTAATAGTGTGGCGACTGTACTGCGACACTACCTGGCGACATGCTTAATTTGCATATATGCGAAGTGTGGTACACACACACAATTGTCGTGAAACAGAAACGAGGGCAGAGGGAGAGGGGAGCGACCGAACGAAGTGCAACTAAACACTCTTTAAGACGTGATGTGAAGGGTTTAACCAAGGCCCACTCAGGCCACAGCCTAAGACATCATTGTTCACCTAAGCTGGCAGCTAGTCGGCAAACTTTGTGCAGCCAGTTGACAGCTAGATGTCTTATTGTCGAGCAGTGCAGCTGTCAGTGAAGAACGGGCGACAACGCGTGATTGTCTTAAACCTGTGATAGCTTGCTGGCCAGGCGCTCCTTTTTTTTCCTTTGGAGGAGGGGGGGGGGCTTTTAATTATCAAAATAACATACCAAATTCGGGTCAGTTCTCGCCATCTGAGCCATTCACAAGGCATGATCTTTTACCATTAATACTGAAAGTGATGTTCTGCTGAATGATGCGTCCGTTGAAGCGCGAACATTAGGAAAAGGCAACCACGCGTCTGTCAAGTGTTTCAATAGGGCTTGTGCCCATCAAAATCTACAGATCCTGATAAATAAACGTTTCCGTGCGCGAATGGAAGGCGACATCTTAAAACATAAATATAAGTTCCTCCCTGCGTAACTAGCCTTAACTTCTTTCCTAACACCGCAGGCGAAATTCTAGAGGCCCGTGTACTGTACGATGGCAGTGGACGTTAAAAAATCCCAGGTGGTCGAAATTTCGGAGCCCTTCACTACGGCGTCCCTCATAGCCTGAGTCGCTTCGGGACGATAAACCCCCATAAACCAAACACTACAGCTGCATGAACCTCAAAAGCTATGCTGATATTGGCGCTATGCTGCCGATGATTAAGTAGTGCAGACATTCCGAACAGACAAAGGGCTTTCTGCAGAACGCCTCGAGACAAGCGTATTCGATCGTTAGGTGAAACACGTATTCTCCGCCTTGCGATTTGTTCGCATTGATGTAGAAGAACGGAGCGCGATGAGGTGGCTTTCAAAAGTGTCCTGCTATCGCGCGGTAGCGATCCAATCGAGCTGTCCTTAAATCCTTTCCCTCACGCTCGTACCATCTGCTCAACTGTAAAGGACAAGTGGCCCTCGATTTGATCGTTCACTAAAGCGTGGGAGTAAAGCGATCTCTATCCAGACGCCGTTGGCTTTGTAAATTAAATGCCTACTGCAGCTTGATTATTCCTTGAAAACAAGATTTACTTCTTTTTGTAAACTTTTCAATACGTTCCCAGGTGGACTTCTTCAAATACCTCCCAGCTGTTCTATAGAACGGCCATTCATGCTCTAGCTGTTATGTGCACAACTTGCAAGAATTTAGTTTCCTTGCCAAGGTGTTCGGAATAGCGCAACAGAGAGAAAATATTACGATACTTTTCGAGCGTGTCTGCACTGTGCGGTCGTATTCGGTCTTGCGACACCATGGTCTAAAAAAAGTAGCTGCTATCCACCCGTGCATGACAGAGACCATAAGGGTTGCACATGTCCTTCTTTATAAGGTTTTTCACTCTGCTTTTTCTCAAATAGTGCGGCTCGAATCTCAGTCAATATAGAGACAATTAGGGCACATTTGTGTTTTCACACTTCGAATCAATTAGCCTGGGTGTTCAAAAATCAAAGGAGTAGTTAGGAGATAGTAAATTGCCTCTCACATAACCGACTTGAGTCTGGCGGAAATGCGCAATCTAACCACAACCCCTCAGAGTCGAAGAGGCAGAACTGAAAGCACAATTTCTGCACCAGCATTGGCCTCGGCCTTCATGCTAAATAATTCTCTGACAACTGCGTGATGATATATTTTTATATAAGTAGTGTTTTTGCAATTTGGAGGAACAGCTATTCTACTGACATAATATCTCTCTAGATATTTCTGAACTGGCGTATCGCCAACGTATTACTTGTAAATTTCACGCAACTTGCGTGGATAAACTACACCGAAAAATGCAATGAGCATGCCAGTTTGCTGTTCTATTTAACTGCCAATACTTTGCGAGTTAGAAGAAGAAGACAGCGCAGTAAGTTCTGGAAACCAGAACTACGGTCTTGATGATGATGATGAATTTTAATGGCGCAAGGGCATCTGAGGCCAAAGAGCACCATGGCGCAAGGTTGTTTCTTCAACTCAAGGTGGGGTCAAAGACCCATTTCCCAAGCATTTCACCCAAAACAAGCCGAGCACCAGGCAGGGGAAAGCTTGTACCCATTGTATCACCGGTGGGTGCCCGGCGGCACTGGGGATCGAACCCCGCGCCTCCCGCATGCAAGGTGGATGCTCAACCACTAGGTCTCGTTAAAAGAAATGTTTCCTATGTACACGTTTTCTTGAATATGAATGGTCTAGAAATAGAGTGCGTTTTTAATGAAAAGTACGCTTGAAACGGTCTTTTTCAGTGACAAGCTTTTTCCGAAATGCTATTTCAAAATATGCTTGCAGTTATTAAAATTTTTTGATGTTTTGTGAAAGGCTTGTGTAAAAATTCTAGAAAATTGTGTCCTTTATTTCACAAAACCCCGCTGATGGCGAGAGTGTTACCAATTTTCAAATGCAGAACAAGAGAAAAAAATACATGCGAACATGCCAACGCTGACTTGTTAAGGCATTTAAGTGTTGCTGTGTTGTAATCTTGTTATCACCATCCATGTCTCGTATGAGCAAATATATAACGACCGTTTCAATCTATATCTTGCACAGACAACAGAGCGTTACGCAAACGTTTCAGACATCTATTTCTTTCTTTTTCCTTTCTCGAACACAGGACCGATGTAGATTTCAGTGAGAACATCCACTGAAAACACGGGCAAAGATATGTTCAAGCAGAGAGGCTCAAAGAAAGCACAACAAAAACCATTCCAGCATCTCGAGCGTCTCCGGTCCGGTGGCCTCCAGCGGAGAAATGCTCCGGAAAAGATTTCTCATCCGGGCTTCGAGTCACGGTAGCCTCTTCCGCCTGTGATGGCGCGGTATGGCCTTCATCTTTCTGACTAGCTTCTTCTGCGGCTTCGTCGTTAAACCTTCGGCTTTTTTCATTTATTCCTTTTTGGAGCTTACTATGAGGACCTCCAAACGGCCTAAATCTAATATTTCCCGCAACTCTGATTCTGTGAATCCAGCTACACAAAAGGAAAGCATTAATACGAAAGATAAATTGCCACATTAGTGTTCCGGTTGTTGCTCGGCGCAATCTACTACTACACATAGCGAACCCACGGCCCTTCAATGTACTTACAACAGGTGACAGCAAGGGCGTTAGCCTTTTTTGATATATAGTATTATTTTACGTTTTTTAAGTGCCTTTGCCTGTTGATTTCCTTTCAGCTTAAGGTTGACGATTTCAGGAGTTGCTAGGGCTGCTTTATGAGCCTTTACTTTTTTCGTGATTTAGCGGGCCTAGGCGCTTTTTTTTTTGGTGGTTGTCTGGTGCAAGCCGGTGTAGCAGAATCGATACTGGCATAAAATCCTATCAATGTCTTACCAAAGTTTTTTTCTTCCAGATATTTCTAGAACAATATTATTTCCTCTGGACTGTTTACCTGCCATTGCGGGTGATTTGGTTGCTTTAAGCAAGCGCGTCCCGTGGCGATGCTTATTATGAGAGGGCAGGGCTTTTTTTATGAGGATACCTGCCCTAATCAGCTGTTATTATGTGATCACTGCCGACGACACTGCTCAGCCTTGGTATAACTTAAGACGTTTGAGAGCGCCCTTTTTATTTTGATTCGAAAGTCGACAAAAATGCGTTTATTATTTGGAAATATACGCAACCAGCTCGCAAGTTTCAAAAAAGAAAAGCTGTTCTTCGTATAGTTGGCGCGAGGTTCCGCAAAGTTGAGGCTTTTCGCAGTAGTCGCGCTCCTGTCTTCCAATGGTGCCTGCGGGACGGTTACGCTAGAGAAGAATGTTTTTCACTGCATAAAGACCATATTTTAGGAAATCAAAACAAGCCTAACGGAGGCCTTTAAGCCTGGTTGGTTGCTCCGAGCAATGAAGAGTTTAACAGTTCTAATCTGTAAAATGTCTGCTGTTTACAAGTGTGGTTTGAATTTTTCTATTTATTATACAGGTTTGTACAGAGGCCTACTTGGCATTAGTGTAGAAAGAAGGTTTAAAACATGAAGGACAAAACATATTAGGCACCATGTATAAAATACATTCATAATGAAATTCAGAAACAAAAAAATGCAGCAGTTCAATGATATCAGGGTTTATAAATGTGGTCGAAAAACTATGTCGGAAAGAACAGAAGAGGCGCAGTGAGAATTAGGTATAGTGTTAGGGGGATATTAAAAAAATTTAGCCATTTATATTCCTGCATTTGTAGTGTTGTTTTCCGGACGGACATGAAAGCTAGCGGCTTGATGGAGGGATGATGCTTTGAATTTTTTAAGAATTGCTAAAAAATGAATTTCTTTTAATCCTTGTATGCGCTGGTAGGCGTCGTTTTGCATGCTGTGACTAAGTTTTTTTGCTGAAATTTACCATGAAGTATTATAAACAAATGTTTCTGCGGCGACTCCTAATTGATTGGTGGAATCTTCCGAACAATGAGAGTTTGCCTATTTATTCGTTACTGTTTTCTGCTTAGATACTCGCTTTGCGGAACAGATTTATTCCCAACGTAATTATCTACTATAAACCCCATTTGCTTTTTTGTTTGTTGCACTCGTTCAACCATACTGCAGGTCAAGATTTACCCTGTTTTTCAAACATTTAAATTTCAGATTTTTTGTATAAACACTTCCCACTTTATTTAATTCAACGAACAGTGGAGCGCGAAAGTTGGGTAGAAATTTTGCGCTCTGGCGAAAATAATAGAAGAATATCTTTACGAGCAGCACGGCAGTAGAAACGCAATGAGTTTTGAAATAGCCCTTTGCCATATATCTTAACACTGCAGCCTTTTCACAAGATTCATTATATCAGGAAACAATTTTTTGCAGATTTAAGAATGAATTTTTTTAGATTCATCTCGGAATTATTACTAATATGCTCAAAAAGTTCCATATGTATGCATAAAGAAATAAAAAAGTTTTGCAAAGCTTTGTATACGCTCTGGTATATTTTTCATTACTAGCTCCAGCACCACGCACTTGTACTCTGAGATCTGGCCTACATTTGTGGTATACAAGTTATGTCTAATTAATGCGTTAGAAAGAAGGGTTAAATACTAACTTCACAACGGGATGACAACTGTATAAAGGCGACCAATGTAGATGTTAACCAGTATAGAGGAATAGATTCAGTTTAAAACACCACTTTTAATGTACAACCAGAGAACTATATGAACACTTAACGCTTACTGCACAAATTGGAACTGCATATGTAGGTATAAATTTCTGCACCCTATCTTTGAAGGTATGACACTGCAGGTACATGGTTTTTTCCTCGTTCTTGCTTCCTTCTAGGAAAGCAAGCATAGCGAGTATTTTAAACGCCATCTCGTGCCAGCTTTTCCGCATCGAGCCTACGAGTAGCACATTTTCGTCCGCAATGTGGGCGTCACAGCCAGCATGCTTGATAATTATCACATCCCTTCCTTTACTTGCTTTCCACTTGCGGCCCCCACTAGTTGATGAAATTGGGATACTACACGGCAAAGCGCAGCCCTCGCCTTCGGCTGTGTGATTACATGCTGTTTTTGGTGACTAGCCAGTTCACATCATTTCCTATTTGCGTTGACAAGCCGCTGCTAGAAACATTTCCGCAGTACCGTAATAAAAAATCTCCGCAGCACGTAAGGTCAGCATTAACGCTTTCTCTGCACCTCGCACCCTTTGTCTTGGTTTCCGCTAGAATGAGGAGCCATACTTTTATAAGCATAGTTCTACCTACGCTTTCTGAACACATGTTACTTTATGATTCATAAGTAACTAATGATATTTTATTGGTCGCCTGGCAGCTGTGTGTGCAGCGGAATATGCGGTATACTCGTAGAGCCACATCCGCACTCCTGTCAACTGCTTCGCTGCCGCAGCTTTGTGTATATTAAATTTTTCCGAAATCTCTGAGCAACTACACGTGTCTTTCATGAGAGCGAGCTTTAAAGTCTATAGAATCTTTTGCACACCGGGATACTATGTGCGCCTTTTTACGTTTCGTCTGGTGCCACCTCTTCTTGATGCTGCTACCAAGTCTTGGGCAGTCAGAAACGCCAGCGGCAAGACCCTCAGTCAAAAGCTTTCGTAATTCGCATTACCATGGGGCACAGGACGACGATGCAGAGACACAATCAATCTCTCAGATCGCGTCACTGCACCGGCGTTTCATTAGCGAAAAGCTCTCGCTTCTTTCAGTTCTTGCCTTAACTTTTCTTCGTGAAGAAACTGTTACAATATACACAAGTTTCAATGTCAAACCTCCGAGATCCAACCACCGTGCAACAGCTTTGGCCGCCTGATAGCTCCAGAAGCCTTGCGAAACGGGGCGGCAATGCCACGACATCATCGTTCACCCCGCTAATCGCTCGTCCGCAGAGAGTTCGCTTTTAATTCTTGCCTCTGCAAACTCTTTTTTTTTCTTTGCTTTACTGAAACAGGCGCTTCCTTCTAAGAGCTCTGTCTTTCCGCCTGATGGTAATTTATTGTTCTGCAGTCGCAACATGGCTCTCTTTGTTTATGCTTTTTCGTTTTCTGTTTTACAGAACAACGTACCTCGCAGACAGTTCGCAAGAGGTATGCACGCCTACGCAACATCAGAACGTTAGCGCCAGCTACCTTCAAAAAGCCGGAGGTCAGTGCCCACGAAATGGAAAGTAAATTACTGGCTTCATACTGGTACTTGAATCAGGCAAGCGGAAAACTTTGAGAGGGGAAAAAAGCAGGATGAAAGGTGAAGCAATTAAGGCCCAAAAAAAGAAAAAAAGGGGAGACCATACACTATTAAAACAATGAAGATTGAGTGCTCTTTGCGGTAGATGTCGCAACGTAGTCCAAACGTAGGCTCAGAGGATCTAAGGCAACGTTGAACGGAGCCCGGTGAAGAGTGCAGTGCCTGCGTCAGAGATAAGTTGATGGCGCTCGCAATCCAGATTTTACTCTGCCTCCTATGGATGTCTGCTAACAGCGACGATCGCAGGCCGCTTACGCGTGACTCAAATCAAATGACTTGACATCATTTTCAGGTTCAGGCGAACGAAGCAAAAACATAAGGCACACATCAAACTGCGATTGATGTCGGAAGGGCAGAGTGTGACGCGGGAAGAAGGTTGGGACATGGCTTGACGATTGCATTGAGCTTCCGGTTACAGACGCTGTCAGTGCTTATGCTAGATCGACAGCGGAATGTGCCCTATCTCGGAAATGCCTAACAGCCAATGCGGTTAGAGAGGAGAGGACGAAAATCCTCAATTTTAATATTAAGTTGCCAACAAAGCCTACGGACGTTTTCTAGTTAGGCCGAATAAATAACAGAGACATTTCTTTATTACACGTACGGCATCATTCCTTATCGAAAAAAGAGCTCTGGCTTTTGAAATCATGCAACAGATGGTATTAAGAAATGGTGTTGCAATAAAGCCTTGCCGATCCCCACACAAGCCCGAGCGTGGAATAACTCCCGCCTTCTGAATCATGTCCCCTACAGAAAGATCTGCGTCCAGATAAGCGCCAGCGGCAGCACGCCTACAACGAATTCACGCGCTGTCAGTTTGCGGCCACTGGCGCTTATCAGCTTATCTCCGAGCCTGCATTAGCGCGTACCATTCTTCGAGAGCAGCAAAAATGATATATACCAGGTTTTGTTGCAAAATCATGGTGAAGACCGCTGCAGTATTAGTGGTCTCGGGTGTGCTAGTTTTGCTTTCTCGTAATATAATTCGCATTTCATGGCCTATCTTTTCTTCTGCCTACTAACAGGCAGCTTCATGATCCAAAGATTAGTGAGCACTCAGCCGTTTTTTTTTTTAATGAAGCTCTGAACGTTTGTAATGAGATTGAACCCTGTGAAGACGTACTCTCAAACGTCAGGTAAAGTATTTCATGTCGCCTACCTGTTTACTAAGTAAACCAATTAATTTAACAACGAATCACTCCAAAGCGAGTCATCTGACAAAATGCACTCAGTCCCGCAATTCCAAAGTGCATGTTTTTGTTTTTGTCTGTGCATGGTATCAGCCACAATGCTTGAAACAACAGCCAGTCCTATACGCACTCTTAAATTTAGTGTTCTGGAAGGGCTTACATCTAATTACACACACTTGTGCCGTCGCTGTGGCTTAGTGGTTATGGTGTTCGGTCGCACACCCGAGAGACGTGGGTTCGATCCCGCCCGTGGCGATCGCATTTCGATGGAGGCTAATTGCTAGAGGACAGTGTACTGTGAGATGTCAGTGCCCAACAAAGAACCCCAGGTGGTCGAAATTATCTGCAGCCCTTTACTACAGCCTCCCTCATAGCTTGAGTCGCTTTGGACTGTCAACCCAAATTAACCATAAACCATAAACACACACTTACGTGGCTGCACCACCACTGCTCCTCTGACCTCTTGCTGCCGTGGAATGAGCGATATGCTCATCGGGCCTGGCACTTTGCTCAACAGAAGTATTATTTCCGCTCACCTAAATATGGAAATAATTCATCCTCTAAACTACCAAAACAGCGCTTCTTTTTCTAAATCGCTGTACCTTGAACATGTTCTTAGAAAATTCTCTTTGTGAAAGAAAGAAGCAGCACAGAACAGAGGTAACACCAGTGACTTTTAGGCTGCGTTATTGCTTCGCCTAATTCTGTTCGTTTATAACTGAACATTTCCTGTGTGCACATATGCTGCCTCCCCGCCATGGTGGCTCCGTGGATATGGTGCTCGGGTGCTGTCGCGAAAGGCGAGGGTTCGATTCTGGCCGTGGTGGTCGCACTTCGATAAAGGTGAAATTCTAGAGGCCCGTGTACTGTGCGATTTCAGTGGACGTTAAAGAACCACAGGTGGTCGAAATTTCCGGAGTCCTTCACTACGGCGTCCCTCATAGCCTGAGTCGCTTTGGGATGTTAACTCATAAATCAAACATATGCTGCGATTTTTAGGAAGGCAAATGCTACACGTTAAAATCACAACTACTCATGTATGTTGAGAAACTTCACTAGTGCGCTCATTACGCTCAAGAATTTCAAACTTCCATTACTGATACTTCCAGGAGCGCAAACTTTTTTCTTTGAAGGTATTTCTGTGTTCCGGAGAAGAGAAAGCCACTCGACACGCAGTAAAAAGCATATTTAGACCCACTAAAACAGACCACAATGCAAAAATTCAGGGGCCTGGGAACAAGCACCCACAATGAAAAAAAGGAGCTCGCCTTCTATAGATGCCACTGTTTCGACCATGGGCAGCTGTTGAAACTCTCAGTCAGAATTGAAAGTTAAGGATTTTGGTCAGAAGAGCTACAACTGGGGCTAGTTGGAAATGCATCCTTGAAGGTATTGGTGAGCGCTACCAAAATACGGAAAGGGACGAACACACAAGATTGTATGTTCGTCCCTTTCTGTATTTTGGTAGCGCTCACCAATACCTTCAAGAATAAGGATTTTGGTGACGCACGCAAGG
Organism: Amblyomma americanum; assembly: GCF_052857255.1. Lineage (NCBI taxonomy): Eukaryota > Metazoa > Arthropoda > Arachnida > Ixodida > Ixodidae > Amblyomma > Amblyomma americanum. Next base: position 46,915,661 of record NC_135502.1, read on the forward strand.
AGGACAGGAATGTTGTTTGCAGAAGTTCCGAAATATTTCCCCAGAAAAAGAAAACAGCAACGTAAGCAAAAGCCACCGAAAACGGCCTTTAACAATTAAGACAACAACACTGAGTCTGTCATGGTTGGAAACGTTTATAATATGCAACGACACAGTGCTGCCACGCTCCTCCCTCTAACGAGTAGAGTGAAGATAAAAATGAACTCACAGGACGGCTACTACCATGTAAGGCAAAATTCAGTGAGAACTGCTGAGAATATTTTCATTTCGTGACATCCTGGGGTAAAAAAATTCGCAGCGACGTGCATATGCGTATAATTACAGAGCACACTGATTATTTTTTAACACATACTCGTTTTTCGGCTCGCGCTCCGCTCCAGCCAGCCGCTCCAAGCGCTCAGCGCCACCACCGCGGAGTCTCTCCTCTAGATGCGCCTATTGGTAACCACCCTCCGGGTTGTTCCCGTGGCTTCCAGCCGCCGGTTGAGTGTTTCTCCGCCCTCGCAATACCTCCTGATTTCATGGTAGCCTTCCTCCCTCTCCTTCTCCAGCCCGTAGTTACCATCCTCCCGTTACATCTACCTCCACCACTATCTACTACTACTACTACTACTACTACTACTACTACTACTACTACTACTACTACTACTAGCACTAATACTACTACTGCTACTACTACTACCACTACTACTCAATGCACGTTAAAGAACCGCAGATGGTCAAAATTTCCGGAGCCCTTCACTACGGCGTCCCTCATAGCCTGAGTCGCTTTGGGTCGTTAAACCCTATAAACCAAACCAAAGCAAACCTATACTACTACTACTACTACTACTACTACTACTACTGCTACTACTACTACTACTACTAGTACTAGTACTACTGCTACTACTACTACTTCTACTGCTACTACTACTACTACTACTACTACTACTACTACTACTACTACTCCTACTACTACTACTACTACTACTACTACTACTACTACTACTAGCACTACTACTACTACTGCTGATCATACTGCTACGTCTTCTACTACTGCCACAACTGCTATTACTTCTACAACTACGACAGCGGCACGAAGAGCAGCGATTTCAACATCATTTATTTGTGGGCTATTCGGTTCATATTTTGAAGGCGGAATTTTCCTTGAAAACACGAACCAGCTGGCCATCAAACAACCGCTCAGTGCCTGTCCCGGCCCTTTATTTGTTGCGATAAAGGTATCGCGCCTTGAAAGCCCACGGAAGGTGTTTTCACTGCTGTCGCTGTAAAAGAAAGGTTATCTACAGTGCTACATTCCACGTCGTCGCACAGACCCGAGGTGCAAGAAACGCAAGGAAGGATGCCTATAGCGCACTCTTCTTCAAGCCTACTCGCTTCTGCTATCTATTTACCTTGCTGTGCACTTCTCTCAGCAAACCTTTCAGTGCACTAGGCTTTTCTGAAAACTTGATTCGTCGCCTTTTTTTCTGTGGTCCTGCTAACGCTCCCGGCATGATACTGAACGCCGTGAATGACAAGTTGTTCCTGCGTAAGCAGGCTTTGCATGCATTATGTGTTCACGCAGGAGAATCACCCCCCCCCCCCCCCTTTCTCTGCTTCTCTAATCATTCCTTGCGAGCCCAACTCCGCCGTCGCGAACGCTTCCTCACCCGTTTAACGAAGCGTGCTTTCCACTCAGCAACACTTGCTGGGCGTGCGAGTCCGCGGCCGACGCGCCCAGATGCAAGCGGCGCAACTGTATCGCGCACCAGCTTCTCTCAGTCGACGCCTGTCCTGCATGCGAAGGACGCACTCACTTTGAGACCAACACTTCCTTCTTCCAACGCGAGAAAGAAGACGCGAAAAAAAAAAGGAGATCTAGACGGCCCAGGCCCGAAGGAAGGCGTTCGGATGCGAGAGTGTGTACCATCAGTAACAGGGAAGGCACCACGAATAAGAGCAAGTTGTGCATGTCTCCCCCGTGTAGCTCCCCTTCTTGCGCACGTGTGTGCCTCGGCCGTTTAGTGAACGCGCGCAGCATGCGAGAACTTCCCTCTTCGTCTCGCGCCCCCTGGCGTGTTTTGTGCCGGTTTCCTTTTCTGCGGGAGCGCGGATTCCGAAGGGCGTCGCGAGAGAATGCGGGGTATGCAAACTCGAGTAGTGGCGGGCAGGCGGCGAAGTCGTCCCCGCCGCCTAGTGAGGGCGCTTGCGGGCGTAATCGAATCACGCCGCAACGCGCGCCACGAGCGCTGTCGTAATGAAAGCCTTGGCTGAACGCAAATAAAAAGTCGGAGGCGGTGGTAAAGGATGAGATTGCCGGCTTCCCTCGGGCGGCCTCTTCCTTGCTGAGGCGCAGCCAATGTTTATACGCTGTCCGGAAGAGGTGGGCCGGTCGTGACGCTGTGCAGATCCGTCTTCGCTGGGTAACGCTTGGAACAGCAACATTATAGCCCCGTAGTGAATACTCTTGGGCGCGGAAACAGAGTATGCACGAGTACGCCTTTAATGGCACTGCTCGGTCGTTTCGTTGTGCTTGTACATAATTCCACTTCGTCGATTTAAAGAGACACGTACAGCAGCAGGATCCTTGCATTCCATGACTCTCAGTTTTCCCCTCTTCATAACTCTGTTATATAATTTTTTACACTCTGAGTCTAAACGATTTCACATAACGCAAAGTAGTCTTTATGCGACTAAACTGGCAAGCAGTCTTGCATGAACTGACTCTTGCTTCCTGAAAGATCTGCACGTCTGTATTGTAAGCAAATATTCCACCTGTCTAGGTGGAACACTGGTTAAGCAACCATGGAATGCGAGTTTTCTCTACAGCTTAATGTCCAGCAAACGCTTTAACTTTCATTATCGTAATCTCAAGTTCAGGGACGTTGTTCCCTGTTACGGTAAGCTCGCGTCACAACAACTTTGGCTTTTAACAAGCAGTTAAAGAGCCAGTCGACCTTTAGCGCATTGGCTTTGGGAAACAGTAGATAAACAGCAAAACAGCATTTGATTGGACAGAGATGTCCTCACGTGCATTTTAATAGACATTCAAGTGAATTCGGTGATGTACTCGTCAATGTAAACATGCTATTAATTTTTTTTTATTTCCTTGCTTGTAACTGCTGTGTACCTCAATTTCGAAAGCACCCCTAAACTGACTGCCAACACATCGAGAATGCTTGCAATGCGATGGTTGCCGCTGTACAGGTTGCGCAAAGCTTTCCGGATAGAGGGGGTAGCAGGGTCACAAGGGGTTTAGGGTATTTTATTTCCAAAGGTTCTCAATAGCGTGGTTCGTTTCCTTGAGCAGCGCACCTCGACAAACGAAGCAAGCAGCTTCTTTCTCTTTATTTCCTCAGAGATAATCTATGCAATCCTCAGCACGTCTGGCGACCTTTGTTGAAATGCCACGAGGTTAAACATATAAAAGCATTTCCGTAAGGCAGTTTTCCTTTGGTGTGTACACTGGTCCTTGATGTGAAAAGAGCTGACAAGAGCTGCATTTACTTTTGTTAGTGTTATGCTGTTTGGATCCTAGAAAATGAAGTTATTTTTTTCCTTTGGCTTAACTTCAGATTCCATGGATCTAAAGCAACCTACTTGAAACTTAGGTTCTCAGCGTTCTTTACCTTATACTCCAGCTCTTTTCTTTTCATTTTTAATTCTGTAGAGTGTTGCTATTACGCGCCCAACTTTCGCCTTACAAAGGATGAACGTTTTGGTAACATAGAATAGCAGCAGCTGCATTCGCTGCTGTTTTTTATTGTTTTTCATATTATCGCGGTTATTCGGCACGTCTCTCCTTGAGCTTAATATTGTTTTCAAGTGCAGTGGCCTGAAGATAGATAGACATTGAAGCCCTCTATACTATGAAAAAAAATAGGTAGTGCGTGATTTTTTTTTCACGATGCCTACCGGCCGCTGCCACAGAGATAACAATAGTTGCCTATTAAAAACTTGCTGTTCTTTTTCCAAACTTGCCAGGATCCTCTCGAAACAGACAAATTATTAAAACTTACAATTGTGCTCTCCGCTTTGCTACATCCTCTCAAGTTCTCAACGCTCTTTTGCTTTTGAATCCAAATGCGCTGACAGCCTTGAAGAAAATTTTCTAGGCCCCAAGGTCGGCAGTTTAGGAGCGCAATGGGTAGGAGATCAAAGGGTACGGAGAGTTTAACAAATGAATTCTTGTCATCTTTTACAAACACAGAGCTTTACAAAGGCGGACTAGTCCCACAACAAAAATTCTTGTGCTTCGGGCTTTCACCACAATATCGCACAAATAGGACACTGTTTCTATAACCGCGCAAACTTAGTTCGTCTAAAGTGCCGGCTTAGTTGTGGTTTCCACCATACGCGCGCTGTTTTTATCGCTCTTGTTCGACTGAAGAGAGAGCTTGTCTGGCGACCAAGCATGCATCACGGGCACATGCCGCATTATCTCGGTGCGCGTCACGCCCATTTCCATCCAAACCGTTGTCCACAAAATGAAACAATGAAGGCAGCAACAATGACTCGGTCTCTTTCAGTGCAGGTGCCCGGAAAATGGGCCGCATCTACCTAAGCATCACAAGCGGGAGACGTGCTGCATCTAAAAGATCTAAAAAATTTTCTGCCAGCTCAACGCGCTTTGTACACGTGAGCCACGAGGTAAACGACCCGAAGGGAACACGTGGTGCGTTCATTAATCCACGTTCGCTGGGAATGTACAGACACGCGATTTTCACTCTACCCGCGCGCGCTCTTCGCACTTACACACAGTCTAGGAAAAAAAGCTACAAGGCATAACAGTTTCGTGACAAAAGCTAAACAATGAGTTTTGAAGCGGCGCGAGGTCTGCAGCGGGCGCTGTTGCAAGCTCGCCAGATGCATCCGCGTGTAGCCGCTAACGGTACACTGCGCCTAAGATGGAGTGCCGAGAGAGAGAGGAGGAGGGTATGAATAATTAGGCGACTCACGTCCCGCCCTCTGTCATTACACGAGCACATCCGCGTTCATGAGCTGTAGTACTTTTGGCAATGGGAGGCGTTTGGAACACAGGGACAGCGGGGATGGGAAGCTTTTTTCTGTTAAAGTGCAGGGCACAGCTTTTTGCAATTAGCTGCTCAGGTGCCGGTTCCGACCAAGAAGAGGGGAATGTTTTAGGATAACAAAGTTTAATTAGTGCATTGTACAGTCCGCGTCCCCTTGTGTAGAGCGCTGGAGCAGTTCGTACCTGATAACAAAAACTGAAATTGGAGGGCAGGCCTTCATTTCTGGGCAAAGTGCTCGTGTCTACTTTGTTAGCAGGTCTATCTGAGGCTACTTCCACGAAAGTGTGGTCCCTGGAACTTAAAGGTTGTGACAAGACCTGGATTTCTTTTCACGGAAGTGCGCCACCCGAGCGCTCTACACAAGGGCAACGCAGACTGTACGCCTGCAAATTCACTTCTTTTTGAGGGAGTGTTATTGGCTAGCGGGATGCCGAATTTTCTTCGCAAAAAAAGAAGCCTGAGTACAGATCTTTAAGGCTGGCTTTTCTTGGCGCTATTAAATTTCCACTGTGATAAGAAAGTGCTGGTGTCAACCTGTAGCAAGACATGAGTAATAACAAAATAAACATCAAGCTTTCGCTCGTACGCCAAAAATTATCCTGATTCGATGCGTGATGCCAAACAACATCAATCTAATGAATTTGTGTAAAAAGTCTCAATAAACTTATATCAGATAATTTTTTGCTACAATAAGATACCAGCTTATCAAGCTCCTCTGAAGAAAGTTCGCGTTCTTCGTGAGCGTTAAGCAACACTAAAAAACGGCCGCTGCAAAACCAAAAGAAAAGAGCGTTAACACCTTCCACAGTGCACGAAAAAAGATACGTTTCGTCGTAAGCATTGCAAACCATTATCACGATAACCTAATCATGCCGAAATGAGAAACCAGTATTCATTAGTCATCTTTATGGGAGACATTCCAGTCGATAGCACCTCTGGCTACGCTGATACGGCTCAGCCTATATTTTGCTCGCGCTCTCTGTTCACTTGAGAATAAAAAGTACCATGTTCTGACCATCATAACCAATACCTGCTCAAGCAAAGCCTCCTTTCCTGGGACAACGAAGGGAGGATGTTAGAAACTTTTCTTGAGAGCCTGGCCTGAGAGCTAGAGAGGAATTTGGGAAACATAAATTTTGGCGCACCTTGCCGATGTGTCGACACAGTTGTGGATGAATTTTTCATAGATACAAATGGCGTAAAGGTCTAGCCTGCTTGGTCAGAAGTTCGCAAGTACCCGAGCGGTTCTTCGGCAAGCTGATTCACAAGCTCACTGCCTACTATGCCCTAGTCACCAAGAAAGCATGCGAATCCTTACTAGAACGACAAATGAGAGGCATGAGCAAGTCGCTGATCTAATCTGGAACTACTTCGGGGACACAATGCCGTGATAGAGATCTAATAGCTCGATATAGTCTGTGTAGAGAAGGAGGGGGCTAGGTCAGCGATGTCCGTTAGCGCTAGACCTCTAACGATGACTTTGAGTTCTCTCGACCTAGGAACGAGGGGTGCGGAGGGGCAGCCAGAATTCCCCGCCTGCATCTACACGGCCACCTAACCCTACTTACCTGACTTTTCTCAAACCCTCGCTACGCTCGAACGATGCATGACACATCCAATCAGTCTTTATCGTGTACTATTTTTGCCTTCCTGTCTTCAGTATCGGATATTAGTCACTGTCTTGACAGCGCAGCTTTCTGAAGCCCAATTACTAGATAGAGAATCCCATGCTGGCTAGATTTCTCTGTGTCTTGATATTGACAGCGCTGTTTACCGGTCGCAGATCTCCCTTGGAGCCCTTTATTAATTTTCTTGTAGCGAGTTCTGCCCTTCCTGTGCCAAGGTGAGCGTTTTTTCTTACTGACCAACTCGGACATTGTCTCACTCATTGAATAACTACTACCCAGGTTCGGAAAGTCTGAGCTACTGCGTTACTTGTCTGCATTCACATCTTCATTTGTATTTTTTTGCTTACTGGTAACCCGCTGAGAACTGAAAGCTTTTTTTTTATAGCTTTCACCACGTAGGATGGAGAAAATAAAAAAATGCAAGAAAAGGGGCAGTGAAGGATATAAACAATATCTGTGTAACGTGTTCAATGCTCAGCAGAAAGCGCTTCTGGATTTGGACAAATGAGCGATGAACTGATATCTGTAAAGAACGGTAAACATGCAACAAACTTCTGACACAAACAATGTTCTACAGTCTTCTTGAAATATTGTTTATAACTGCAACTAACCAAAAGCAAACGACGTTCTTGAGTGCAATCGCCCGTTTCTAGCACCTTGCGGGCGCCTAATTGAATTTTCTCTGAAAAGCAGTGCCTTAAATTCTTGATAAAGATAAGTACGCTTACCAGGGTCTCGGCTATCCGCATTTAAACTTTAATAGAATTTTTTTACCCTTGCGGATTTTGTTCTTGTTGTTTATTACTTACATTATATTCTTGGCTGCCAAAGTAACATCGAATCTCTCCAGGCCACAGTGGACGCATTAAAGTTTGGAATTTATGAGCACGCATTTCGCGTGTGTAATTTAAGTAAACTTTCAGCCAGGCGTAAAATAACGTTTCTTTGTTACTAAGCAGATCACTTCAATTTACGTCTAAAATACCAGAAACACCAAACGTCTTTAACGCACAGTCTTTCACTTTAAATGAAGTGCGCATTATGAAATGTGCTACATTGGATCTTAGGTTTTTATGCTACTCATTTGGTCCCTAATGAGGCGCCATATTATCTCTGACGTATGCGCCAAAGCAATGCGAATATATATATATATATATATATATATATATATATATATATATATATATATATATATATATATATATATATATATATATATATATATATATATATATTTCCAGTCACTTTTTTTTCATGAAGGATCTTATCAAGCTGCGTGAATAGAGGCACTGAGTAGGCTATCAAAATGAACCGAGGAGCCTTCCCTATAAACAATGTGCATGCTTTCTGATAACATTCCCAACTGCATAAAGTATTCGAGACCAATATTGTATAATAGCAATAGGAAGGCGCACTTTTATGCACTCATAACTGCTTAAAAATAAGATGCGACAACAACTCTGTTTACCCGCTCAGATTCGCTGTTCTAGATATTGTCGCCGTCATATTTTTTTACTGTTCGAATTAAGAGCACTCTATGTCATTGCTGAGGACTCGAAGTGTGCCACGATTCGTGCACAGCAGAGCTGTAGCTCGAGAAACATGGCAACAAAGCCGAGCATGGACGCCATTTTTATCACCACCGCCTTCGAGGAGCCGAAAACCATCAGCGCGCAAATTATACATCTAAAGATGATAAACAAACCGTACAGCGCCGTTCTGTCCAACCTCTGTGACTTTTACGACCAATGAAACGAAATTATCATCTCTCCTTTACGCTCCCATTTCCATGAGGCCAATGTTATCACGAAGCATTTGTAAACACTTTTTGTTATGAAGTGCTTGGTAGTTCCCGGTCATGCGAGTGCGAAACTAGATTTTTTTGGTAACCCTTCGTCTCCAGTCTTTCTGAAAGCCTTGCAAATGATCCAGGAAGCATATCAAGCGCTCGGTAAAGATACAGAAAATCATTATTGTCGCCATAGAGAAACAGGACCACATTTAGAAAAACGCATGAGTGAGATAAACAAGGAACTTGGATAAAAAAGTTGAAATACAAAGCTGGGCTGCAAACATTTGTGACGTAGAAGTGGTTACTGCTGCGACAAACCAGCCGGCACTTATGGGCTTTGTACCGAGTGCCCTTGTGTCGCGGACGTAGGTCACAAACGGAAGCCCTCAGGCGATTCCTCTTTTTCAGAATCCAATTACTCTAGCGCTGCTTCATATTATGACAATGATTCATTCTATTTAGCTGCGTTTCTTCGAGAAGGTTAAATGGTTTTCTTTGTTAAGCTTAGAATTCTTGAATGTGATAGTACCGAAAACATCGCTTCCTCTTTTTTTATTGATTTATTTTCTATATTGGTTGTCTTTTGCAAAGTTCAGACGAGCAGTGCCTTAAAAACAAGAACAATTTGTGCAGCGAATCTGTGTTCTTTTTTTAAAAAAATGCGCCGCCTTATAGAGCCAATAGGGTTCCAAATATCATGCCACAATTTTGTTTTGGGAGGATAGCTCTGCTGCACAACACAACAGCCTAACAGACAAAGCACGCTTTACAGGCGTAGACGGCGATAAGCTGTGTCCGGTGACTGATTTTAGTTCAGTGTATTTCATTTACCCTCAGTTGCATAAAAACATTACAGAAAAGAGTGGTAACGAAAGCACAAAACTATAAAAAAGACTAAATCAAACAAATTGCAAAAATAAAAGTTTCTAATTTACAACAGGCGAACGTATACCAAAGGTAAAAAAAAGCACGGAACAAAATAAACTGCAAACGGGCTTTTCTGAAGATCGCATAGTGCACAAAGAGGAAACCTCAAAAGAAATCCGCATGAATGTTCGGCACGGCAAAAATAAACATTTCACCCCACTGATAAATTGTTAGTCTTCACTATGGACTGTTTCCACCGTAGGTTTGTCAGCGGTGAAAACTGCAATATTCTACGCCATTCATTCCCGACGTCCGGACCGCTAACAAAAGGAAATAAATTATTGCGCCATTACAGGACTTTATTACTCATGCCAATCAGTAAGCGTCTCAATACATGCGTCTGAATTTGTACTCTAAAAGCCTTCGGCTTCCTTTGATAAAAGGCAGTAAATGTTTACCTCCTATGTTCACTAAACGAATATTGCCTTGAAGTAAAGGATAGTTCTATTGATTAATTTAGCATCCTTTAAGCGCTACCAAATTTACCGTTCTAACCTCCTGCGACAATTACAGCAGAAAAAGCAATTTCAAAACACCTAGTAGAACGTATGTTACCTTTTCAGCGCGAACACAGCAATAGTTTGAGTTCTACCCTAGAAGAAATTGGAGCCATCTATGTTTTAAATATTTACATTTTTTTGCACGCGAACATGTGGTAATGAGTGAAAAGGCTGGAGTGAAAATTTGTCAATATTACACATAATCATTATCATGGCATGCGATTAAACGAGGTCTATCTTCGATGCAATCTAAAGGAGATCAATACAGCAGGCTCATAAGAATTTAACAGATTAAAAAATATCAAAGCAGGTCGCGTATTGACGGCGTTTTCTCTCCGTCAATATTGAGATCGACTATCTAATAACACACTGTCCATTGCTTTTTTCCACGCCCTCTTTTCTCTTTTCTCCCTTTATGTTGAAACCGGAAAACGGCCGAAAAAAGGTGCGGTGGTTCAGATGAAGCCGACCATAAATATTAGCAAAACCTTAGTGGCAGGAAGCGTACGTACATCGTTGTAATTTAATTCTATTGGAGCAAATACTGGTCTTCTAATTGACAAATATCGCTCGTTTGTGTCGTGCTTCCTCTGCGCGGCTCAGCTTTCTAAATGCGTACGCTGTAGAAGTGTAAGAGACAACGTGTTCAAAGTATCGCAACACAGCACAAGGTCTGTGTATGAATAGAAAGTGCAAACTGCGACTAATTTATCTCAGAGGTACCTGCAACGCAGGACATGTATGCATGGACTCCTGGATTGGCTACAGGAGGTGATGACGACCTTAGACTTTGCGTTTCTCGTGCGTTTTCGGGCTGTAAGCGAGTGGTATATGGACTGAGTGGTCGTTTTATGTGACCCATTTTATCACAGTTTAAAAATATTTCATGCCTGCTTGACTAGCTCTTTGTAGTTTAATTTAATCAGAAACGGCGAATAAACACAAACACAGCCTAGGCCTGACCCTGAGATTCATGTATTTCACAATATTTTAATCATTTACAGAGGTTTGCTTGCATGTGGACTGTGTGTAGTTAGATGTGTCAGAGGAACCAGAACTAATTTATTCTAACCAAGTTCCGGTAATTACTGCGAGTAATAGAGGAAGAAACATTTTTTTTTCGGTGGAGACACAACAAGTCACTCCTGGGCAAATAACTACTTGCAAGATTTATTTATTTACCTCTTTGTGGCATATGAACGCGAGGATAAGTGTTGCTCGAGTTCCAGTCAGTAAAGCGACTTCAGGCACCACCATGACGCCGCTGAATTTTGGTGTCCTAAAAATTCAAGCAGCACATTGATTCTTTTGAAGATATTTGCTATTTATGTTAACGGATTCTTGGAAGTACTGTAAGTACACCATCTCATGCAAACACCTGCTTTGTCATGCTCGACGTCATGATAAGCCGTACCGTAAACAAACGTTAATACTTTGCTTCTCGGCCTTAAAACTCCAGAGAACACAGGCCTTGACATGTGAGACGCTTATGTCGCCACCAGCCCCCTCTTCGTTTTCATGTGGAAATATCTCACTTGGTTAAATCTGTCTATCGACTAGGTCAAAAATTCTCACTCCACGATTGTAATTAGATCAGTACGGATGCATATTTTATTGGCCCTCCCGGTAAAAAGAAAGATACACAAATTTAGGCACTATTTCATGTTTTCTAAGAAACACAGTGAGGCATCCAGCGGGACTCATTAACATTTGGCTGCAGGAAAATTGAATACACCGAATGTCCACGTTTCAGAAGGTTTTGAAACGAAAGTCTAGCTCTCTATCTGAATGGCTTGAGCTACATGGCTCTAATCAAGCAAAGGTTATACATGAGAAAGGCCTACTGGCTGCCATTCCTGAGTTCATGCTTACCGCTACAGTGTCTTTAATACTGAATAAATGACCATTGCTTCTATGCAGAAACTGCCAACTAATGCCTTCCAAGCAAGACAGGCTGAGATGCAATGTTTATTGGAAGGTAGCACTGATTTCCAGCCTCTAAATAATTTCTTGCCGCTTGCGATCTCAAGTCTGCTTTATGAGTCCGTTGTATAGCTGCGTGTGCTGATAAGCGCACATACTAACATGGTTTAGCTTTTACTTTGAACTTCTTTATGCTCGTCACTGATTCGAGAGATCTTGCAGTATTATCCCGGTTTTGAATGTGTTCCAATTAAAAGAGATGAGGGATGGAAACGCTGGCGGAAAGATCAATTTTAGAGGATAGCTGCTGGGAAAAATTATGGCAACGGTTATTAGAACGTATTACCAAAATATTCGACATAACTGGAATGATGCACTACGATACTGAAAAGGCCGCTCGTTGTGAGGACAAAAAAATTCTGATGATACATTTGGGCCTTATACTGGAATCATCCTCGTCCACTAAAGATGCCTAGCCTCCCCAAAAAGTCTATTAAAATATTGTTTGGAAGACCGTGGTAATGAGGTCCTTCATTCAAGCACCCTTATTGTTCACCACGGCCGAATTTTTTGTTGCCGTCGGTGGTCACCATAAAGCAGGTCGAGATAGCGCAAGGCATATTGGCCCCCGTTTCCTCTAGGCATATTAGCTTTAATATTGGCTCTTATTAACTTGGCACTTTCGTGCCATCAAGAAAAAAACACCAGGAAGGAAAGAATTGACAAGTAATATATTATCGTCGAGTAATCGCGAACGACACGAATGCAGCAACCGTGTCAGCTGCTTGGCGCGATGCGCGCTTTTATCATTTAGTATGCAGACGGACACCAAAAAGGACTAAAACAGTCTAAGAGATGGGTCATCGCTACAGCAAACAGCAACCTACCGAGATAACAAGAATGATCCCCTGGCTGAGTCTCTTATAGCGTTTTCTACGGGGTAGTCAATACATAGAGAAAAATGAGAGGTGTGCACTGAGTGAATAGAGGGGGAGAAAGTGGGTGTAAGAGGAGAGCAAGCTGTCGGTACGCGATACTGTTCCACAGGCGGACGGTTAGAGCAAGTAAGGGGTGCTCAGCAAAACCTGTTATTTCCGTGACACCGAACAAAAAATGACATCGTGAGAGGATAAAAGCCGGGACAGTCCGCTCAAGCCGTCTCGTGCTTTCGTCCAGAGTCAGGGTTCAGGCACCGGCGTAACGGTCCCAATAATAGCCGTATTGCTGACAGGCCCGCCACCTCGAGATCGATGGCAGGCGGTCCAGACTGTTTTATTGCAGTGAGCTTCCATAGAACGGACAACCATACCATAGAAGATAAATATAAAGGGAAAAAGAGGAGACATCCGCGTGACAGAGCGTACTGATCTGCGCCTTTATATCGAGTCCCTTTTCTTGACCTGAGTCCGTTTTTTGTTTCAAGCGATGCTTCATTTTTTCCGTGTCTCTATACATTTTTGTGCGCCTTATTTTATATTGCTTTGGGAGAAAGTTGTGGGTTTATTAAAAATGCAAGGCCTCATGCTGTTACAAAGGCACGATTGCCACAGCCGAACCAGCAAAGAGGACCTCACCTGGAAGGCCAGATTCCTTTCCTCCTGTCGGCACCTGTCTATTTTTTAGAATTTTTAGCGTCCAAGGGAGATTTTAATGAAGTTTTCAATTATTCTGTCCTTCGGCAATATCAAGTACTGCGAGTACGGCTTGCCCTATACTGGTCGATGTACAAGTAACGTTATGCCGGTTAACGTTTCTCTTGCTCAAAGCTGCAATGAAAAAAAAAAGACGCCATTTGTAACTGGCCGGTGCTTGATAATAAGAATTAAGGAAGAAAAATGATCAGGAAAGGTTATTGCAGCGTAACTTAAAATTAAGCGAAAGCTCTTCTGGGGCGTTGCAACGATTGGTCATCAACGTGTTTCGTCTTTGTCTTTTCTTGAGCTTCGGTGGCATTCACTGCTCGTTCTTCAGTTTTACGTCGTCTTGGCTCCATTTTCGCGACACCTACATTTGGATTCCGTCGTCTCTTCCCTTCATGCTGGCGGCCTCGATGACTCAACGTGCATGGTGCTGAAGGGCTCAGTGCTTCTGTTAATGATCTCGTTTCCGTCCCCCGGCTTGTGCGTACAGAAGGGCCCGTTAGCTGTGTTACCTGCATGGCTTATGAAAAAGTACGTGCCGCAGAATTGGTTTTACTTCACGCAAGGTAAGTCATCACATCGCGGCTGGAGACCACTCCGCTTGCTTCGCTCCAACGTGCACTTAACATACGCCGCCAACGGCTGCTCTCTCTCTCTCTCCACACTTTGCTATCTTTTTCTTTCTTCCTCGCCGCTTTCTTCCTATCTCTTCGGTGCCCCATTTCCTCGCCTTTCCTTCCATCTATCTCTCCTCCTCTCAGCGGATGACGACGCCGAAATCTCGGTAGATCAAGTAGTGACAGCTGTCACTGTGAAATTGCAGACAGCTGGTCGAACTTCACTGTATCGGGCCAGCTGCTCACGTTTCCTTAATTGCTTTCATTGAGGCTGCGGTGCCTTTCATTGCGTGTTTGTCGTGGTGGCAGGCAAAAACTCTCCTGCACGTATTATGCTTAAAGCCAATGGAACGTACGAGCTCTCTGCCAACTCCCCACATATTTAACTTGGAATAGCCGTGCAGAATTACCTGGGTAAATAATAAAACCTCGCATGACGATTTTTCCCGATGCGGTACTGAAGGAAGCATACGCCCTCGAGACCATTTTAGGTGTGCGGACGCGAGAACAATGTTTTTACAATGCTGCCAAGCAAATTTTGGGGTATGCCTAAAAGCGTCTTCGTTCCCAGGGTTCGATTGTTCATTATTCGAATGTTTTCGTTGTCTGATTTCATGGTCCTTTGCGTACGTCTACTAGATTGGAGAGCAGAACATGAGATGACATCACAAACAAAGAGATTACTAACAGCTATCCTGCCACTAACGCTATTTAATTTTAAAAGCAAAACACACAAATTTGTTTCGTGTATAAGAGCCGAGACACATCTGCCGTGCAGGTACCCACTTTTGATTTTTCCTGGTTCAGCTTGCCATTTTGAGCAGAAATCGTGGCTCCTTGGTTTTTGAATATGCGGTATGTTTTGTTCCCAACAGCTCAGAAACAAGAAGGAGTAAAAAAAAGAGCAAAATTCATCTGGGAAAGGTAAATTTCAACAGACAAGTGATTACATTTGCGCATTAAACAGCATTCTCGCGCGATAAATCATGCGAAGCAATAAATTTCCTCTTTTTTATTGCCTCACTCCGCCACCAATTGAGTTAGAGTCCCTGCTTTTTAGGACGCAAGATACGGCATGCTAATAAAAAGAGGAAACAACTTTTAAATAATTAAAATTGGTCAATGCGTTTCTTTTCGTTTATGCCTTGCCAACAGGGCCGAAAATACCTAAAGTTGCTGAACAAGTACGGGCTGGAACAGCAGTGCAATGAACATTTTAACAAGAAATTCAAGGCAGGTCCTACTACAACAAAAACATTAAGACATCAGCGTGTGGGGGCAATAGATCATGGCGGGGCGTTTCGAGATCTACATTAAACACCACCCATTTGATGAACGAAGACCAAATTAGATAAATCTACAATGAACCGTTGCAAACGTGCCTAACCTATCTTGGATTGACGACTACGGCGTCGAGAAGGTTCTTCCATAATACAAGAAACCACAAGACAGCTGTAACAAATAGAATAAAGACTTTATTAAAGAATGGGTGCTGCATGAGTCTTGTCGGCAAGCCCCGAGATGGGTCTATAATTTCTTCATGCGAAAAGGGTGGAGCTGTGTTCGTCATCAAGGCGTTGGTGACACGGCCATCGCTCAAAAGCCCCGTCTTGGCCTCTCTGATCTCTTGCGAATGGAGGCTACTTCGCTGCTCGGGCCGCGCCCAATCTCGCGGTCCGCATTAGGAACCACTCTTCTCCGAAACAGCTTCTCGCAAAGGACTCTTTGTCTATTTACTTACCTAACACACACAAACAGCGACTTTCTTACCTCTTTTGGTTAAGTATTCAGAAACAAGCAAAAAGTCTACATGTCTGGAAAGAATTTTGACGCTCTCAAAATGGGTCTCCAAATGGGATATTGTGCGCCTAGAAACCATTGGCAAAACAATATCTATTGATAACTCAGAAGCCGGAAAGACGTGGCCAATGGCTGATTCTGACCTTTACTTTTCGCGCGTACTAAGCATTGTGAATATATACCTGTTGACAAGAAAAGGATATACTTCGACTTTTGCACTAATGCGTGCTCCAAACCTAAGAAGACGTTTTGGGGTAAAAAGTGGGCTTTTAATAACTGCAGTTTAGCGTGAATGTTCTGTTTGCGTGTATCGCTTGCACGTGGTATCTCGTGCGGGCTTCTCGTACGTACAGCGGAAATCACACGAGCAACCTAATTTCTTCCAACCTGATTTTACCAAGGCCCCAGAGCCATGTACTTCGTTTCATGTTTGAACACAGATTCAAATTTAAGATTACGTCGAACCTCCTTTCTCCATACAGCACATGTCTGCTAAGCCCCGTCTCGAAACCACAAAAATTTATGTCTGCATTAGCAGTCACACGGTCATAACCTTCTTTTTTTCCTTGCACAGATCGCACTAAACTGAAGCGTGCGAATTAAAGTTAAAATAAAAAAAATGAATAAAACTGCAAAGCCACAAATACAATGAACGACAAGCTTGGAGGTAATGGGTTATAGATTCATTCATAACCAAGATATTACCGCTATAAAAAATCGTTAAAAAAATATAAGCGATTTGCTTCCGTTCAATTTGCACAGCTTTGCAAACAGGCATCACGAAAAAAACTACTTCAGAGAAGCGATTAACATTTTTTAGCCTTTAGAGACGGATTCAAGCGTTCACAGGTATCTTATCAATTTTCGTTGACGGCAAAGAGTAGCACCAGAAATACATCTCTACTTCAGTGTGTCTTTCATACGCGCATGGGTTTATGTACTCATTCTCTCCTTTCGACGCCAGAATATTTAAAACCCGACAGCTGCGGAAATTACATTTCTTTCCGCTCCTCACACCAAGCCGCTCATGGTTAGGACTAAATGCCATTCCTTGGCGACATACACAATCCACCGACAGGCAGGTGCTCCTTATCGAGTGAGACCACGAACTTTCCGCGTTGTGCGTGCCAATTTCCGATGCTGTCAAGTCCGTCGTTCTTAGCGCACATATCCAGTAGAAATAAACGCAAGCGCAAGTAGACGAATCACAAAGGAACACACTCTGTCGCAGATAAAATCTGCGGAACATGAGGCGTTCCTTGATATAGCATTATAAGAGTATCAAACGCGTGACCAAACGAAGGCAGCAGCGTTGACTGGATCTTATAGGAAAATCAGGCGAAGGTGCGTTTCTTATTATTTTAATGTTAACGATTATTGTCAGGGAACGCTCGCTCTTTCAGACATTGTTTTCTTTCAGTGTAGACAAAATTCTGGCGTTAGGATGGTGCCCAAAATTTTCCATTATTGAGGATAACTTCAGAATCAATGAACATGCACCTAGGATAGTTAATACAAGAATTATTATTCTGTCTCGGATTGCAAAGACAGAGCTCCTAAAGGGAGCAGTAGTTCTAATAAAACCAGTGCTATGACTGTGCGAAGTGAAGATACCGACATCACTAAATGAGCTTACGAACGCGAGTAGTTTCTTGTAAAGACAGGAATCTATTGTTTACTCTCTAAGCTAAGGCTGCGCGTCTAGAAAGACCAAGCATTCTAAACTAATTGTTGCAACATGTCCTTGAGACAGCTCCGCGCAAATCTTTTCAAGCGTCAACTATACCAGGCAGCTTAAAGTTCTTTAAATTCTTTCTTTTACAGAGAAGCTGTTAGACACCGATTCCTGGCTCGACAGGCGTTCGATGGTGGCGTATTACTGCACGTGGCCTTGACGTCACTCGTGCGTCTCAGGTAAAGAAACATCACTTGACCTATCTCGTGCGACCGCAGCGACACCGTGAACGTGGAACCGTCCGAATGGGCTCCGCACATTTATTGGTAGAGTCTCCCTATCGGCGTCGTTTTTGAAGCCTATGACGTGACCAGCACCACCCACGTGATCAGTGCTGCTCCTGATGCCCAGCGCTGGGACGACGCCGCGATCTTTCGGCCTTTGGAGCGTGACAAGCGCTGCCCGCGCGAACAGCGTCGGTCACGCACGTGGTTAGACTCACGTAATTAGACCCTGCGAACAGGAAGCCGTTTGAGCGCACTCCCCAATAGTTTATCACGTGACTTCTCGAAGCTTCTGAATGGTGAAACGGACCCCAATATGGCGCCATTCAGTTCGCCTCTTAAAAGCACGAATTGCGAAACCACGGAATAGTTGCGCTGATCGGAGGCGCTGGTGAGAAACCAAAATGGTAGAGTCATTCTTTGTCCTCCCACTTTGGGCGCTGTTCAAAAAATGCGAGGTTTAGCGTAGAGCTCTTGTATCCCTGGTAGACGGAATGCAGTAGAGTATCCCTGTGTGCATTAGGGCACCTAATTACTTTCTTGATAACCTTTACTCTGATGACGCCCTACGTAATCACTAAGAAGGGACGTCGTTATAACAAAACGAATGAAGATGTCGTGTGGCACTGGCACGTATGCAGTGAAAGTTACAGATTCAAAATCTTCAACACAACAGTTTTTAAATTTACAAGGTGAAATGCATGTCCTCAACATTTCGATGACATGCTTATCGACAAGGTAAAATTGGGGCTTTTATTTTTATTTAATTCTAATTCCCGATCAGCGGCGTACGGCAGTGTTTGGCCACCATTTAAAGGGCTCATCTTCCATTTATTATGTTCTGCAAATTGCACTAGCCCTGAAGACGTTAATTAGACCCCATGAAAGGGTCAAACCGAAAATAAAAGTCGCCAAAAACTATAAAATGAAAACACACCTCAGGGCAAATAATCGTGTATCATTTTAAACAAAATGAAACCTGACAGCGACAGTGCCACGCCTAAGCAGTGTACATAAAGGCCTCTCCGATAAATCTCGACACATGCGACGACTTGCGCTGACGTGAGAGAACAAAAAAAGCGTTTTCGATACTATGCATTTGTTATCTCAAAATAATATTTAGCGACCTTGTCGTGGGTAACTAATACGACCTCATTCGAAGGAAAAATGCAAAGAACCGTAATTAGTAATGTGAGTAATCTGAGTAGGTAGAATGAATTTGTTCTCTATGAAAAAAAAAAGACGGCGCCCTAATTTTCGTTCGTGTCCAAAGAACCACCAATTCCAGCCTGAAGGTGCACAAAAAAAGTGAATAAAAGGTCGAGTGATCTTTTCTCTAACATAGTTGCCGACATTTGCAAAAAAATAAATCCCTGACAGCAAGTTTTGTTACCACGTCGTTCGTAAACACTGGTGAATATATAAATTGATTTTTCACCTAAACTTAACTAGACCACTCGGAGTAGAGAATAGTGACAGCATGAGGAAGTAAAGTGGAAAATCCCACAACAGCGCATGATAGAGAGAGGAAAGGCCGCTCGTAGAACGGTAAGAAAAAACAAAGACACAGGCAAATGTCTGTGAGAACGACGCACGGAGCGAAACGTGCCTTCGGGGAGGAACGCCGGAGATTACCATGCGAGGAAGGGCGATGTCCTCCGGAGGAAGGAGCGGGAAGGCGGGTGCGCGAAGCATTAATATTGGGTTCGCATCGGCGTAAGATCAACAGTATGACGGGGAAAAAAAGGGAAAGGGTGATGGTGGTTACGGCAACGACGCCGAGGTTCCTCACGAGCGCCGATCACGACAACCAGCTATACTGGGGTCGAGCTTTCGCGGCAGTGAAGCATAAAAAGAGAGAGAGAGAGAAAAGAAAAGAATACGACGGTTAAGAACGACTAAAGAAGGAATCCGGGAAGAAAATGAAGCTTGACTCAGAGATAGAAAAAACAAAGACAAGAACGCCATAGCCGCAGGCACGTCTGGAGAAAAAAACGAAAGGGAAGGGTTCAAGGCAGAGAGAGAAATTTTTGAACTCCTTGCGAGACGATAATACAGCAAGAAAATAGCAACCTCAAAAAGAACCGGCGAGTGAGGCCTGACGACCGCCCATGAACATCGATCAAAAAGTGCCGCGGCTATGGCCTGTATCTCTGGGGCACCTTGGCGGCTGATAAATGTTGCTAGATATCGCCAAGAACGTTGCGCGTTCGCTCGCGAACGAGCAACGAAAAAGATGAGCGGTACGAAAGAGCGCGGAAGAGGCTGTTTTGTTGTTACACTTCCTCTGGATGCTCCGCATTTCCTTGTTCTTTAGATGTGTACAAGCGCATTTTGTACTCGCACCTTGATGTCCAAACCGGACGTTATTGCCTTAGATACAAACAGGTTATCAAGCGCGGCGCATAAATGACTTTCGCCCGGTGTCCGCCGATACCGCCGCCATCATATATCACCCGCTCCACTTTGTTTCCCTCCGTTTTCATCGATGCTGAGCGCTTCGTTTCATCACTTAGGGCATCTTCGGTATATGTGCAGAGTAACACGCTTCCCTTGTCGTGGGCTTGCGCAGGCCTTGTGGATTTTGGAATTATGCTCGAGGTTTCCTCGCTGTTGCAGGTTCACTGCCGCCGCTTCTTGTGTTGACAAACGCAGCGGCATCGCTAAAGAGCTGAATACTACGCTAAGAGAATGACAAAAAAAAACAAAAGCATAAAGAGGCGTTATCAGAGTCGTCGCAAACGCGTCGGGCGGACCGATTTGTGGATTTTTGAAAATTAGCCGACGTATGCCCCTTCTGCGCTCGCATCTTGTACATAATCACTGCGCAAACACGAAAACGCTGCTTTGAGCGTACCGCTGCGTGATATTTGCTTGCGCTGCCAGGAACGCCAGAAAGGCAGCCTTCGTGATGATTTATTCCTTTTCATGCTTTCTACTTCTTTCATTTTTTTTTTGATGGGCACTGCGTTTAAACACAAGAGAGCCGGATAGTTGCGTTCAGGCGTATAACGTGTGCCTTTTCCATAGGGAGCTGTCGCTTTTAGCAAGCTCGCTCTCAGAACGTGCTTAATAGAGTTGAGTGCTCTGATTAAACGATAAAGTAATAGAAAATAAGCCGTAACCGGTTATGTCCTCCAAAGGCCGCTATAGCGGGTTGTATATTTGTAGATTGTTTTATATGCACCAGGTGTGCACTATCGGCATAGAATGTTCCCCGACTTATCTCGAGAAATGCAAATTGCTTGACGGAAGAAAAAAAAAATCCATTCGGAAAGCAGCTTCAAAATTACATCGATATGCCTGCCTCCATGCCAGCGCACACAATATAGCCGCAGCATATGATGTCTAGCAGTCTGAAATACACAGAACATAAGCATCGCTAAGCAAACTTTCACTTCGCTTCATGATAAGCGTAAACAGGTGCGAATTGCTCGTTAGTTTGCTGCAAATGGTGGTAACCATAACAAAAATTAATTCGCGCGTTAATCACTGCTTAAAATTTACCAACGTCTCAATTGTTTGCCTCACCTTTTCTAGCTTTCTTTTTTTTGGGTGCTGTTTTATATTTTCTGCAAGCTAGCATAAGTGCCAATATTGCCCAATTCCATTTGATTTCTGATTTTCTTACGCCTATACAGTAACACGTTGGAGTTAGGGCATTGACTTGACCCCCTTAGTGAACTTTCCCAGCATGTTATTGAATACATGATGAGGCGCATGGGCTTATGCATCCGGATATCAAGGCTTCAAAGGTGTTTACATTTGTTGCACTCATTCAGTACAGCGAGCAGCCGCGGCGGCTCAGCGGCTACGGCGCTCGGCTGCTGACCCAAAAGACGCAGGTTCGATCCCGGTCGCGACGGTGGAATTTCGATGGAGGACAAATTCTAGAGGCCCGTGTCCTGTGCGATGTCAGTGCATGTTAAAAAACCCCAGCTGGCGGAAATTCCCGGAGCCCTTCATTACGGCGTCCCTAATAGCCTGAGTCGCTTTGGGACGTTAAACCCCCCATAAACCCATAAATGCAAACCCATTCAGTACAGCGCATGCGTTTTCATACATACTTGCTCTCTATAGTGCTCAGGGCAAAGATCCTTCACTGTCTCCTTTCTGGAAACTTACTACGCACTTTCTGTACTCGTTCCACTTGTTTGCATTCCCGCTGTCCTCTCGGAGAGTGCGAAAGCACTACTTAACGCAGTCTCAACCTCGTGCGAAGCTCGGAGTAACTCGGCAAAGCTTGGGTCAGTTCGGAGGGGCGCAG
This sequence comes from Amblyomma americanum, assembly GCF_052857255.1. Taxonomy (NCBI): domain Eukaryota; kingdom Metazoa; phylum Arthropoda; class Arachnida; order Ixodida; family Ixodidae; genus Amblyomma; species Amblyomma americanum. The sequence continues at coordinate 46,937,729 of NC_135502.1, forward strand.
CGCTAGCTGCAACCAATGAGTGGAGTCTCGGGTAAGGTCGGCGGAGCGTCGCGCCAGCTGTAGCCAATGGGAGGGTTACCTTGATGGTGACCTTGGCCAAACCTAGCGTAGGAACAGCCCACGCAGAAATAATTATTGCCGCGACTAGGTTTTGAACCCGCGTAGCCGCCAACAGTTCAGCTTCGCTGGCCACTGCACGAAAGCATAATGCCATCGCCTGAGCCGGTTCCGTATTGTGTTAAACTGCAGAACACGCCCCCGTTGTGCATTGCACATCGTCGTCTTTATCTACTTCCAACCAGTGGTTTAGCGAACCAGGCTAAATAGATGTTTTCGAACGTCTACTCAGTTTAACTACGTTAAAATCCTGCCACTTTTATTCTCATTTCTTCACTTCTCACTTGTCGCTTAGTGCCCTTTTATTTAGGGCCAAGTGTTTCAATTTTTCCTTTGCTCGAAACAGGTTCCTTCCTCACTGCGAGGAATACTTAGTCCTAACAAAATCCGCGTGTTCCAATCCTAAGAACGCGCTCAGAGTAAGCTTGTCTCCACTCCGTGGAAGTAAGACCTGTCCCATGTTCAATGTGAATACGGCGAAGTACGCGGAGATAGCGGGAGAAAGAGGTGTGCCGGGAACAGGGAAAACACGGGGAAATCCTCCAGTGCCGTAATAACGTTGTTTGATTTCTTTCTAAGTGATCACTTTGTATCAGGTTAGACCGTAAGGACATGATGAAATGACAACAACGCGTAATTAAATTCGTAAAATGGACTATGCATTTACTTTTTGACCTTGACATCACTTGTTTCTTGTGCCTAACCATTTTTAACCCTTCATAAGTGCTACCCCAGGTCACTTAACTCAACATACTCATATTGATGCCATATATTTGTAAATAATTGTAAATGATGAGGCGTAACATCTCGAAACCATACACGGGCTATGAGGAGCGCCGTAGTGGAGACCTGCCGATAGATTTAGAACGCCCCCCCCCGAGGGGTTTTTTACCATGCGCTGAAATCAGATAACACACGAGCGTTCGTGTATTTCGTCTCCATCAAAATGCTCTCGCCGTGTCCGAAATAGAAACCGTGACCATGAGATCAGCACTGGGAAAAAAGAAAAGCACGTCAGTTTATTTGGTCGAGCTAATAAACAACACATGCAAAATATTGAGACACCTTAGTGAAATAGTATATTTGTTTCCCTTCAACAGTGTCTCCCGAAGACAATGAAATCTCGAACAAAAAAAAATTAATCAAGAAAGGAATTCACCTCTCAGCTTGGTAACAGCACGCAAAGATGCAGACTTATTGAGTTTTCAGCAGCATTGCTTTGTCCCTGTAACGTTTAGGATCCATGAATACCAACTATTTTTCCTCCTTGGATTTTGAAAACAGCTGCCACATTTAAACCAGATGTTTCGCTCTGCCGTCTGGCAGTCGCCCCAGTCACGTTCATGCTAAGTTAAGGTTTGCAGGTATGCTCATAAGATGTGTAGTATTATAATTCTAAGGCCCTGGTCAAGGTCAGTAGCCACGGCAGAACAAGATTGCAGTTATATCAAAATAGAATACAAAGATAAAGTGATATCTAAAGCTGGCAGCCTGCAAAAGAAACTCACAGGGACAACTAATCATGTTATGTTTTGGTAATGAGTTATCATTAGAAGATGTTGATGCCTTTATTGGAAGTGATGTCACTTCCGCTCTGGTGATTTCACACTCGGTTTGGTGATGTCAATTGCCTTCAGCCAGTTGGAATTATACGATCTGGTGGCGTAACTTTCCCCCAGCCAATGGACGAATTTTATGATCGACACACTTTTGCATCGCATTATTCACAATAGGAATGAAAATCAACATGTGTGCTCCAAAAAGACTGCCCACCACTTCGGAAAGTGGACCTCTGGAGCGCTTCCTGGATGTGCTGTTGTTGTCATGTGAGAGGCGTACACCATAGAACATTCTCTCCGCTGGTCGGTTTAATCGTGTTGTATAAATTCGTGCTTTCTTTTCGGAGATATTTAGGAACAGCATTAAACTGTACTGTTTTTGAGTACAAAGTGTGCAGATCAGAAGAAAGTTCAAAGTTTTAATTTTACGCTTAGCGCAAAAAGGTTTTCTCTTTCTTGTTCGCTTAGAATGTTGACAGTCAATAAGTGTATGTATAACGTTCTGCGCTTGCTCCACTATGCACGTGATGAATCGTCGTGAACCACATGTAATTGATTTTAATTGTTCTGATTTTGCTTCTGTACTTTTTCTTCCTCCTGTGCTTTTTTCGTGTTATTATTATTATTCACAAACAAGTAACCTGGAAATCTGCAAGAAGCACACTCGAAATTTGCATTTATTACACTTTTAACGGCACTCATTGGACCATCTTTTCAAAATTGCCGAAATACGCCAGTGTCACGTATTCAGCTGAGCAAAACTCATAGGCGCGCCAGTGCGGGATATGCAGAGTGCAAAAAACACGCGCAATGCAGTTTTCAGCACCGTAAGCACCGTCTGTCCTAAAAATATACATACAGCCTTTTTAAACACTGTCATTAGCATATTCGAAACACCACGGTTAGGAGCTGTAGTAGCATGCTAGGCTTACAACCAGGCAGACCTCTCCAGTATTCATTAAAGCTTCTCCTCATCCTCCTCTAAGGTTATGAGAGGTTGGTTTAGTACAAGACAGTGCGATGAACATTAGTGCAGCTTTTATTTCGGCAGGAACAGCTCGAAACGTAGTCGTCCGTGCGCAAAGTAATGCATCTAGCAGCGTATTAGGAACTAAGATGCAATGGATGCAACGTGATGCATTTCGGCCACGCAACAACGTGCATCATTATGGACGACGCGGTGAGAGATAAGCTCTTCTTAGGCGTAATGTACTTATGAATCGTGGCACTTATTCGCGTTCTTATAAGTTGTCGGGAATGTTCTCGCTCGGCATAATTCGCGCGAATATATTTCAAGCGTTTTCTGCACCGTCGTTTCCATCACAATGATATGGTACGTGAAGCGCACAAGTATGCGGGTGCTGCATTTTATATCAGCGACTCAGACGCCGTTACTCATGTCGCTGCTTCTCGTTGCCGTTTTGACACAAAGCGTACGTGCAAAAGGAGCACAGAATTTGCAGGAATAGACGAAGGAGGGAACGCGGCAATGGACTGACGGGCAGATTGAATGCCTTCGCTTTCGCGATTCGCCGCTGCAAAACCCGTTCAACCTGAGGCCCCAACCCATGAGGACGCAAGTCCGCTAGGGTCCGTTCGTCGTCCGACGTCCAAAAGACCCGCAAGATGAATAACATCCGTTCGCAAGATCGTGCGTCAGCGCCAGCTTTCGGTCTTTCTCGCCGGAAACGCGGTCAGAGCACCCCTGGCTTCATCTCTTTCCGCTCCCGTATTTCGCGTGCCGGTGGTATGCGACTCACTCCGTTGGCGCTCCGATCACGTCCGGCGAGAGTGTCGTTCATTCTGGTGGCGCTTCGGAAAGCGTCCGCTCGGGGGCGAGTGGCCGAGCTTATACGCAGGTAATTCGTGACGCCAGAGCACGTCACGTCGAGCGGTGGCTTTGCTCCCTCGCTACGGCTCTGCTCGTTCCCTTCTCGCAGCTCTGTGTTCCCACCACCTTCTTCCTACACCGACGCCCGGCTGCAATGACGATGTATAACCCGCCGCCAGACACTTCGATCATTCTTTACGCGGAGTCGACGAGCAGTCGTGGCACGAATGCTATGCTGCCGCGCGGCGCGTTCAATCACAGAGGAAGCCCGCATTCTTGTTGTGATGGGCGCGCGTGGTGCGGAGTCTTTCCCTCAGCGCTTTCGACTCTTCTGTTTTTAGTGCGGTCATGATTCGTGCTCCATTACCGGGAAATGAAGAGAAATGCTAACCTGGCTGTTGGCTGTCGGCGCTTTTCACATATTGGAGCTCGATGACTAGGAAAAGAATCCTGCGCTTGGCCCTTAAAGAATTCGTCACTGATAACGACTGCCTGAAACGTCAGCCATCGAAGGCAGGAAGGGCGTGTTGCGTGGAGAAGCGCGTCATCACGTCTCCGCAGCGACCTGCGCGTCTCGGTACTGGACACGTTTAATTAGCCTCCCTAAGTAATGTGTAGAAATGAGGGCAAATGCGGCCACTGTTCTGATGCTTCGTTTCAGTTTTAGTCGCCCTCAGAGCCGGAATTTCTTACTCCGCAATGTCGCGCAGAATAAGGTTGTTTGAAAAAAAATGCATTATTGTTATGCTCACTCCAAGCTAAAGTATCGGAATACAATGCAGCGCTTAACTGTTATACCTGAAAGAATATTCTTTACAGAACTTATATCTACTACCTTGTGGGTGGCACCCCTGACGCAGTCATGCTGAAGAAACCATGAATTTACCTCTAAAGCTTTTGCTTGCTCAATAATATTGAGTCTTTGCTCAAAACCACTCCACAATAAAGTGTTATGACGTACTAGAAAAACTATATATGGTGCTCAATTTAGAACGAGATTCTGTCCCAACGATTAAACAGCTAAAAACAATTCTTTCTCATAAGCTCCTACAAAGCCGAATTGAAGCAAACCACGTTTACTACCCTCCCGTTCTTCCACATAAGTCTTTCTTCCAATTTTAATTCAATATATAAACTTACGTTGCTGCTAAACCCTTGTGTACTTTAACCAGGCTCCGCAAAAATAAAAGCGACCGACATTGCAGAGTCAGCAATTCTGCGGAGCACCGCCTGTGCTCAAAACAGCCGCTAAACGGCCAACCCACTTGTTCTTAACTTCGAGTAACAGCCGCAGCATGCAGCGAATTCGCTCTCGTCGAGGCAGGGACTTGGCAACGCGAAGATAATCGCCGCTCGTTTCGGCCTCCACACGTATACAGAGCGCGCAAATGGCGCCTACGCTGCATTCGCAGTGTAAGAACGGCACGCGGCTAAGTACGCGCGTGCTTCCCAGGCATTTCTCTTCGGCCAGCCGGGCTCGCCGTATTCGCTCGCTTTCTAGGCTCCGTCCTAGCGGAATGTGGATGCGACAAGCACTGTAGCTGGTAAGGGTGCAGTAATGCCACTGTGTTTACTCTGGCGGAAACCTAAAGCCGTTGTTCTGTGCGCTTAACTGTGACAAGAGAATCTACGACAATCGCGTTTCCTGCGCGCATTGTGGCACCCAGCAGCGAAAAAGCGGAGAGTGAGAGCACAGGGTGGTAATACTTTTGAGAGCAACGCTTGGTTCACGCAAGAAACGGGCACAGGTAAAATTTTTCTCGACTGCTTGCAGTAGAAATATAGTCGACAAAGATTAAGTTGGAAACATGGAGTTGAAAAGCTAAGCGTAGGTTATGAAGGAAGAGCGTGGTAGGTGTCCCGCGAAAACTCTTTCACAAGCAAAAAAAAAAGTGCAATATAGGCATTGTTCAACCTTAATTTAAGACAGCAAACTTTCCTTATTTTCGTGAGAAAGAATATTTCTGTTTTTAATTAACTGGAGACGATCGGCACTGAAAGTAAGCCGTTTATGAGAAATGCTTGAGTGAGTGACAGCGCAACACAAAACGAAAAACAAGTACAGTCAATTTAGTGACAGAAACTTTTCATAAGCACTACCTTAATAACAAATCTGGCATTGCTCTTATTTCTAATAGCGAAATACAGTGCAATGATGCTGCCCAAGTGACCAACCATGATAGTGCAATCGTACCGACACGACGTCAAATAAGAGATTTGGCATACGTGTCCGCAAAGCAAAGAAAGAATCTAAAGCTGCCGAAAATCACAAGGTACATGCTAGAAGAGGACGCAACAATTTTTTAAAGCTACTATTCATTACCGTCCTCTGCCTCGTACTCTTGAAACATTGACGATTTGCTCCCCTCCTCAATTCGAAGTCCCACTTTTTGGCAAGAAGGCTTAGCGGCTTTTCACAGCGTCAGTTGTTAAAGGGGATATGTGTGAATACCACGTTGTCAGTTCAACGTCCGCAACAATGAGGTCACAATCGGCTACTCAAGGACGACCAATTGAAGAACGGGTTTTCTACGGGAATGATTCGTACTGAATCCCTGTAGCTGCAGACATCGCTGTTTTCGCAATTTATATCATCAGCATCGTACTAAACGATGTGCGGAATTCGCTTCATCTGTTCTTTCGCACGCGCGTGAGGCAAATATCTTGACAGCCCTGCTCATGCGTGCCGTAGTCTTTCTGAGCACGACCTGAGAATGATGAGAAGTGGGTGGGCTAAATTAGCGCGTTCACAAGGAGGCTCACGACAGCGTCAGACGTAAACGCAAGTGACATCTCCGTAAATAACCAGAAGCACTCCCGCCCGAAGCCGGTTTTAACAAAATAAGTGACTGGGCGAGTACGTAGCGGAACACAGTTAACCTGGTGACCGTGAGTGTACAAGACGCCGATGTCAAGTCATCGAGGTAGGCACTTGCTAGGTGGTAACGAGGCTGCCTCTGATGATGACGTCATCATTAATGTTATTGTTTGTAAATTTATTATATTGAATCTTTGCATCAATTTTTCGGCACAAAATAATATTGCAAGTTTGAGTTAAAAGATAATTACCAGGTTGGAAGCCCAGAACCTTCCTACGAAACAATGAGTGTTGGAATGAAAGAGAACAGCGCCGTTACAATACAAAATAGCTCATTTATACAAAAAGTTATGCGTTGGTAGGAGATGTAAAGCAGCGCTTTAAAGGGATGAATGGACAATTGTTCTGTGCTCTGTAAACCGCATGGGTTGTCAGGCCCACCAAATCAATTACAATCGTACAATCGTAATCGTACTGAAGTATGTGGTCATTAGTAAAGATAGGTTCGTTCTTCTTGGTCGTGGTGAGATTTCGTATAACTCGTATACCGGGCTCCACCACCGGGTGCCCCACCGTCCGAGACGAGACGGTATAACAGACGAGATCCGGCAAAACTTGACTGAAGGAAGGAAAACTGAAACTTTATACAGGAATTCACATATTTACAACAGAATAAACGGCAAGCATGATTACATGGAACTGGCTAAGGGAAAATCTTCCCTCCTTGGCATCGCCAAAGATGCAAGGGATCTAAATCTAGCTCAGAACGCCTTTTCCCGGCTCCGGACCTGGTTTTAAAGACCTAGGAGACTGGCCCACCCCTTGCATCACCCAATCACAAACAACTAACACCTGATTGGTTCAAAAACTGTATGGCACGCCTTCCCGCTTCGGCAAGGTTCAAAACCCTTTCCCTAAAATGCCCAACACGAAAAGAACATCAAAATAGCTATACGAACATGGCATTCCGGGAATAGACACTCGAAATGATTGGCCCACCAGGTTTAGGTGGCACGCCCCATGCCTTCACAGTATTGCTCACACTCTCGCCCCCAGAAGAAAAAGCAAAAACAACCTCCCATTGTGCCCGCAGGCGCAATCGTTTTCCTTTGACTCTCGTCCGGCCCGCAGCTGTTCCGCACTTAGTCCTGTCATCGGACCACAGCGGGGCGCCTCTCGTGCGCATACGCGGCTTAGCTTGCCGCTGTTACGGACGAGGCGCGACAACATTCCGGGAGGGTCCAAACAACTGGGAGTCGTCTCTCGACAGATGCTTCAAGGAGGCGCCGGCGTGTCCGCGGTGCCACTAATGCACGCGGCGGCGTCAACGAGGGATCCGCATCTGTTGTTTACGGGGGTTAAAATGGACGTCCGCCGCCCGGGACAATTCCCCGAAACCGACGTCCCCATTAGCTCACGGCACGGGACCCCCCCGCGAGACGCAACGACAGTGTGTCGGGTGTCGGCAAGGGCGGCGGGCCGCGGCGCCGCGAGCCATCGGCGGTGGACGCGGCTGTGTTTGTTTAAGGCGAGCAGCTAAATGCTCCCGCCTCGGAAAGAGACCCCGTTTTCCCGTAATGAAACCTTCTGCGCGAGGGCAGCGTCGGCCTTTCGGTCCCCGCGCAGCGTTGTGCAGCGCAGGTGTCTGACCTTCGAAGCCGAGTGGGCCCCCATTAGGGCTGTTCATCACTGCCGCAGAGACAGCAGGAACCATAATGTGCCGGAAGTGGCGAGAGTGTGTTGGGGACGCGTCCTGGCAGCCCACGGACTGGGCGCGTGATCGACCTCACAGTGATTCAACGCAGCTGCCCATTCGATCCCTTCACACGCCCCCCCTAAGATTCTACCAGGGGCCCAAATGGCACCTTGTAGAATTATAACACAACGAGGGATCCCTTTTCGCCTATAAAATCGCTCTGAGGGCGACCTAAGTAGTGGAGATACTACTGCAAACACATCGCAACGCTGCAAACAAATTGCGACACTGCAAACAAATTGCGACACTGCAAACACATTGTGACACTGCAAACACACTGTGACACTGCAAACACATTGCGACACTGCAAACACATTGCGACACTGCAAACAAATTGCGACACTGCAAACACATTGTGACACTGCAAACACATTGTGACACTGCAAACACACAAACGAGCGGATTACACCGCAGTTCCAGTTACTGCCACAGCACACGTCACTGGGTTTGCTCTTTGGTACACATGTCCTCTCTTCCTTGCCCCCCGGCGTGATCATTGCTGTCTGCCTCCCAGCTGTCGTTCGGCAACCTAGACAGCGCGTCAGCGTTACCGTGAGCGCTCCCTTTCCTGTGTTTTATTGACACATTATATCTCTGTAGGGCAAGTGCCCAACGCGTCAGCTTCGCTCCCTGAGGCGTGGTGAGAGTAAGAAAGGAGAGGGGGTTGTGGTCAGACACCACAGTAACCTGAGCGCCGAACAACCAGAGGTCGAACTTCCCCAGCCCCCAGATGACTGCAAACGCCTCTCTTTCTATGGTTGACCATCGAGCCTGCGTTGGAGAAAATCTGCAACTCGCGAACGCAATTGGCCGCTCGGAGCCATCCGCGGCACACTGGGAGAGACAGGCTCCCGCCGCAACCGCTGAGGCGTCCGTGTACAGCCAAAACGGCTTGCCAGCATCGGGCGTCCCGAGAGCCGCAGCTTCACAGAGTGCCGCCTTGAGTCGCTGAAACGCACTTTCAGCTTCCGCGGGCCACGGAATTTTGTTAGGAATCCTTTTCCCCGTTAGCTCTGTCAGCGGCGCTGCCACCTCCGCATAGTTGGGCACATAGCCCCGGTAATAACCGCACAGCCCGAGCACGCTACGGAGCTCTTTCTTCGTTTTCGGTGCCCTCAGTCCCCTAATGGCTTTCAATTTTTCGGGATCGGGTGCGTGATTTCCCGAGCCCACTATGTGTCCCAAGTAACGGATTGACCCTCTCGCCACCTGACACTTTTCCAGCTTAACTTTCAGGTTCGCCCTCTCTAACGCTGCGAAGACGGCGTGCAAGTGTCGTATGTGGTCAGGCAACGCCTCGCTGAACACGGCGATGTCGTCTAAGTACGCACACGCGTAGGCAGAATGCGGGAGTAAAAGCTCGTTCATGGCTCTTTGAAACGTCTGGGCCGCGTTTTTCAGCCCAAACGGCATTACCGTCCACGCAAACTGCCCCCGATGGCAGACAAAAGCGGTGAGTAGCTGAGCCGACTGTGCCAGGGGCACCTGCCAATACCCTCTTCTAAGGTCGAGGAGCGTAATGTACTTAGCCCTTCCTACGCTCAGAATGAGCTCCTGCTGCAACGACATCGGGTAGGCATCTGCCACTGTCCCCGCATTGAGCTTTCTAAAGTCCACACACATTCTCATCGACCCGTCCTTTTTGGGGACACAGACCACGGGATGGGCGTGGGGGCTTTCGCAGGGAAAAATCAGACCCATCTCAAGTAGCTCATCTACTTGCTTGCCCACTTCGCCTTTTAGGCTTGCGGGTATTCGATAAGGGTAACCTGACCTCGGTGCGAAGCCCTCCTCTAAAACGATCCTGTGTTCTCCTATTTTCGCTACTCCCGGCTTGTCGTCGAATAGGCCTCGGTGTTCGGTGAACACTTTGCGAATGAGGTCGCCTTCTTCCGCCTTCAGATGGGCCGTCATGTCCTTGGGGAGGACCGATACTGTAGCCCGCGTTGACACCGATCGAGGCACGTACTCTACTTCGCCAAACGCCCTGTCCTCATCAAATATCACCCCAACTGTCATTACGCGCTTCTGATACGGCCGTAGTTTGCTGGCGTGTACTAATTTTCGGGCACCTCCTGGCATCTGCACGAAGTACGAGTGTTCGCGATACTTTCCGTCAACGCTGCCCGGCCCTTTCCACTGCGGGAACATTTTTCCAGGACGTTGCTCGTCAAACACCAGCACACTGTCTCCTATCTGAAAAGTTTTGTCCTTCGCCCGCCTGTTGTACTGGGTCGCGTACGCGTTCTGCTGCTTTGAGCTCACTAATTGTGCCACCTCCGCTGCATGCTCTAGGCGCCTCTTCAGCTCCCGCATATACTGTGATGGGGACGGCCCCAGCATAGCTGGTACACTTATCTGTCCCGCCCAGCTGCGCTTTAAAACCACCAGCGGACCGGTTGGTTCTCGCCCGTACAGCATCTGGAACGGGGCGACGCCCGTCGTGTCATGTGGTACCTCGCGGTACGCCCATAACAAGAAGGGCACAAACTTGTCCCATTCCTTTCCTTCCTCCTGGATGATATGATACAGCATGTTCTTAAATGTCCGGTTCCAACGTTCGACCGCGCCGTTACTTTCGGGGTGCCCCGGCGTTGAAAACCTTGGCGAGCAGCCTAGCCTCTTCAGAAACTCTTGTGTGAGTTCGGCCGTAAAGTTTGTCCCGCAGTCTGAGGCGACTACTTCCGGAATTCCCGTCCGGCTGAACACCGTCAGGAGCGCGTCACAGGTGGCCTTCGCACTGAGGGAGCGCAAGCACACCACCTCCGGCCATCGTGTGCACAAATCGATGATGCACAACGCGTACCTGTGACCCCTTCCTGAGGGTGGATCCAATGGACCTATAACGTCGACGTTGACCTGTTCGAACGGGTATCGAGGCCTCGTTAGCGGTTCTATCGGCACTCTGTCCGTCTGGCGGCGATCTGCCCTTGTCTGACACCCATGGCAGCTGTTACAGTATGCCCTTACATCCCCTTCAATACCTGGCCAATAAAACGTGTACTTGATTCGCGCCTTAGTTTTCCTGAATCCAAGGTGACCGCCCCAGTTTGATTCATGGGCTAACCTAAGTACTTCTTGACGTCGGGATTTAGGGAGCACCAGCTGCATTACTGGTTGCCCAAGCAAGTTTTCCTTATGGTAGAGGAGACCGTCTACTTCAGTTATGCCACCTTTCCCAGCCCTGGCGTTTTTCCACACTTCTTGCAATGTGGCGTCATTGCGCTGCTCCTCCCTGAAAACCGCCGAGGCGCTGCTTTCCTCGGTTACACTACGAGCTGTGTCTTCGGCGATTAGTGCGCCGCTCTCGCTTGCCCTGCCGACCACCGCGTGCACTTCCGCGTGGGGAGTTACGCCCTCCTTGACTGGTTTCTCTTCTAGCGGCCCGTGTAACTTGTCCCGTTCCACCCCCACGTGGTCTGCCACCTGACCGTCGTTCGCCTCTACTAGCCCCTTCATATCACACTCCTCCCTCAGTGACTCCCATGCTTCCTCCGAAAGCAAACAGTCCGTTCTCGACGCTAGCTTGTCGGTCAGAGCGCATACCACTGGCACCGCTTCTTTAATCTCGGAGAAAATGCCTGCCCCGCGGTTTAACATCAGGGGCACAACTGCAAGCTTAGCCCGTACCTTTTCACCAAAGGCTGACACCAATTCGATGGACCCATGTGGCTCCACCAGTCCCGGGGGTACTATGCTCTCCCGCACAACCGTGATTTCTGCGCCTGTGTCCAGAATTGCATTAATTTGCCTATTCTGACAAGACAGAGTTATCGGTCTTAGTTCGCTTTGTGCGGCCGCTCGTGCCTGTGTCGCCACCCGTGCAGTAAGGCTTTCCCCTTTAGCGTTAAGCGCTTTCGTGGGTGTTCGTCCCGAGCCATGCGGGCATTCGGCCCTCCTGTGACCCATCGACCCACACGAAAAGCACCCTTTATACTTCTGCTTCGTGTCCGGCCTTTGTATTCCTGTCGCCTCCCGTTTGGGTTGGTACGTATCTCGCTTTCCGTCTCGACCATTTGAGCTCTCCCCCTTTTTCTGCTCGTGCTTTTTCACTGCGCTGTTCTTTCCCTGCGCTTCCTCGAACGTCTGCAGTAATGCCGCCAACGTTGGCGCTTTCTTCCATCCCTCACCCTCCTGCAAAGTTACGTATCGAAGGGCGTCCTCAGACAGGGTGTTCTTTAGTTGGTCCGCCACTAGCAACTCAACAATTCCCTCCAACGTTTTCACCCCCCTTTCCTCCACATAGAAATTGAGATAACTCTGCAGGCGAGTCGCAAACGCCCTCCAGCTCTCATTAGGCAGTTTTTTCGATGTTATGAACCTTCTGCGATATTCTCCCGCTGAGAGCTTAAGCTCTTCTAGCACCACTTTCTTCAGGACTTCGTACTCCTTATGCTGCGAAGGTGTCAAGCGCGTCGACAAGAACCGCACCTTATCCACTATTAGCGGAAATACAATTTGGCCCCACTGTTCCTCCGGGACCGCGTAGGCCTCCAGGGTGTGTTCAATCGACTCGAACCAGACAGGCACTTCTGCCTCTGCCGGGAACTTCGGGAGCACTCCCGACAACCATTTCGAGTACCGACAGAACTCCGCTCGCGAGTCGCTTCTCTCCAACGCCGTGGCGTTCTGCTCCAGGCTTACTCCTTTGTTGCTTGCTTGGAATTTTGCAAGTTCAAGCTGGACCTCGAGAGCTCGACGGTGCTCCTCAGCAGCTCTGGCCTCTTCTTTTTTAATTTCCAGAGCCATCTTGCTAATCTGAGCGTCAGACACAGACGAACTGTCCTCCGAAACAACCGTTTCCTCTCCCTCACTCATCGTGCTCGCTTTCCGCCTGTCCGGGTTTAAGTGTGCGAACCGGGTGTTCATGCACTCCCAGACCGCCTATCCAGACAGCAATGCCCCCGCCAAGGTGAAAGGCAAAGAGGACTCACCCACTGATGAGATGCACCTCGCTGGCGTCCGACTTTCGTCGCTGTCGCTGTCTCTCTGTCGCCGCCCGCTTCCCCACGCAGCTTCTCCCGACCGGCTACCGCCTTGCGCTGCTGGTCCACCCTTGGAGTCTCCGCTGCTGGTTCCCTTGGAAGCTGCCGATTCCTGCCTTCAGCTCTTGCTCCTCCTCAGCCGCCGATGCTTGGCCCGTTGCCGGAACGTCGTCTCTTCCTCCTTTGCTATCTCCTGATAACGAAAGGATCCTGTCGACTGCGCCAGTAAAGATAGGTTCGTTCTTCTTGGTCGTGGTGAGATTTCGTATAACTCGTATACCGGGCTCCACCACCGGGTGCCCCACCGTCCGAGACGAGACGGTATAACAGACGAGATCCGGCAAAACTTGACTGAAGGAAGGAAAACTGAAACTTTATACAGGAATTCACATATTTACAACAGAATAAACGGCAAGCATGATTACATGGAACTGGCTAAGGGAAAATCTTCCCTCCTTGGCATCGCCAAAGATGCAAGGGATCTAAATCTAGCTCAGAACGCCTTTTCCCGGCTCCGGACCTGGTTTTAAAGACCTAGGAGACTGGCCCACCCCTTGCATCACCCAATCACAAACAACTAACACCTGATTGGTTCAAAAACTGTATGGCACGCCTTCCCGCTTCGGCAAGGTTCAAAACCCTTTCCCTAAAATGCCCAACACGAAAAGAACATCAAAATAGCTATACGAACATGGCATTCCGGGAATAGACACTCGAAATGATTGGCCCACCAGGTTTAGGTGGCACGCCCCATGCCTTCACAGTATTGCTCACACTCTCGCCCCCAGAAGAAAAAGCAAAAACAACCTCCCATTGTGCCCGCAGGCGCAATCGTTTTCCTTTGACTCTCGTCCGGCCCGCAGCTGTTCCGCACTTAGTCCTGTCATCGGACCACAGCGGGGCGCCTCTCGTGCGCATACGCGGCTTAGCTTGCCGCTGTTACGGACGAGGCGCGACAACATTCCGGGAGGGTCCAAACAACTGGGAGTCGTCTCTCGACAGATGCTTCAAGGAGGCGCCGGCGTGTCCGCGGTGCCACTAATGCACGCGGCGGCGTCAACGAGGGATCCGCATCTGTTGTTTACGGGGGTTAAAATGGACGTCCGCCGCCCGGGACAATTCCCCGAAACCGACGTCCCCATTAGCTCACGGCACGGGACCCCCCCGCGAGACGCAACGACAGTGTGTCGGGTGTCGGCAAGGGCGGCGGGCCGCGGCGCCGCGAGCCATCGGCGGTGGACGCGGCTGTGTTTGTTTAAGGCGAGCAGCTAAATGCTCCCGCCTCGGAAAGAGACCCCGTTTTCCCGTAATGAAACCTTCTGCGCGAGGGCAGCGTCGGCCTTTCGGTCCCCGCGCAGCGTTGTGCAGCGCAGGTGTCTGACCTTCGAAGCCGAGTGGGCCCCCATTAGGGCTGTTCATCACTGCCGCAGAGACAGCAGGAACCATAATGTGCCGGAAGTGGCGAGAGTGTGTTGGGGACGCGTCCTGGCAGCCCACGGACTGGGCGCGTGATCGACCTCACAGTGATTCAACGCAGCTGCCCATTCGATCCCTTCACATCATTAATACATTGTATTACTGGAATTTACATGGACGAGATTTTATTGGTATTATTCGTTCACTCTGAAATGAAAGCCAAGAAGCTCTATTGGAAAGAATCGGCGTTTTATTGGCTATATTATGATTCCTATCGGTTTTGTTCGGAGCTGGAAACCCTAAAAAAGAAAATACGGGCTCAAAAAAAAAAACGTAAACACAAAAATATTTTTCAAGGCTACCTAAACCATTAATTCCATCTGCTGCAAATCTCCTTTTTGGGGCGCCATTGCGTTGCCGTAAAAGACCCCGGCATAATTTTTTTTTTTGCTGCTTTGTAACGAGAAAAAACTAAAAGTGTTTTTTACTAGTCTCTCTGACAAAGCTAGTTGAGAAATAAACGCGAAATGCACCTAGACTTCAGGCATCAAACCAGCTTTCTGAGATTGCAAACGTCAGCTCCACCGCATGAACTCGAGCAGAATTTCAAAAGTTCGGGCGACAAGAATAAATTCGCTGGCAACTATTAATATCCCTCATTGACCAGTTTTACTGTTGATTTTTTCATTATTTATTTTTTTCTCCTAGTTTAAATAATATAAAGACTTTTGTTTTGTATTCATTGAGCTGGGATGCCTATACCGTGTGTACTGTAGAATATGTATTGACACCCTCTCACCATGGTCTCTAGGTGAGACCGTATGGGTGGGTTGGCAGTAAATGCTTGGCATTATTTATTAAGTATCCAAGAAGCGCTTTGCTCGCCGCTGAATGCTCCGGCCACATATTGCTGTGCTCTCAGGGTAGCTTTACTGCCCAAAATCGATAACAAGGCGTGCGTAGTTCAGTAAATGCTCTCAAATTGTGCTTAGCATTTTCCGCGAACACACTGCCTGAAGCGGTCCTTACTGCGCGCATAAGGTGCAGAAATTGAGATAACCGCGCATACTCATCATCAGAGTGCTCCAGGCACGCCATCACCACCGTGAGTATGTGCCATCGTATTTGAGGCAACAACAGCAACAACATACTTGGGGCTCCTTTCACATCATACGTATCACCTCCCGCTACGTGGTAGATATATCATCATTCCGCACTGACCCCCGTCGCATCTATGAAAATGCAGGAGTATAGTGCCGCATTATACTCTTGCTTACACAAGCAAGTTCTGAAAAACTCCAGCTCTAAGATATTTCGATAATTACTGTGTGAGAAAACGCATTACTAAAGACGCCAACAAAAAAACCTGAAGTAATTCCCACCATCACCTAAGAAAGCGCGGACTCTCAAACGGTGCTCACAATATTCCGGGCATAAATATACAGGCTGCGTAGCTGACAGCTCAGCCGCCACTTCCTCTACTTTGCACACGAGTATGCACTAAAGAAATGCACATCAGGTGTATAGCGGAGAGCTCAATGGTAGAGACGCCAAGGTGGGCTTGGGTGGGGGTGGGGGAAGAAGCGGGTGTTTTCTACGAAGCGTAGTATCACGAAGAGTGGCGAAAGCCATGACGGCGGCTTTTGGTGCTTCGCCTAAGCGGATCTGCCTAACGTTTCTAAGACGACGGGGTGATACGAAGGAGCTCTTCCGAGATAGCCTGTCGGCGGTGACACCCCCCCCCCCCCCGAGGGCGCTTGCACACAGGAGGAAGACACTGGCTTTGCGGATAAACACCTGCCAGTTCCAAAACCCAGCGAGCCGGCGAGCGTGCCCGGAGCACTCTGATGACGAGCCCTCCTGATCTGCATTGCAGAACAGGAGAGGTTGCTGACGCGTTGGGCGCGTCATTTGTGGTGTTTGTATTTTAAGGTAGGAGAGTAGGCGCTGCAAGAAAAACTGAGGTGACTCACGTCGTCGCATCTGCTTTTGACCTTTGTGTGTTCTTTTTCGCTCGTTTTGACATGAATAGAAAAACACAAAACGGGAAGCCAGTGTTCTTCTTCGATAGATCCCTCCTTTTATTTGTATCTTTTTCTTTCCTGCAACATATTGCGCCTTGCACGTCTAATTCACAGCTCCCTGCACATCTTACAATTATTTATGTTCCTTTACTGGCAGACTAGGTGTAAAACATTGATCGCAAAGGATACTGGCTTCCTTGAAACAAACACGCCCAAAGTCAATAAGGATAGAAAATAGATTGAACACCTATTTTTTTTTGTTCATATGGGACCTTTTAGCATCGAAATTTGATGGCAATGCGCTGGAAGTCTTTTAGGCAATAAGTTTTAGGCGTGGGACTAACAATGACGCTTGTATTTCTTTTTAACTCGATGAACAATAATACGTCGAGTGAACAAGTTAGCTCCACAGACACATTGAATTAGACGGGTGGCTATAAGTTTAAGTTTGGCATTCACCAGATACATCATGCGGTGAAAAAATAACTGCACTTCCAATTTATTTTTAACTTTATTGGCTTTATTTAACATTGCAAAGCAGTTCAACCTGGTTATGCCAAGGACTGCTTTGTTTCCTCCGAAAAACGACAGGCGCGTAGCCATAATCAAATATAATACACGCTTTTGAAGAAATATAATACGCACACCGAACCGGAAATCCCAAGGAGCCTTGCGGCAGCCGAGCGGTTAGAGGCACCAACTGGCACCTATTAGGCGCGAGTTCTAATCTTTCTGAGATATGCTCCTTTACGCTTGCGTTTCAGTTACTCGAGTTTTCTCGAGGTGAGGACAGACGGACAGAAATTTATGCACAAAGGAGAGGTGAAAATGTGGGTGTTAAATGCAATCCACCAATACAAATGTTTTGATGTACATATCAACCACCTCGCCGTTCTCCCTCTTGATCCCTCTTCTGAGTTTGGTTCGAAAACAAAGCGGTCCTCTTTCATACCACATAGATAAACTAGAAGAGTAGGATATACGTATGTCGATGAGCGCTGCTCCGTTCAAATGGGTTCCAGTCTCAGAATATATGATTTCGAAAGAAGTTCAGAAACAAAATACCAGACGGTTTAGCATGGCAAAGCGTAGAATACTGTGCAGTGGCGCTATATACGGTGGCCACTTAAGGTCCTTATGTACTAAAGCCATTTCACCTAAAGATCTTACATAAATATTTTGCTTTAAGACTTTCTACCAAAAGACATTTACACGTAAGGCATTTAACATGAATGCCTTCATCATAAAGGTCTTTTCTATAAGGCCTTTACCCTAAAGACCTAAGGGTAGAGACTTAGGTGAAGGCCTTCACACAGGTGAAGGTCTGCCAGGTGTGCACACTCGCAGGTCCTGCAAGACATTTGCCATGAAGGCCTTCACCCTAAGCGCCTGTATCATGATGGATTTACCCTAAATGCTTTTGGGTAAAGACATACGGGTAAAGGCCTTCACCCCAGTGAAGGCCTGCCAAGTGTACACATCTGGCAGGCTGCCCGGAACTTGGTGGACAGGTCGGTCACCTTCCATAAATCATGCTTCAGGTGAGTACGTACGTACGTATACATAATACCTGTGCGTATGACCAACATCGAAAAATGCGCTAGTAGTTCTCCCGCCGCACTAAAAAGCTAAAAAGGATAATAGCGCACACTTCTACGGTTTCCGTGATCTTAATAAACGATCTCAAAAACCTTCTCAAAAACAAAGAAACATATGCAAAGGACAGTCTGTGTGTAGTCTTCTCTGTCACCGCATGCAAGCTTTTGGCTGAGGTTTTTGGCTATCTGATGAAGCGGGTGGAGGGGGGGGGGGGGGAAGCGAGGGCTTCTCAAGCTAGAATTCTATCTTTTTCTCTCTGCCTTCCACATCCTGGCGATGGAAATAAAGGAAGAAAGTGTAAGAACTGATGTTATTACATTTTCCGGCTTCCTAAGATACGACAAAACAATGAAGCTTAGATGCAGGTTTTTTTTTTTTCAATCGAGCCCCCCTTCCTGCAAAAAAAAAATGATGCCTAATACAAAATGAACTGCACCTTGCACAAAAGCATCGCTTCTTGCACCCTCGAAAGGGCATTATGCAAAATAAAAAACTCTGATGAGATGAGGACGGCCACCAGAACATACGTGAAGAGGAAGATATACACTCGGTGGAATGCAACTGCACAGCCTCCATTCCGGAGCCACTCATGAGATGGAGCTCGAACACGTTAGTCTTTTTGCGTGTCCGGGTGATCTTGATTTCGGTACTTTTTTTCCAGCACATTACTTGCTGCCTCAGTGCTTGTTGTCCGTCATTGTCTTCAACGCGGGACTTGTTCCTCCAGCAAGCCTCACTAGCCATGGCTCGATTTTTTCCCCTTTGTTTAAAGTGGATCGCCCTAAAGCTACAGACACCATCAAGAGAAACTAAACCAAAAAATAAGCTATGAAAGCACCGGAAATGAGCGCCCCGGCATTCACTTGGCGGTGGCGTGGCCGCATAGAAGGAATTGTTGCGGCTGCGGCCTCGTTAAAACCCAAGCTAACGACGTTGTTACACGAGGGTCCTCTAATTACTCTTTTTTGCCTCTCGTGAGCCTCATCCCGTGCCTTGTACTCAATTTTCTTACCTTTTACTTTTCTTCTCACTTTAATCAAGCAGCCCTTCGCACCGCGCTCTCGAGATGACAGGCTAAAGAAGCGCAGGAAATGTGTATCACGTACAAGAAAAAACAACTGCGCAACAGGAGCAACGAAAGAAAGAAAATAGAAGTTCCTAGAGCATAAAGAAGCAAGCAGTGATATAGTGTCGGCGTCCCCTTAACGTCACGAAACCCGATAAGAGCGAGTGTGCCCGCTCCGCCTTTGTGGAGGGTGCGTTATTGGCGGCCCAGCTCACAGGAAGCCTAGCCGAGGCGCCGTCGCCGCCTGCGTGTCAGCACAGAATAGGCGCGCGAGACGGCGAGGCGATGAACGACCCGCGAGCGGCGGCTCGCGCGCGTGTACCTAGAGCAAGCGATCGGCGGTGACAGCAACAGCAAAACAACACACATCACGGCACTCCCGCGCTCCAGCACTCGTACAACGTCATGAGCGGGCCCCGAGACGAGCCAAGACGGAGAAGAGGACGGTGACGACGGCGAACAAGGGCTATACCATACGCGGTGAGGTAGTCTTTTGTTGGTAGCCGTTCCGCTCGTTTCCGCCGATCGACGGCCCATCTGCCGCCCACGCGGTTAGCATCCTCCCGACCCCTCTCTCCCTGTTCGCAACCTGTCGCTGCGCCCCCTCCTCCTCGCCTCCGACGTCCGAGCGGTCGTTCATCGGCTTGTACGGCGACGTGTCGGTGAGCGAGCCTCGTTAGCAACTCGATACGCGGCAGGACGCTGCATTGCGGCGGCGGCGTCGAGAGCTGACAGTGAGAAGATAAAAAGCGCCCCCCCCCCCCCCCCCCCCCTGCGACAAAGCGCCGAAGAAAAGCGGGGATATGAGACGGCCAGCTGCCATTTGCCGCTGTAAGGGCGGCGTGAAAAGAGGAGTAAAAAATGCAGCGGGGACACAACCATTACTAGAGATCGATGCGATAAGATCGAATCCTTCCTTGTTCCTTGAGCGCCGAAACGGGGCAGAATGAAAAGCGCGGTGCTACGGCGAACATTACAGGGTCGAAGAAGAGGAAGCTCCCGCCGGCGGCGAAGCCTGCTCGGCACAATGACGTTATAACAGAGGCTTCCCTGAATTCTTCGCGTTGAACGCATTATACGAGATGCAAAAAAAAAAAATCTCTGCGATAACCTATATCGAAGTAAAAGACAAAAATACACTGTGCTCGTGCACCTTATTATGCGCACGCATTGCCCGTCTAGAAAGATATTTCACGAAGCGCTGGACCCACTTCCCCGCGGCAACCCTCTCGTTTTTGAGCACCCCATTCTACGTGATTTCATTTACTCGCCAAGAGCAAGCAAACAAATCAGGGCAACTTTTAACAAACATTTATTTTTCCGAGTGTGACCAATGGAAGCATTTACATGGTATTTCATTTTTTCTTCTATATTCCTACTCTCTAGGAAACTTGATTTGATTTGTGGAGGGTTTAACGTCCCAAAGCGACTGAGGCTAGGAGGGACGCCGTAGTGAAGGGCTCCGGAAATTTCAACCACCCGGGGTTCTTTAACGTGCACTGACATCGCACAGTACACGGGACTCTAGAATTTCACCTCCATCGAAATTCGACCGCCGCGGCAGGGATCGTACCCGCATGTTTCGGGTCAGCAGCCGAGCGCCATAACCACTCAGCCACCGCGGCTGCTCTAGGAAACTTTCCACGACTTGATTTTTGTGCTACCATTCCTTTTATTTAGCATTCTAGCATGTCATTTCATACAATACTCCTTGAGTGCCGCTATAGCACTTTTGATGGAATGACACCTTAGACAACGCAATTTTTTTTCATATCCTGCAATGCTAGAAAGAAGAGCACCTAATGAATATATTCTCACGAAAGTCCGGACCTCGTCAGCTTAACCCGCTTTCGGGCGCTAGGCATGAAAACAATAAAAATAGTTGGGTTTATTGAATCACGTTGCAGTTCGTGCGTGCATATAGACAAAATACTTTTATTTGCGACGTGAGAATCGCCTTGATTTTCATCCGTCTAGGCAGTCTTAGTTCTTGCTCCGAAAGAAATGAAAAAATCATCCACCCGTTCCTTCCCGTGAGGTCATATACTTTTAGCGACTGTCCTTCCAGCCTGCTACCCCCGGTCAAAGTGCTGTCGAAAGTCAAAGGGTCAGCTTGTGAAACAACGACGCAGACATTGAGCTCCATGTATTTTTTAGGCTCGCTGATCTCGTAACAACATTCTTGTTCGCCCTTAAGCGGGGAAATCGTAGTTCCCACCGTTCCTCGTATCATAAAGATTTTTATGATGTCCCCGTAAATTAATCCTTGCCGTGGCCATGTGGGCACTCTGTCGGACATAGTGTCAAATTTATTTAGTGATTCTCTAGTGTGACAAGGTGGCTTCTGTGCCACCAGGGCGCTAGAAATCACATGCCATCCGCTCCTCGTAAACTGTATGCACGCAGTACAGCTGGCTTGAGAGCCAATCACCGGCTTTGTCGTCTGGAAATCCTTTTTTCTTTATTGGACGCGCGCATTTGCTGTGTCGTAATTCCTCTCCATTTTCTGTTGGTTCCATATGTCATTCAGTATTTGCCGTAATTCCTGTCCAACTGTAGCTGCAAAGCGCGCAAGATTGCAGGTGGTCATGACTTTCTCGGCCTGTCTTTTTCCGCTCCTTCGAACTAGCTCATGTTTCTTCGCGGCAGCTCGTTTTCAATAAACAGTTTGCGCGTGCAAATGTCAAGTTTTCGAGTTCCATGAACGCTTTGGCGCGGTCTTTTGTTGCTGCGAATGCAAAAAATTTACAAGGACACGTAATTAAAATATGTGCTGGCAATGCGATAACATTTCTAGCTGTTGATGCATTTACCATAGGGGACCAACTTTCGATCTACTGACGTCAGTTCCCTCCAACCAGAGGGCGAATTTATGTCCGGCTCATTTTTTCTTTGCGGATGACGCTTTCATTTATAATTTGTTTTTTAAGAAGAGCAGCAAAGGTGTACTAACTACACTGGTTGCCACAAAGCTGGTATCGCTTCCCATGTTTGTGAACCGGTTTGATTTGTCTGGTGGAAACTACAAAACATTTAATTATAATGCAATCATCCGTACAATTAACTCGCAGAGTTAGGCTCCGGCATATTTGAAAAAATTTAAACCGAAGTTCATGGTCAAGTTAAGGTAACGAAAAACTGTTTGCTATCCACCGTATAGACGGGAAGCTGCCATATTTTTAGGGCGTTGCGTCAGACGCCGTCACGACGACAACGCAACGAGAGCTCGCTCAAATCCAGACGCGGTCTTTCGGCTGCCTGTTAGATTTCTACGTCTTGAAACGAAATTCGTCGCCCGTTTTAATCAATAACGAGATTTTGCGCCGGGGACGGCGCAACACACGGCCGCACGTCAAGAACAGCGCTACCAGAACGTGGACTGCCGTTTTTGGCACTGCCTCCATTCCTCTGCATTAAACCACCGCTAACGACCAGCCCTCTTTCCTAAAGTTTCCGCCGCCATCCTAGTACGTGTTCCTCTCTCTGAAGGACGAAAATGTGAGCCAATAAATAATGAGGCAGCGGCAGCCAGCTAATCACGGCCGTCAACATTTCGCTCCACCCGGACCTTCCACGCACAAGTCGCGATGGCCGACGAACAGCAGGCCAGCCATAACTCATAAGAACAAGGCCTTGTGCTGTAATAAAATAAACGCCAGAATGAGAGAGACAGTAGGAAATGAGGAGCAGAGGAAATATGGGAAAGGAGAGGGAGAGAGCGAAGAGCTCGATGCAACCGTGGACCGCACTGTACGCGTCACTCCCACACAAGCGTGTCTCCGAAGGAGCGTAATTAAGCGCTGGGGGATCCACTGGCACCGGACGCTGCAACAATCTCTCTCACACTCGTCATCGTCCTTCTCTCCTTTATCAAGACCGTGACGAGCCTAATGAAGGAGGGTCGGGGTACAATGGTTGCGAGGGGCGAAAAGGTGGCCGGGGAGAGGAAGAGTCTGCAGTTCCTCCTTCCGCCACGAAACTTTATTGCGGTTGTCTTCCGGAACCACTTTTACTGCGCGCCATTAACCATCTTGAGCCCTCACGACGGCTTCCTTTTTTCTTTCGTTTTATGTTCCCCTCGCACGGAGGGCGCGGCTCGTGTTGCCCCGGAAGCTCCGGCAAACCTACGATGCGATGCGTTGCGGCAGTAAGAGCGGGGCTTATTCAC
Source organism: Amblyomma americanum (assembly GCF_052857255.1). NCBI lineage: Eukaryota > Metazoa > Arthropoda > Arachnida > Ixodida > Ixodidae > Amblyomma > Amblyomma americanum. The sequence continues at coordinate 46,961,068 of NC_135502.1, forward strand.
GCTTTCTCGCCCGCGCATGAGCCGTGTGTATATGAGCGCAAGACAGCGTGGATATTGCAACCGTTCTGCGGGACTAGAAGGAAAACATTGCTGCAGGCACGCCTGTGGATCGAGGCCAGTGCCTCCCCCATCTCTAGAACCGTTCCTTGAACAACCGGCGACATTCATCTCAACGTTCCTTTCGTAAACGATACAAGAACCGGTGAGACGAGATGCACCGCTCCTTTACGCATCCTGCATGGTGTCTGGCGCTGAGAAATTGTTCGCTTCTTTTGTGCATGCGTACGCTTTAGCGCTGTTCCCCTCCCCCCTCTAGCGCTGAGCGCGAAAGTTATTCGCCACTTCGAGACAGTGAAGTATGGCTGGCACAGAAAGCGAGCAATAGGACGGACCGGGCGTACGTTTAAGAAACGTGAGCTCGCGAAGAGTGGAGTGGAAAAGATAGAAATACAATCGATAGAGGGGCTGGCACGGAAGAGTGAAATTGGAACTCGCGTTCATGCAAACCATATTTTAGGGCAAAACAAGAGCGAAATGCCCAGAAAGCAATTTCTACGTACGCGTCTCAAGAACACACCGCAACGAAGGTTCAAAACGAAAGGCACTTTGGGAGTTACGAGAACTTATTGTTTTGTAGCGTCTGCAGCATGGCAGTTCACAAACACCTATCACATCTTTTCTGGAGTCCTTTTTCTCCGCTTAGCAGGAGCACATTTCGATTTCATTCCTTTTTATATCAGGCGAGCAACTAAGTGAGCGATGGGCTTTTTATGTGTTTTGTCTTATATTGACCTTTAAAAAGCTCCTTCCGTGTAGAGCGTCGTGTTTGAACTGTATAGGTGCTCTAAAAATTAAGCCGGTGAGAAGAGTCTGGAGAAACGTATCGATAACACTCGAAAGGCGAGCCTTTTTTTATCTTTGTGTGGCTGAGGGTAGAACCACCTACCGCCCCCCCCCCCTCCTTCACATACACACAGTATGCTATATCCAGGCTAGAGGCATCGTCATGGTGCATGCATGCTAAATCTCTCTCCTACGCTTGTTCCACCTCATCCACCTTTATAGTTTTAATGCTATACCCACAGCGATGCCTGTCCTGTGGTAACGCTCCTACTCTCTACCTGTGTCGCCTTACACTGAACTGCGCTAACTATCCCGGGTCGAAATACATCCCCAAACCCCGCCATGCTTAATGGGTGGTGTAGCAGGTCATCAAATTTCCGGAGGCTGGTCTATCTGGAGTGTTGAGTGACGACAGCCGCTGGTGCCTTGAACTGAGGGCACAAAGCAAATGTGCAAGGAACAACCCTTTCCAAAAAAATAAATGTTCATTCTTTCTTCCTTTGGTTCTCGCGGCAAAAGCATATAAGTTCTTTCCGCTCTGTCCCGTGTAGTGGGTTCCTAAACTCTATTGTCTTAGCCTACTTGTTGGCTGCCTGAAGCTATCTCAGTAACCTATCTTTCAAAGCACTTCACTGTCCCTATCTTTCAAAGCAGTCCACTGTCCCTCGCCAACATCGGCGTATAGAATAGTTACCGTCTATCTAGGTGCTCTCGGCCCTGAAGCTGTCCGCATGCACGTAACAAAGTGTGTAACGTCAGCAGTGGGCGGCCAGCAGTAACGTATGGGAACTGGCGAAAACAGCTTTTTCTCTATGGTAAACACTTATGACACGTGAGCAGCCCCAGTCAAGCTCTATATTGCACTACAGAAGTCAGCTTCCTTGCGCCTTTACTTACCTTGGCGTTCCCGCGCCTATCGCTAAACAATTTCTTTGGCCATGCGCTCTAACGCAAGCGCATTTCAGAGAATCTTACAGATGCTCACCGCTTTTATTCTATAGCTCTTTTGTATAGGGAGGTTTCTTTCTGTGCTTCAAAATCTGCTGAAACTGCACACACAATCATTCCGTGCTTTTGCGCATACCAGACCCAGAACAACGATTCCTTCCCCAAAGTGTCCAACGCACCCTGCACCGCCAGGGCCACGAGATGGCGCATGTTACAAAAGATACAGAACGCACGTCATCGAATCACCGGTGAAACAGACCTGAACCTTTATGGATTTTCTTCTTTTCTGGGACGGTTGCCTTAGCACGCGACGTCAAGAAAGCAGCATTTATGTTGATGTTTTTTTATGGAGGAAAAACGCTAAAGGCGCCCGTGTGCTGTGCGATGTCAGTGCACGTTAAAGATCCCCAGGTGGTCGAAATTATTCCGGAGCCCTCCACTACGGCACCTCTCTCTTCCCTTCTTCTTTCACTCCCTCCTTTACCCTTCCCTTACGGCGCGGTTCAGGTGTCCAACGATATATGAGACAGATACTGCGCCATTTCCTTTCCCCCCTAAAACCAATTATATGTTCATGTTTTGCCTTTTATTTTGTAAACCACTACCATGCGTCACGGAATTTTCAGAACGCGCTAAAGCTCGAACGCACTGGCAGAATTACTGTTGTGCGCCCAGTTTTCCGCACTCAAACTTTCTGAAGTTTTGCTGGCGGCTATCCAAGCTAAAACGACGCTTTCCTTCAATGCAATTAACGGCGGAAACCTGCCGCACTCGGAAATTTCGAGTAATCCTCGCTTTAGAGGATGGGCTTGCGAAGCGTAGGCTGAGGTCAGACGGCAATTTTACTGCTTGAAGAGATTTGCACGTTCGTGAGTCTCCAACGCAGCACAAAGCAGTTAAAGTAGTCCCTTATGAGTTCTCCAGTTCTCGTTAGGTTTTTCTTTGGCGAGAACGCATTAAAGAATACACCACTACTATGCTCATAAACGAATTCGACGCCTAGTGTTCTCGAATTTTAATTAGTCGTTATGGTTACGAGAAACAACAGCAACGATGCCGCGCTTTGTACTTCATGAAAAGTGATTAAAGCCGAGCACATATTATCGGTTTCCGGCTTATCGTAATTCTATTTTTTTTTTACTGCCCGAGGATGTAGTTAGGTCTTAAGTCTTAGTTAGGCTGAAGGAAAGTGCTGTGGAGGGAGCGCTCGTTATCAAAGACTAAAAGGGTAAAACATGAGGGCTTATGTATTCCTGTATTCCTGTCATCTTGGTCATTCTTGCACTGACTAGACCCTAGTAGATGTAAGCTAACTTGACTTAACTTGCCATTTTAGTGCTTTCAGTTCCAGATGACAAACCTAATCTGTGGCATCAAGCTAAAGACCAAATTCGCCCGAGAACTCAGCTTTTTTTTTTCTTACAAGTACATAGACGAACTGCCTTTTAATGCACATTTTCTGTTCTAACGATTGAAGATTCATCCTTGATGCCTCTCGTCATAAAATAGCGGTACTGAAAAATACCCCACGCATAGATGTGTTTATTTTAGACGCCTATCAGAGTATAGAAAAGGATCATTATTTAGCGAAGCCAGCAATGATCCCACTGCCCTGCTACGTAATGCAAGGAAGGAATTACAGCGCACCCTTACGAAAATAACTTCAGCTTCAGTTGACGCCTTGTGAACTTCTTGTTGAATCAACTGGAAACCAACATGAACCCAATGTATTTTGAGCCTACTCAACATCTGTTAAACAAAATTTTTCTTGGTTATACTCAGCATAGTCTATATCGGAGAATTTAAATTTATTCTCAGCTTTAAAAGCTACTACACAGCATGCAAATGGTAAATTTATGCCTATAGGTGCATTAGTCGAAACATGGAAATGGACTCCTTTCAGAAAGTATTCGATAGGGCAAGTACTCCTCTGCATTGCATATTTCATTATATTAGGGGTAAGATCTCACATAATCACAAGTTACGCGAAAACTGAATAAGTTGTGATAGTTATAAGCACTGTGGAACATGACAATGATCTGTGCTGACACGTCACATCACCTATCTGATCACAATGAGCGGTATTCTTCAAGAGAGAAAATATCTTGCTTCATCTTGCATATGTTTCGAACCCGACCGCGGCAGCTGCGTTTTTATGGAGGAAAAACGCTAAGGCGCCCGTGTGCTGTGCGATGTCAGTGCACGTTAAAGATCCCCAGGTGGTCGAAATTATTCCGGAGCCCTCCACTACGGACCTATTTGTTCCTCTCTTCTTTCACTCCCTCCTATATCCCTTCCCTTACGGCGCGGTTCAGGTGTCCAGCGATATATGAGACAGATACTGCGCCATTTCCTTTCCCCCAAAAAAACCAATTATTATCATCTTGCATATGTAGTTATCGGTTTTCGAAATAGTGTGGAAGCCCACCCATTAATATTTTTCTAGCTAACTGCGATTCAGACAATGTCCTAGCAAGCCTTGAATATTTTAATTTAGTTAAGCTGTCTACGCGAATAGGACAAGGACAAGTGTTAAATTAAGAAACGATTACAACATCCCACGTGCGCTGGCGTCGTGTTCGTTTCTTTTCCTATTCTCTGTGTTCTACTCGCCCAGTCTTACGTTTCCTCGAAACGAACCAACTAGCTCTCGAAAACGTTCCACTGTAGCTTTAATTCTGTTTTCGGCTTATCTTTTTGAGGCTCTGTGAGCAGCAAATTGCCAGGGGTCGGCTGATGATGATGTGAAAAACAACGTGGTCGCCAGGGAAATCAAGTAGATCACGCATGCTCTACTTGCACGATTTCTCTTAGCATTAGCATCTTCGGCATCACAATAGCAAATGACCAAAGCCAGCAGGCTGTTGATCATATTAATGCCGATTTCAACAAAATTATTGTTGAACGTAGTCAACACATTCATTATTGAGTAACTCCTGTTGAATTTATGTTGAATCCGGTTGAATCATGTTGAATCGTGGCAGTCGTGTCTAAGCCTAACTGAATAAAATCAGGACTAACTTTGGCATGTGTCGTATAAACAAGACCTTATCATATTATGCATATTGAGAAAGCATTCAGCACCTGTTAAGACTCCAGTAAACCGCTAAAAACTATTTTCTTGCACAGAAAAAAGTCCTAGTGGTGCAATATTCTCTATTAGATATACATTCTTTGGAGCACCTGTAAGTGCGCTCATAAAAATGGCGCTTAATTATTGCTTTATTTCAGTTGTTTATGGATGAATCATGGTCTTCAACTAACAGAACGTTGCATGTGAAGTTTATTACTTCTACTAAGCATAAAATAATTAAATAGGTACAGCAATAACTGATACAGCTTTGCTGATCAACGGGCCACCACTTGCGCAGATGCGGACACCCCTGTGTAGTAGTATATGAAGGTGAAGGTCAGCTGGCGCTTTAGACGGAAAAGTTGTGAACTCTTGGTTCGTCTTGTAGCCTCGTGTGCAATACTGTTCCATGCTCTTTATCTGATGGTTGTTTAAGCGAGTGTGTGTGTTTATGTATACACACACACGTATTTCTGTGTATGTGGGGAGCACTACATGACTGGTGCTGTCAGCATCGCGTGAACATGAAATTGCAGCAATAAATGTGAATATACCGCCGAAAATTGCACCAGTAGTTCGTCATCTGGCGCAATACGAATGTATTCCACCAGACTCAGAATGACTTGTTGAATCACCCACGTAATTTCAACATGAATTGAACATGAAAGCAATGCAGAAACTGTGTTGAGAATGCTGAACTCTGCCACGGTGGCCACTTTTCTGTTGACATTCTACGATGCCTCAACAATCGAACAACGCATGGCCCTTCCTGGTCTTAACGTGAATTCAAGATAGCATGTTGAGCCCGCTCAGAAAAACTTCAACATGACCTCAACGAGCATTTTTGTAACGGCACGTTCGAGGACATGTACACTGAAGCACGCTGAAGAACACTCAAAACACAATTACAGCGCGCACTAAAAAATATTGCAACAATACTAATGTAATATTCACCAGCCCAGAAATTGAACAGAGGGTTATTATAGCAAGAAGGTGCTCGAAGCAACGGAATACTCCGTTCTTGAGGTTGTAGTGACTCATAATTAAGAAAGAAGCGGCGTACAGAAACCAGACGGATGAAAGGAGAAAAATAGGCACTGCGCTGTCTGCCCTGGAATCTGTCCCGTTTCAGTGCGGTGTTTTTTTTTTTTTGTTCATGATGAACGGTCACAAACTTGCCCACATAAAAGTTGTTGGGCATGTAGTGATTGGAGGTCCATGTCTTGAGAATGAAATAACTTAGAATAGGAATTTAGTTTTGTGTATTTCGCAGGTACTATCAGGTCGTGATTAGCACACTATGAGAACTCTTCAAAAGGAAAATATATAATAGTCGTATCGATTCACCACTCACACGTGGGGTAGAAACCCAGAGTGTAATGCTTGATGTTAAATTGCGTACAACATGCGTGTCAAGGGATGGAAAATGATATGTCTAACGCGAAGGAAGAAAACGTAGTGGATTAGAGAAACGACGAGAGGTAATTATATCCTTGCCGAAATAGAGAAGAGGAAATCGTCATTGGCAGGGCATATAATTCAGAGACCAGATAACTATTAGTCACTCGGGGCAACGGAGTGTAATCCAATTGAAGGAAAGCTTAGCAGGGCATGGCAGATGGTTCGGTGGGCAGATGCGATCATGAAGTGCGCAAAGGTACGGTTCCCGCAGTTTGCGAAGGACGTGGTCAGTTGGAGATCAGAGGAGAGAGCCCTTTCTCCTGCAGTGAACAGAGCTTAGTTTATGCTGATGATGATAATGATGACGATGATGATGATGATGATGCTCAAACGACCAAACAAAGCGAAATGTACGGTGCTTTGGCGGTGGCTGATGACAAAACAAGCATAACGCCTCTTGCCCAGGAAGAATTTAACGACTGCTAGCATGATAATGTACAGCTACACCCAAATCAGCTTTCTTTATGATAAGCAGGACACACGAAAAGCCTTGTTCCACTGCAGAGAAACGAATTGTGCCGTCGAAGTCGCGCTCTTCAAAAGCGAATAAAGGATTAGTAAAGTAGTCTTAAAGAAAATACGCATTAACGAAAAGATAAGATTCATGGAGTATGCTGCGCCATATCACAGCAGCTTAGTCACTCCAAGAAGTTCTAACAAACCATCTTCGAAATGTTTCATACGCTGCTACCAAGAAACTTTCACTCCAACTCTGGACGCTAACAGAGCATGGGGTTCGTTTAAAGTCATTAAAATGACACCGTGCCCATGAAGCACGCGCATTCTGGGACGGCGCTTCAAGATGCGCAGCGCAGGAGAGAAGAAGCGAAGGGTCTGGCAGTTGGGAAAGAAGGAGCGGCGAGCACTTGCAGAGCACTCGCGCCTATTTCAGGTTCGCCGCTCAAAAGCGCACGCGATGTCTCTGGAGAACTCATTCCCGGCGCTTTCCATTAGACACTCCCTGGGCTCCGCTTCACCGCACGTCCGCTGAAGCATTTCCAGGTTTAAAACAGCGGGGTGCCTGCGGCGCCTGGCCTGGGTTCTGCTTTGCACATCTTCCGAATGAGCTCCTCCCGCCTCAAATCTATTTTTTTGCCGGAAATAGTGGATATTGTGTGGCTTCTTACATAGATTAGAGAGACTCTAATGCAGTAAAATTCTTGGTTCTCTTTCATATGACGTCATTCCGCTGCATTTGTAGGCACGCCCTATTTCTTTTTTTTTTCTCGTTTGTGAAAATATGCTGTTGCTCCTGGAAAAAAATTATCATCCTATTTTTCTGCCCTCTGGAGTCGCAGCTTTCTACTAAATTTTAAGCTGCGCGGTTTAACGTCCCGAAGAAACAGATGGGATAACAGGGAGGACGAAGTTAAGGGGTCCCAATTAATATAGAGTACCTAGAACAGTTTAACGTGCGCGGACATCGCAAAGCAGAGGGTTGTTTTAATGGGAAAGCACAACTTCACGAGGTCGAACCGGCTCACCAAGTTTGTGTGAAGCTTGACCTTGAAGATGACCTTGGCCTAGCCATAAATAAATAAATACAATAAATACTGCCGCGACAGGGATTCGAACCCACGGTGGCGCGAACAGATCAGCTTCACTGGCCACTGCACGAGAGCACTATGGTATCGCTGAAGCAGATCAGGCTTCGTGTTAAACTGCAACAAACTCTCGCGCTGTGCATTGCACATCGTCTTCATGAACTGATACTACCGTGGAGCTAAAATACACAATCTGGCTCTGTGCACTCCACATGTTCGTCTTGATCAGGTAATACTACTGGAATGAAGAAGATGATCATGCGCCGGCGCCAATTACGAAGAAGTTCTTGAGGCGGCTGGCCGACGCTTGTGCTGGAGAACTGCTCCTTGTGACTCTGCCTCTCGCCCCGCTACTTCATCGATTACCTGAGCAAGAGCCTCCGTCTCCGGCTCTTCCCCCGTCCCAATATACCGCCCTTCACTACTATCGAACTAATATCGTCGCCAGACGTGCCGACGACCAAGAAAGCAAAAGCATGAGCCAACCAGGCTAAACACACGCTTTCTCACATCTACTTGGTTTATCTACGTTAACACCCTACCACATGTTTTTATTTCGCCTCTATCAAAATGCGGCCACCCTAGCTGGGATCGAACCCGAGACCTTGGCATCAGCAGCGGAGTGTCAAAGCCACTGAGCGAGCGTGGCGGGTGTATATTGTTTCTGAGGGGATTTTCAGCACAAAAAATTATGAGGAGGAACTTTTAAAACTAATAAAAATGGCAGCATTGCCGGTATCACGTATATTGTTCTTTCCTTAGAATAAATAAACTATCCGCTTAACCTGCCGTCTCTCAAACACCGAAAATTTTATCTTCGTGTAATAGGTGGTTTAGTGCGACAAAAAATAGACGAAAATTTCTCTATTAAATCTGCCCGCTCTGCATTTTTTCTGCCCTCATTGCTCCGTGCTTCTTTCAGCGCATGCGTGCAAATTAAGTGTAAGTAGATCACACACGAATCTAGCTAAAGGTAAAAAAGTTGAGGGTAGGCATTTTTTTATTTTAGCGGGCAGCCATGACTGACGACAAATATGCACGCTTATAATGGCCGTAAAATGCCCCACATGCTAAGCCGTTTGCAATGGCATACATGGTAGTTTAAATTCGGAGATTTTATTGCTTGAGGGTAATATAATTAAAGACAGAAAGGTGAATGCAAACTATTCAGTGATGAAACGCCCCAATGAGCAGACACTCAAGCATGTGTCCATTGTTTTCTCTTCTATGGGCGCCTTACTCTTACTTCGTCAGTGAAAAACTCTACAAGCAGCCGCCATTAGCAGAAACAAAAGTTGGCCGAATATTCCTAATTACATCTTAGAAGTGTTTTCTGTTATTGACGTCTCGCGCACTTTCTGTAAAAGAAATGCAAGCTATTAATGTTCCTTTCATCGGTCTCTTCTTTGTAATAATATTTTGCTCTTGCGATACATCAGACTGCTAAGCAAGCCCGGAAGCCGCGGTAATTTGCAAAGTGCCTGCGCTGCAGCTTTAAAAGGGAAATTTTTACAGCGTTTTAATCTGCATACGAAAAGGCGGCCCAATGGCTAGTCGAGCTAATGCTCCGGCGAGTGAAAAGCAAGCGCGGCCGCTTTGTCACTAAAATGTCACTTACCATACATCACACGACGTTACTATCTGTCTCCCTCAACTTTTTTTCTGCTCATACATAAAGGATCTAGAACAGGAGAAAGAATATACGAAAACAAAATGGGCTTTAATATGAAGAACTGTAGCAACCGCGTGCATACGGAAGCTAACATAGGAGCTCGGCTATTTCGCGGACATTGCAGACCCTGGCAGCGTTCACACGGGGCAGGCATGCGTAGAGTAGGCGGAACCTTGATGGTACCCTGACACTACTCTCACATTAGTAAGTGTTCATGGCTTGCTTCCTTCACCTTGATTACTCTTGGTTTTACCACAAAGGTAATTAACAAATATTACATATGCTTTGTTTTTGTATTCATTATGAAGAATGGTTTCAAAGACTGGGATAATTTAAAGCTGACAGCTATGGACTTGCAGGTATTCCCTGCTGATCGCCGCCGTGTTGGCTCAGTGGTTATGGGGCCGGCTGCTGACTCTGCAGACATTGGTTGGACCCCGCCCCGACCGGCGCATTTGGACGGAGGAGAATTTCTGTTGGCCCGTTTATTGTGCGATGTCAGTGCAGGTTAAAGAACCCCAAGTGATCCAAATTATCACGAGTCCTTCACTACGGCGTCCCTCATAGCCTGAACCGCTTCGGGACATTTTACCCCATAATCAAACCATTTCCGGCTCGTACTACCTATTTGCGTATTAAAAGAAGTGTTTACATTATAATGTATATGCTTAGTCTAAAACTTTTCAAAGGCTCTGAACCTTCCTCAGTTGAATAAAAACCGAAGTTTTACGTCAGAGGATGTTTTCGCATTCATAGCAGGTAAGGACCTTAAGCGCCCACCGTAACTAGAGCTACTGAAACGATATTCCGCGCTTAGCCATGCTAAACCATCTGCTTGTTTTGTAGTTGTTGTATTTTGCTTTCTTGCCTCTCGGCGTATGAGAATTTTAAATGCATTTCACTCTCTTACCAATACGCGACCAAAGGTTGCTGGTTTATTCCACACTTCTATACCATAATCGCTGTGGTTACTCAGGGCATATGCCTTTATGCACGGTGTTTCGCATGACTTTACACAATTTTTAAATTTAGGCTTTTTCAGTTACAAGAGCGCTTTTTCGGCATAGCACTGTCAGAGGCGTAGTACATCGCAATACAACTAGGACGTGCTAGCTACCAGGCTGTACAGTAATACTGAATAGTTAATTTTTTAACTATTACTGTTAGATTCCTTGATTATTGAGAGGCGTGTAGCCCTCGGTAGTTAATATCAGCATCAGTCTTTAGAATTTCGAAAACGCGGTCACCCTCGGCGCTGTGGCCCAAAATATTTGGACTACATCCCGCCAAAATACATGCGCTTTCAAGAAGCTTGCAGGCAAACCAACCGCTCCACTACACGTAACTCATCAGAACAGCAAAAATTTTTTGGGCCACTGTGCCGAGGATAACCGCGTTTTCTAAATTCTAAAAACTGATATTGATATTACTTACGGTAGGCTACACGCCTCGCAATACTTAAGAAGCCTAAAAAATAGTAAAAAGTTAACTATTCAATATTAGTTCACAAGCCAGCTAGTTAGCAAGCCTTAGCAGTACGCTGATTTGCTATACCACTGAAAATGTAATGCCGAAGAAAGCGCTTTTCTAACTCAAAAAGCCTAGTTTATAAATCGTGTAAAATCTTAGGAGAAACAGCCTGTATATGTCGGCAAACGTTTTGGCTTCTTATGCACGTATTCCGACATTATCTCGCACCCCAAATTTCAGTTCTGGAGCGTTGTTACCACTACCTGAATTTTCAAACCTCGAACCAAAGAAACAGTTAGCCATCTTACTGAAAATCTTGCGTGCCTTGACGTTCGCGAATGGGTTAGGAAAAAATTGCGATTATAGCATACGAATTCGTTTTTTCAATTAGAGGTGCTTTCTGCTTTCGTTGAAGTACCTAAAATATATAAAAAAATATCGAATTCTTCTGGTTGGCTAGTTTATTTTTTCTGCTTGCACATAAAAAGTACAGCTGACAACCGCGCTCATTACAACCCAGAATCATAACCTGCCTTCCCCAATTTTTTTCATACATCCGTGATTCTATGCATTTTGAACATTGTTCTTGCAGCCGTGGTATAGTCCTTAAATTTTAAGATGCTTAGCCTATCATCGTCCCCGAAAGTGGAAGACGGAGAATACCAACAAAAAAAAAACGTTGTCCTCTTTTCCAACCTCTAGAAGCGCATCTGCGCAAGACGCCGCATTCGCCGGGGTCAACACGCCCGCTGCAGCCCGAGCGCAAGAGGGGGGGGGGGGGTGCAACCATCGTCTCCGATGAAGCGGAGCGCACTCCCTTTTGTTCGCAGGTCGCTGGTGCGCAGAGCATTTTGAGAAGTGCGCCTCTGGTTTGAGCAGGGGCCATGCGCCATCACCGACCCGAGAAAGGATGCCTTGACACCCGTGAGAGCCTATTGATCCTCAAAAGGCACCGCGTTCCATTCCCCACCACATGTCCTTCCTCTATCTCAGGCCTGCATTTGCAACACACACGCGGACGACACAAGGAGGAAAGCAACCTCGATTTATAAAGAACTTCTGAAGTTTCTTCAACGCACAGTCACCGCAGCCATACAACAACATGAGCAAGAAGGGAAGCAAACACACGGCAGTGTTGCCGTTCATAGGCACCATTGATGTAACAAAGTGCATGGCTGTGCCCGACAGATGATAGGGGTGGTGCATTCTCCGCAAGATGACTCTGGAGATCGAGCATCAAAACAGAGCAACAGACGGCATCCGTTGCTTGCGCTCGTCTGTGCTCCTTCCTTTGAGGCTCGCTTTTATTGTCCATGTCGGCTTGCACCAGTGTTTCGCAAGAGTGCTTTACTTATTGGCCTCGTAAGGAGCCTGTCCCGCCGAGGCGCCCAGAACTGTTTGCGATACAAAGCTTTGGAAATTTTTGCAGTTTGTACTGCAGCGGGATTTTCCTGCTTGCGTAATAAAAAAACCTTTTCCCGCCCTGCGCAAGGCTTCATTGAAAAGGAAACTGGATATAGCTTAGGGATTTCAGAAGATGTTGCAAATACTTTCCTCGACATCTTGGGGGATTTGTGCCCACTTTCTGAACATTGCTCTTTCAGAACTGTGTTTTTTTTCTCTGAAAACTTTTTAGGAGTTAAGTGTCTTTCTGATCAAAACAATTTTCACGCACCGCTAAAGCCGCTGTCTTCCTAGACTATGTGGCTGCCTCAATTTCAGCGAAGAAAAAAAGTCTCCGCTTGACATTATAAAGAAGAAGAGTTTTATAACGCATAATCTAGTGACATCAGAGTTTGTTAAACTTCTTCACGCTATGGTTTTGGTTTCTTCGAGAGAAACTCGAGGACGAAAAGGGGGCGCTTCAGGTGAATGTCGAGGCAAAGCGCAAAACCCGTAACGATTTAAAGGCATTCACATTGAGAATTGCATAACGTAAAGTCGGAGACAAAAGTCTATGCACCACGCGTTCCTCAAACAAACCCGAAAAACTGCTATTAGCCGGCGGCTGGGGTCCACACTTGTGGAGATAAAAGAACAAAATTCTGACTATCCTCTCCAGAAGTGTTGTCGCCAGCCGCCGGCTAATAGCTGAGCTACCGGCTTCGTTTGAGGAACACGTGGGCCAGAGACTTTTGCTCCCGACTGTACGGACTCTGCTGCTTGTATGATTAGCAGCAATCAGTTCAGAACTATCCGTGATAGTGAACATTAATTTAGATGCTTGCCTACCCACGCTGTGAAACCGGTTTGTTCGTGATGCGGGGTTGTTGAAATATCCAGGAGGCCTCGCAGTGACCGCTCGACGGGAAAGTGCCGGGTAACAGCCGCACGGTTCTGCCCTGACGAAGGAATGCTCGTGCTCTCTTATTTCAAAGAAACCGGAGCGCTTGAGCGTCTGAATAGTGTTTACGTCACGAGAGAACCCTTTGATTCTCGATCACGCGTTTCACATAATCAGCCGCTCGCCAGTTCACCTTGCGCGCCGAGTCTCGCAGTGACGTGACTCACGAAGTCCTAAACAAGCCTCACGACCTCGAAAAATTGCGTGACTGGCGGCATTGCAGAATTACAGTATAAGCCGCTTAGTCTGCGCCGTTCACTAGACAAAGAAGCGGGTTTGACTCCAGCTTTATATAAAGACCGGCAGCCTAGGAACCGGAGCCTTCTTTTCGCCCAGGGGATTCCTTTTAAACGGCCAGAAAGGACGGGGAGGGGAAGAGTGGGCACCCAATTTAGAGCTGCCCGCACCGAGGCGAAGCACAATAAAAGAAGTGCAACAATGCAATGGTCCAGACAGCGCAAAGTTGGGAACTGCGGAAGACTCGGAAGCTGGGAAGGAACGGGGACAAAATCCTCGCTAGGGAACGAGCAGTGAGCTATCCCGTTAATACCCTGAAAAGACCAATCCCCAGAGAGCAGTCGGATCTCTCGGCAGCTGAGTGTTAAGCAAGCTGTATAGCGACAGAAATAGAAACGAATGAACATGTACGCATAAAAATATGGCTGAGTAATTACTTTCGGTAGCCAGCGTGCCGTTACTTAAAAGGAGTTTTCCCGTACGGTACCGCCGCTCTCTGAGATGAGCCATCTCTGTCAGTCGCACCACAGAACACGTCTCTGATTGTTTGCTTCAGCTTGTTGTGTTTAAAAAAATGTAATTATGGTAACTGCGGAGAAACTCTAATGCTGGTCGCTTAAGCTACTGTGGCTCACAAACTGCTTTGTGAACGTTTTTGGACTGGATAATCAAATAATGAAGATTTTAGGATGAGTTAAAAACGTTTCGAGATTTACTCACATATTATTGTTTTCAGAAGGAGAATCAGAGTCGAAAAATAATAGCATTTTGCTGCCGTGGTGCCTCAGTGGTTATGGTGCTCGGCTGCTGACCCGAAAGACGCGGTTTCGATCCCGGCCGCGGCGGTCGCATTTCGATGGCGGCGAAATGCTAGAGGCTAGTGTACTGTGCGATGTCAGTGCACGTTAAAGAACCGTAGGTGGTCGAAATTATCCGCAGCTCTCCACTACGGCGTCCCTCATACCCTGAGTCGCTTTGGGACGCTGAACCCACCAACCAAGCCAAGCCAAGCGAAAGGACAGTATTTTATCCAGAAATATATAAGCCTCTTATAAAAGGCAGTTTTTGAAGTTGCTTGTGAGAACCATTTTTTGTTTTTCAATGGTGTGGTATACAACATGGCATGTAAAGGGGATTGCGTACATTCTCTCAGACATTCACAGCACCAGAGGGAAAATTCGGAACAGAAATCAAATAATCCACTTGTGTACCTGGATGTACTAAATGTACTGAGAAATTAAACTTGCACACGCTGTCGTGAATTCATATAGCACAATTGTGAAAAAAAGTTTAAACGCAAGCGGTGTCCAGTGGTCTGCGGTGCGTTTTAAGACAGCTATGTAGGTGAAGAAGTTTACAGGAATTTGGTCATGTGCTAATGTGATAAATCTTTAACTGAATGGTGGCTTTTTTAATTGTGACGCTACAACTGTCCCAAACTAAAAAAGTGTCCCAAACGAAAGCGAATAAAAGGAGGCGCACGGTGTTTCACAAGAAACCATGCCGGCGGTCAGAGCATCATCGCAGCTGATTGTGTTCCAAGTTTGCATTGAGCCAACCAGCACTACCGCTTTCTGCTTACACCGTACGTTCCGAAAGCACGCGGCCGTTGTTAACTGGTTGAGGGGACAGCTAGCGTTAGATGTTAACAGATATTATTAAAACCTAGAAAAGATTTTTTTGCACTAGCTTTGTCATTCTGCTCACGTTTGAATGCGACATTTAAAGTAAAAAGCCCTGAAGCCGATACTCATGGTGGATGGGCCCAATATTGCATTTGCAGTAACTGAAGTTAGTTTGTGTGAAAAAAATAGCAGTTAGTTTGTGATATTGTGAAGCCCTTGCTTTGTAACTCGACAAGGAATGCATCAACTTAATGAGTACGACTATGTCGCACAGTTTGTTGGGTTTCATGTTGAAGTCTAAGAAACTCTATTTCAGCTTGAAGTTGAGACTTCAAGAGACGGGCCTAAATGAGACTTTATTTCAGCTTACTACGATTGGCTGATAATGCAGACGCTTGCAATTTAAACACCGAATGAATGCGTTCACTAATTTCATGTGGTGACGAGAACAATTTCAAACAGCAGAAGAGGTTTCACTGCCTATTTCAGTGCGGCTGATGTCCTTTCAACAATGCATGATGTGTTTCAGTTTTGAGAAGATTCTTACTATAGCTTCTGGCGCCGCTAAGCAACAACGAAAAGGTTTAAGTTCCAACAATGATGGAAAATGTGGCTCCAACTGAGCCCGCAAATGGAAGCCGTGTGCGGCGCGGCATGTCAATGTGCTTTCTGTACTCCCGCTATCTCCTGCAAGCTCAAGCTTTCGGAGAATGAACAGCTGTGAACAGAAGCGCGCCTGGGCATCACCGCTGGTAAAAAGTTCAGGCGGTGCCTCTTCCTGACGCATCGAACACGCATGACTGTTCCTTTTCTCTCTTTTTTTTTCGGCGACAAAAAAAATTGACAGTTTTTTCGATTTCATGCATTCAGCTTTTCGAGTCTAGCGAATGTATTGGAGATTTCAACATCGAAAGCGTTACCTTTGTTTTTCATATTTCTTTTCGCCTTTCTACCCGCTCCTAAACAGCGTCGTCCTAGCATACGCGAACTGCTAGCCTTCCTCTGTCGTCATCTTGCCGGTCGTATCCGTGGTTACGATGCCCAAAGCCTTAAACCTTCTGCGTCGTCAGCGCTTTCGTGTCACGGCTGAGCGCAATCTAGGAGTCCGCCCTTTCGACTGCAGCGCAACTGGTTTCGAAGCGACCACTCTCGCACTGCACTTGAGGCTGCCAGTCTTCGCTTGGCACACGCTAAGCTTTCTTGAGTACATAATGAATACGTCGAGAGGCTTAAGCAATTCCTTATTCCTTGGGCTTCTCTTTGTGTTTGCATTTGTGTTTGCTGCATTGGTTGCTGGACGGCATAAAAGTAAACAACCGGGGAAATGAAACGTCCCCTCCAGCTGTCGCAGTTGCCACGTCCGCTTCATGCAGCCACCCTGCGTGGCGTGTACGCCAAGTCAAGTGGCCATATCTGAACTCGGCCTTTCCTGGAGCGCCTCGGGGGTCCGCCGAACACGGTGGGCGCAACGCTATTTAATGTAGGGCCTCCATTCGACGTGAGTGATTACAGCGTGTCAAGTAATTCGGATAAAGTTCTGTTCTTTTGCATGCTTCCGACTCCCATGCGAAATTCCTTTGTTTTGCAAGCGAACGTGAGTAATACCAAAGCTTTACGAAGCGTAGGAAGACTGCTGAAAAAAAAAATTCTTTTTTTAAGACAATTATGCGGCTGAAGGCAAACGAACTCGTGTTAAAAAGGAAAAGAGAATGGCAGCCCTCCGACTGCCACAAATATCTTAAGTGAGTGGACCTCGAAGTTTCTTTTTATACAAAAAATTAACGAGTTGATTTTTGCCAACAACGTCAAATCGCTTGAAGAATACTCGGTGGCCACACACATGCCACATCATTCTGCGACATCATTATACCTTAAGAAAATGCGGCACAAGGAGAGAGTGCGGTGGAGGGCACTTTCATCTCAAGCATATGCCGTTATTCTGCGAAGGGACGAACTGCGGAAAGATAGGTATAGTGTGCACAATATGGAATATGCGGAGAAAAGAATTAATGGAAAGACGAAGCCAAGCATAGAAGACAATGACCCGGCAAAAACTGCCCCAAACGTTCACCTAAAGATCAACAGGTTGCTTTCGCTCTCTGTGCTAAAGCCAAGGCTCTTGTTTATCAAAAAATGCTTTAGTGCTATAAGAGGGATAGGCTACCGAGAACGTGCATAAATCAGAACGACACGCTTCAATAAGTGTGGACGGTGACCATAAAAAGTTCGCGTTGAGTTAGTGCGCGATTTCCTGTCATTGGCATAAGCTTAGGGAGGTTATTAGATGCTGCATAAGAAAGGACAATATTGAGCGAAATGACGCTATGAAGTGGTAATCTATGTCCTGTTACCGACGTCTGCAAAGAAAACACGAAGTAAACCGCAAACAATATAACCTTGTTGTTAACACAGCGTAAGGCGCAATGTTCAGCTGCCTGTTACTGAAATTAGTGTTGCCTTTTCCGACCTTGAACCATCAAACAGAAATTTAAATTGTAATCAAGACTAAAGTGCTGCGGGTCAAATACGAGAACGGTAATTCGGTCCCTTTTTGCGCAGCTAAGAGCACCTTTCAAATCGTTACGCTTCTGAAATATAACTTACCGTGGTCTGCAGTAGAAGCACTTGGCTTGAAAACTTTAATAATTCCAGGAATATCATGAGCATGGACCCGAAATTCCGGTGAGAGCTTTCTTTTTCGCTTATATAATTGCAGTGCAAACCAATTGAATTACGGATTTTCTGCATTTATTCAGGAATAAAGTATACGCGCTTGAACGGTGGTCTAAAATTAACTAGATAATACAACATAATTTGCCAATAGTTCACCAATAATCATAAATTAAAAATTAAGAACATTGCGGCTTTCATTCTCACCGCTGTTCCAGCTCAACCTCGAGAAATGCATACTTAAATCTACTCTAAAAATTGAGTGCACATTGCAACATGTTCTTTAGATGCGTCGAGCATAAGACTGCTTTATTATTGCACACACCGGCGTAATAAAAGAGCTCCTTTCTACATGCTAACTTCATAAGCACAACTTTCTTGCTAAAGCTGCAGACTCTCCTCGATGCGTTTTTTTATAATTCCAGGCAAACTGGCAAATGCAAAAATCATAAAAAATATGGCTTTAAGAAGGAAAGAGATGAGAATATAACGAGTTGGTTTTTTTTCTTTCTAATGAACTTTTCAAAGCAATGAACGCGCATACTGCATTTTAGACCACAGGCTTGCAAACCGCCCGTTTTTGTAAATCTTTAACGGGGCATTTTATTGAGATTTCTTGCCGTCGCGTTTCATTCAATGCCTGAGTTAGTATATCGGAGATATGTGCTTGGAAAAAGTAAACCTCCGACGTCTGGAATTGCGAAATGTTCCATCGCAACGCTGAAGTCATTAAACATTAGACTTTGTTCACTCATTCAGTGAGCAGGCATAGGCGCTTCCGAATATACGTCGTAAAACTTGGCCCTGCAGTTAACACGGTTGCGCAATCAGCGCAGCGAAGCTTGCCGTATACGTTCTACTCAGCGTGATGGGGGCGCTGACGAGCCGACATCTTTTATTTGGGTTTTGTTCGGTGCACCAGGAAATAAACTACTTTCGGAGGCCTGGTAGAGAGCCAGCATTAGCATGACACCCAAATACGTCACATCAAATGGGACGCATTACTCAGTCTGCGTCGCGTAATTACGTGGGGTGAGTGCCTACTTTCATAATGGATTCTTGGAAAGTTAATGTCCTCATTGAAAGAAAGAAGAGGGAACTACACGGACACGGAAGAGCTCTGTAAATTTGGTTAAAGAACGGTAGTTCTTACATAGAGAATAAAAACATGACTACTGCATTTTCATTGTTGTTAGCCAACTAACACTGTGTAGGCCGCCACATAGAACGTTCGTTAACTGTAGAGTGTAAAATGGGTCACAATTCTGCAGAAGAAAAAACTTCTAAACGTTATTATAATGTGCAAACTGTAACTGAAAATGAATATTGGTTTTGAGGAAATGAAAGGCGAAGTAACTTCTCGCTTCTAGGTGGACACCTCAACTGTGTCGTGAGATAAGTGCGGAAGGCATGATTGCAAGAAGAAAGGGAGAGAGTGGTGCCGTAGTGGAGGGCTCCAGAATAATTTCAACCACATGGGGATCTTCAACCTGCACTAACATCAAACAGCACACGCGCGCCTTTTTGCGTATAGAAACTCTACGTGTGAGGAATACCTATCTTAAATCCCAATATACAGTAATTGCTGCACATACTGTAATTCTTTCCTCCCAGCTGCCACCGGTCTCAGCTGATATTAAAGAAAGCTGGGTTGAAAAGAAGCGCAGAATTAACGACGTCGCGTCTGTGACATGTCTGTAGTTGCTTGCAAAGCGGTTGTAGGTCTGCGTAGTGCTTAATGGACATGACATTTTTCCAGTCCGTTTGTTCAATTGAAGCAGCAGTTGTTTGACGCTATCGCATTTAAAAGAGAGCAATTCATCAGCAACTTTCGCGACGCATTACGGCGACGTTCCGCTGTGACCATGCAAATATTCAATCAAATAAATTTAAAGGCACCTAAAATTATATCGTTTAAACGTATTGAGAAGTACCGACAGACGGGCAAGTCGGCACACCTTCATAATGTGTTCCTGTTATGCATTTGTTTTTTTTTATTCCCCACAATGTTGTTTTCCAGGTCCCTTCTTTTTCCCCGTTCTTTCGCGCCATTGTCACAACGCACTTAGCGGACTTCGTGGCTTATATTACCGTGAAAAACTCAAATACGAAGCCTTTCTAGTATTATTTCTTTGAGCAGTACATATATGTGTAATTGCAAAATTATATATGTTCCCAACTTGGCACTAACCTCGCAATACTTCTTGAGAACTAGTCAGAGCTAAGTAAGCATAAGGCAGCCGTAGACTCGCGGAAGCCAAAAGAATATTCACTGCAATTCGTTTTCCTAGAAATTAAGCAAATATTGTCTGAAAGGATTGACAAACATCACGCTCGCGTTTAAGCCTGCATGATCATGCTTCAGGGCGCGTCGGCTGCACGACGTGGAATGAGGGTTTCCTACCGCCCCCCACCCCCCCCAAAAAAAAACACATACTACATACACTGTTGCTCGATGCTCAGCGAGATGCAAGTACCGTGATATCGCAACAACCACCCTGTTGCAAGGCGTAAAGCCCACGTGGAAATTGGATGGACGCGATGTCTCCATGGCCTTCATTGCTCTGTACGCAATTCTGTGCTGTGGGTTTAGGGGGTGCAGTGATTAGTGTTTGTCCCGCTGTTGCCATGGCAACAGCTCAGTTACCGGCGAACCAAGCGAAAGAACACACTCCTATGGCACCCTCTTTTTCACAGTAAACGACTTGACAGAAAGAAGAGGGATTTCGCTTTATAGCGATGCAAGCTAATGAGCTAGCGGCAACTGGGGCCACGGAATGTTAGCTGTGACTTCCCAACCTGTCTAACTACGAGCGTTAAACGCGAACGTTAGCAGCCACTAGGGCCCACCTACCTTTTCGCCCACAACCTGTCCAGCTCTGACGCGATGTGTGCAGCAGTTTTTCAAGTGTGCTATCAACACTGCAATAATTTAATTTTAGTTTAAAAAGAAAGGAACTCCACTGCTGTCTAACACTATCTTAAAACAGGCCCTATAATCTCATAAAAAAAATCCGCGAAATTAATTTCAACAGCATTAACAATGGAAAGAAATGAAATATAAAGCGCGTACGTGTCGCGAAGAAACGAAGATTTCAGTTGTGCTTTTATTTCACTATTTTAGCAGCAAAATACGCTGATATTTTGCGCTACAAACGACATGAACATATCTATGGGATGCATCTTAGTGATTTGTATAGTTACGCATGCTGTTGGGGTCAGTCATACCTGCTGTTTCGCAGGCAGAAGAGCGGAATGCACGCCCTCTTGCTTACTATGCTCATTTTTGAACAGATTAGGTTGCACCTGATATTTTGTTAACAAAAAGTGAGTATTGACTATGCGGAAATAAAAATGTCATCCCAGTACATTATATCGATGCAAAAATATATGACAGAAAAAATGACTGAGCCTGGCACACCTCTTCACCAACTCCCAGCAACGGGGGTTCCAATTACGCACATCAATCTATCTATACTAGAAACCGGGACCCGGAACAGTCGTCATTTCCACAAATGGGAACCCGTATTGGAGGAATTCCTTATATCTTGACTAAGAGCTCCGAAAATTACCGAATTCAGATATACTTGGCGAAATAGTTCTCAGACGTCCCAGGGAAGTCGTCAAGTTTATTTCAGCTTTTGTTGTGCAAAAACAGTGGGTGACGAAAAAAAAGCGATTCGCAATGACCGCTTGACAAGCTTCGTCACCCGTAGAAGTCGGCAGCATTAGCAGAAACAGTTACACAGGAGGATCATAATACATTGTCAGAGAAAGAAGAAAAAAAAAAGAGAAATGACAGGTAAAAACATTTAAACACAGTAACAAAATACAACCTAGTCAACAGATATATTTCGAGTGCAGGCCGCCGCGTGTTTTACTTTATGTGACTGTCGCTCAAAAAGCTTCTTTGGTCATTTTAATTCCGGCGCCGCTCACCTTAGAAACGTAAGCGATGTTTTTAGCAAATTGATAACAGGCAGTCGCATCGGAAAAATCAAAGCTGAGCTTAGTGTTAATGTTCAGATGTATGCCTCGGTCACATGAACCTTACAGGTAACGGGCGCTGAAGTTTCCCTTGCCGATTGGGGCACCGTAACGCGCAGCCTAACCAGAGGAGCAAGAAATTTTTAGGAGTACCTGTTGCGCTTTTCTACTCCACCTGTCTCAGCTTATAGGCATGAGCTGACGCGCAGTGTAGAAGCCAGACGAGGCGTACATGCTCAGCTAACTGACTCAGCTATGTCCATACCGCCTAAGTAAGTAACGTCATCAGCCAAACACGCACCTCTAGTCATGCAGAATGTGGTCTCACGTATTTAGGAACCCAAGTTTCTAACGGCCAGAGTTGTTGGCTGCGCAGTGAAACAACTTGAGCCCCATCTAGGCACTGCCGGTTTCCTATTCACTACCCGCGCTAAAAAAAAAAGCTGGGAAATAAGAACACCGCATTTGATCTCGCGAATTTGTAGTAAAAGAATCTGTAGTACCAGCTTTTTGTCTCCGAAATTTCTGAACTGAGGCAAGACGCCATGATTTTTTCCCGCTACGAGCGCCAACTAATGCTTTTAACTTTTTTTCCTTACCTATATTACCATTATTTCGCTCCGAACGATCAACAGGCTCCTTGCCACTAATGATCTCATCCGACATAATTGTCATACTCGTGACCATAGTCATTTAGCGATACACACTACGGCAGCCAGTCGCGTCGGTCAGACTATAAGGCTCTGTGCCGCCAACTTACGACGCTCAAGTGACACGCTCGAGCGGCTGCATGTAAGGGCACGGCAAGCTGTGGTAAAGAACGGGGGGTGCGAAGTGGAGCACAGTGCTCACTGGGTATGTGCCCCAACTTGTCGCCACCGGTAGCCTTGCGCCCTGGGCATTGCGCTGCGCACACTTTGGCCCGGTATAGCCTCGCTGGTAAAAAGGCGCGTGTCAGTAAACAGACATAACTCAACGCCCCAGGGCCACGGGTGGCGCCCTCTCTGTACACATACACGAAGCGGTTGTTTGCGAACGTGACTTACCCGCCGAATGCGCCGGGCGTTCGCGTGTGGTGCCTGCAGGAAGAGACAAAAATCAGAAGCCTGCGCGTGCTTGGAATGCAGTGTGCGCGGCGGCGTGCAGTGTTAAATAGAGAGCTGAGCGGTGTCAGAGCGTAGAGCCACAGTGGTGTATAGTCCACCACGCTCGCTTTGCATAGAGAGATTACGCAGGACGTGAGGATCAGTGGGCTGGAACAGCGAGGGATAATTATTTACTGCCTCATTTCCTGTTGCGTCCGGCCCCATGTTGTCGTTGTGCACGCTTACGAGACTGTACTGAGAAGGTCTGTACAGATTGCGGAGCCGGCGAGGTACAACGAAAGTAGCTCATTATATTAAAAGAACCTTTATCCGAGATTGTACATAGCGAAAGCTTTCTTCATTATTATTCTTATGTATTTTCCCAGCATTTCTTTTTCCGAAACGCTCGTAATGCAGTTTTAATAATCGGCAAACAATCATATCGCTAGCTGGGCTACCAAAGGCGGCAGGTCAACGACGATGACAACACATAATGAATCGCGAACATAGTCGTTTAAATACGTCCCTCGATGTGCAGTTGCGGTGGCTAAGTAAAGTAATGTAATGCCGAAGTAATGGTTTGTTCTGGCCTATGTTGTCGTAAGCCTTACACTGCATGCAATTTTTCGAGGCTTATACAGTGTAAGGGCTGCAGTTTTAAAGGGCAATCTAGTTGGCGTAGCTAACTTGCCCGTGATAATAAGTGCCGTGCAATGCCAACAGGAAATGATAAAGCCGTGAATCGGTGACGATAAGGCACGTCAAAAAGTGCGTAATTCATACCAAACTCTCGGCACTGCATTTTGACATATCGCTCCTTTGATGAAAGCGTTATTTTTTGCTGAAATATGCAAGCATCTTACGTTCTATTACACGACCGTCATACGCATTCCACTTCCAACTGAAGCATTGGTGCAGCAAGTAGGCTTCGATTTCGCGGACGTCGCCACACATCTGTTCACAAGGGTGGTTAGAAAATTGCAATGCTCTGAGCTAGCAATTCGCTTTCAACGCCGGCTGTAGCTTGAGCTAGTTTTATGTCACGTTTCTTAGTTTCCACGCACGTTATGCGAGCAACGAGCTGGCTGTTCCCCCTTGCGACTTCCAGTGAGCGCGAGCTATAAAAGCCGCGTCGATCGGAAGAGATAAAAGCGGCAGAACACTTATAGGCACCGAGGACTTCACAGGCGGCGGCCGTAAAACTGAGTTGAGCTAGAAACACGAGGTCGCCTATTCCCAAGCACTCAGAAAAGTATCTCTAGAAGTTCTTCTCTACCTACATGAGCACCGAGCCTCCCGTCGGCTCCTTCCTATCCCTTGGAGCGTGCGGCCTCTTCTGAATAAAAGAAGCAGCTTGGATGTCACGAGTGTCTCGCTATTTCCGTCGCGCACGGTGCGCTTCGCTTTTTTCTCTTTTTCTCGATACAACAGATCACAAAAGATCAAAGGCACTGCAGGTTCTCCCTTCGAGTGAAGGGCTCTTTGACTCGCTTGTTTCCCTTATTGCAAAAGCCGTAGGCAGCGGCCTTTCGCAGCCAATTAGACCTTCCCCCCAGCACCTTCAAAGCGCAAGGCACACGGCTATGCAGTCGGGACGTGACCTGCTCCTCTACAGGAAGCCCACGGGGGGAAATCAATGAACAGCGGTGCGGACGACGGCTTCCAAGCAATTAGCCAACAGCTTACGGAAACGAAGCCGAAAGAGGATGAAAAAGGAAGTGAACAAAAGAGAGGCCTTTTTCTGCAACTTAATCTGGTTGCTGGGCTAGCATTTCAGGCTTCATTGTTTTCTGATGCGACCAACTGAACTGGCTGCTTTTCTTCCTGCTCGCAAACTAGGCGATAATGGTGTTCTTTTCTCCCGAATCCGACTGCCGAATCGGCTGGAAAGCGACGTGTTCGTCCTATATAGTGTTCGCAGCTTCTAAGCACCGGAGCGCTATTTTGAGTGACACACACGCTAAACTGCATAATTTGTAGGAATTCTTTTACTACCAATGAGCAAAATCTTAAAGACCGTATGAACTGATATTTTAGGAATGCTAATAATGTGTACGTCACTGGACTGCAGCCTTTATTTAATATAGTCGTAATTAGGGTGAATGCTTTTGTATTGTATTCTATCCCCCATGTAGAAATTCTAATGACAGTCTCCAAACAGTATACAACTTTGTAAGTAAAATCTAATGTCGAGTCAAGAAAAACTGCGGCACAGCATCACGGAAATCACGCAAACCTCATTCAGGGCACCGTATTTCAAGTAATATGCTGTTGGTAAACAACCTCCATTGGATCTAGGCCAGTTTCCATCTGATTACTAATTGGCCAGACGACCTCAAATAGGGAGGATCTCATCAAGCACGTGGAGCTGAAAAATATGTTTGCTGTAAATTAATAGGATGTCTGGCAATTTAATTCTTCTCACAACAACACGTCCGATTAAGGCAGGCTCTCGTTGCAAAGTTTTATATAAAGTTATATATAACGGTCCAGTGCAGCCCGTGCGCAGACGGAGTGGTCCAAGTTTATCCATGCGCACGTTAATCCTTTATCACATTCCTAAACAGTCTTCTATACCCTAAACGGGATTATGAATCATTCTTTTCTGTTTGCCACAGTGTTTTAAAACTGCGTAGAAGGCTTTTATTTGACCTTTGAATTGGCCAATACAGCCTCATTTTTGAGAAATATATTTTACATTGCTTATGTACATTGCATTTTCGCTCGAAAGGTTGCAGCAAATAAAAAACATTCCTAAGAGCAAACGTTACACGCAGCTTATACTGGGCGGCTAACTTGCCATGGTGTGTGTTTGGTTTGGTTTAAGGGGGTTTAACGTACCAAAGCAGTTCAGGCTATGAAGGACGCCGTAGTGAAGGGCTCCGGAAATTTCGACCACCTGGGGTTCTTTACCGTGCACTGACATCGCACAGTACTCGGGTCTCTGCAATTTCTTCTCTATTGAAATCCGACCGCAGAGGCCGGGATCGAACCCGCGTCTTTCGGGTCAGCAGCCGAGCGCCGTAACCACTGAGCCACCGCAGCGGCGCAATGGCGTGTGTGATCGCTGCCTTTGTCAAAAATGGATAACATTTCTGCGGCGTGTTACAATCCTCTCAAGGCTCATTACCACAATCACTGCCGGAAACAAAATAAGCAACCCGTGGCTGCGCCACCGATAGCCCCTTCCCAATAAAGCGCTATAAATGCATCCTTTTGCGATTCATTCCTGAAATTCAGTATAGTCCGAGTGAGGGCACCTCGAAATCGCAGCGCTCAATTTTCCCATGGCAGGTTTGGGCCATCACTTTACGAGATTAAAGGCTTTCACCGATATAGCGGAGTCAAAAAGGACGCGACCACCTACGAAAGCGAAGAACACAGAGAAGCAGCAGTGAAGAAAGTATCGACATGGGCAACCGCGGCGATGGCCTGCGAAAGACCGCACAAACACCCCCATTTCCTTCTCTAGCTGTGTCTACCCTCTACACAGACCACTGAGGAGGACCGGAAAAGGCTCTTAAACGAATCCCCATTCCCTCGAGAAAGTAGCTCTCCCATCGTAAGGGGAGTAAGGGAGCAAAGCGAAGTTGAACACGGGAAAGAAAGGAAGGTTATCTGAGTGGTTGGTAAAAGAAACGGCAGTCAGACAAATAAACTAAATAACGAGGAGGAACAGAGAGGAGCGCATGGATCAGTGCAGGCACAAGTAGCTAGCGGCTCGCCGCAACCGCCACGAGCCGCGCAAGACGACGCACCCTTAACCACGGGCACGCCTTCTTGAAAATTGCTCTCTTTGAACCTCGCTCAGACGTCGCCTAAGGACACGTACCCGTCCAACCACAGCCTCCCCCCCCCCCCCCCCCCACAAGAGGCGCAGCGGCCAAGAGGATGATATTCTCGGGTCGGGACGAAGAAGAAATAATATCGAGAGAATAAGATAGGGATAGAAGAGGAAGCGGAAATCCGTCCGCGATCCCAGACCGTCGCGGATGCTCACGCAAAGGAAGCGCTTCTAAGTGAACTGCGCATTTTCCTTCATGCTGCGCTGTCTTTTCGTCTTCATTTTTCTGTTTTCTCTCTTCTTCCCCCTCCTCTTGAAGAAAGGCTGGAAGAAGTTCCCTCGTTCCTTAAGAGCGGTGAATCGAGCAGGCCACGAGAGCACGAAGAAGGAAGAAAAGAGGGAAATGGGGCAGGGAGAGGGCGATGGGGAAGCGCGTATGAGGTTTTCGTTCCTCTTTAAGAGTTTTTGAATGAAACGAAACGAGAATATACAAACGTGACTGAAAGCCGACAAAGAAAGAGCTCTGGAAGTAGACGGCGCGTTAGTTTCTGCAAAAGCGTATGGCCCCAGAGATTAGCGTCGAAGCCCCCGCCAGAGCCCTACTACGCGGCTCTGGAGCTCTCAGGCTTGGAGGACCACTTCGACGAGTAAGAAGGTTGTTGGTACGCGGGCTTCGTTATCGACTGCTGCGCACTCAACTACGCCAGGCCTCCTTGAGCGGCTGCAGCCCGACCGTGTGGCCCTATCCGCAAGAAAATTATGAAAAAGTTCCCAAGTTTTGGTACTTTTTTTTTCAATGCATCGAATACTGCTTAAAAAATTCCTTGGCGGTGAGGCCACATAAAAGGGACTGGTATCGGCGTCTCACCAGTATAGGCAGTGTTGAAGTTTCTGCGAAAATATGACCCCTGCCTCAGTTCATATTTTTAAGGGATGAAATGCTCTTGGCTCCATCGCAAATGTTGTCGTTGTTCATGCAGGGAAAAAAGCTGTGCTACATCATTTACTCCTTAACGTAATACTACTACCATCGTGTGTACCAGATTAGGTGCCACAGGTTTTCGCGTTGTTGATGGTTCCCCACAAACAATAGGTGCAGGCTGTAGAGCAAAACGTTAAAATATGTGGTCATCATTCACTCACGCCTGTACCACAGAGAAAATAGAGCATGTACAAACTTTCTTAAAGTTAAATAGCCCGAGGTAGTCGCTCATAAATTGTGTCGTGGGGATCTTAAATATAATAATAGTGGAGCTGATGTGTAATTTGAGATAAACATCCCGAACTTACAGGCGAAAGGAAAACAAAAGGAAGTGACGGTCCTTTCGTGTCGTTCATTTTTTCCCGGCCTAAGTTCGTACTCTGTATCTCAATTGGGGAGCTTGAAGCATCCGCCGAAGTCCTCAATTCCGGGGAGGGGGTGAAAATTTCGCTCACCTACAAAAGATTTGGAATTCTAGCGACGCATAAAGATCCATACGTCATTATGCCTGATGGTTTTGAATTCCCGAGAAAAGATGTCGATATATTAAAATATTGTTTTCATGTTACAAAAAAGCGTAATCACGTTTCTGCTTGTGTGCAGAAAATTTTGCGATCAAAATTGCGTAGCTGAAGACAACCCAACGCTTGTCTATGAAATAGGATACACATTATTTCCAGGAAAGCGAAACAGAGATATATTTTGCTCAACCAACACATTCTAAAACTTTGTTCTGTGACAGCATGAATTAAGCTCCACTGACATGGATACAAAATTTATCAGTGTTTTGAAGGGACAACTGGCCGAACATCATATCTGTAAGCGTCTGTGAGAAAACATTCAGTAACCGGAACCGATATTCAAAAAGTGGTTGCCCTATCTTCCACCTTTCCTTATTTTTGTTATCCCTTGTCGACCAGGGCTTGAACGCTCGCATGTTCTCAAGACGATATCACCGTTATTACAAAAAGAAACGCAGTCTCCTTTGTGCGTACTTTCTAACGCAGGCCTTCAGTACCACGCTCAACACGTGTCAAGCGAATTGGAGAAATGGAATCGACAAAACAAAAAGTACTTTGGGTGAAATCGGCCTATCGAAAGGCACTTGTTTCGAAATTTCATTTTGTGCCCCAGATCATTCAGACAGAGCTTTGTTCCTCTCAATTAAGGCTTATTAAAGGAAGACAAAGAACACTGCGAGCGTACGTGTCTCGGTCAATCTTCGAGAGTACCAAAGCCTTATTATTGCTTTATTGCAGTCTCAGGGTCGCTTGATAGCCACGCAATGAGAATAGCTTAAGGGTACCTTAAATTTTTTGCAATGATGGCTGTCGAAATGGGCAAGAATTGCTCTAAGAAGCGTCGGCAATTGATCAACAAGAAGAGAGAAAACCGATTGCATGCTCTCAGAGACGTACGATCTGAAAGACTAGATTTCACCTCTAGGATGTCGAAGCTGGAAAATATTCGTTTCACGCATTGAAGCCCTACACAACACAACAATAGAGGGATTACTTTAACAGAGACTGTCATTTGTGGCAGCGCCAGTTCGGCGAGTTGCATAATTTTAAGTGGATTTTAATGGCGTTAGTCACGGCCCAGGTTCGTGGCAGGGCGAGAGCTTGAATAATTGGAAGGTTGTAGTGCAAACGAAATAGATCTATGTGCAACTTTGATAACGACAAAGGTTCCTGACTATTCATGAAAAGAAAGCGATAGCAAGTATTGTGATTTCCGGCTGCCTTAAATTTGTGCTCCTTCATTTCTATGCCCTTGTCTAGCAGTACCAAGCACAATAATAGCGCACTTTTGTCTAGACTAGTGCTTTTGTTTCATCTTTTTCTTTGCTATCAGAATGTATTTTAAAGAGAACGCTAGGTTTATACGTTATCACCATGTTAGGCGCATGAAATTACACTGAAAGTTCTGGCGTGAATTAATTAAACTGAAGGGGACATATCAAATGAGATGAAAAAGAACTGTAGTTTTTCTAGCCACAACAATGGTATGTCAACCTTTAGATTACGAAAAGCTTCCATCGTACATATTATTAAGGCAAGATTAACCACGTCATTATAATAATCTTCAGTAACCTCTGAGATTTCACACTTTCTTAGGCATTGCCGTTTTAGTTACATTCTGCCACACTTTTCGAAATTCGCTTTGTTAATTTGTTGACCACGAAGTTAACGTACCAGCACACTACGCCAGTAGATACAGTCACGTGTATTCCATAGGAAGGGCATTGTGTATTACCTGTATTTTTTTTTTACTTTTATCAAAGGGATTACTCTCGTCGACGCTGGGGAAATGGAAAACGTGCCTATGAAAAGACAAAGCGCATGTCTAAATTCCTTGATGCACTTTGAACTCAAGGAAGTGCTTTTTGCGGTTCGAGATAAAGCTATAATCACAATTTCCTGTCACAATAGGTATTTGAGGCTGACATACTCTGTCCATAGTACACAATACCAAAGTAAGCATACAGACACCTATGAGTACGAAAAAAATGAATGAAATGGTGAGCACGAAAGTGTACCAAACGTATTCTTATTTAAAGCCCTTGTGCATTCCTTACGCATTCACCGCCCATCGCCACTAGGTCGGTCCTTTCGCGAATACACGCAAAAGCAGCAATTCTTCGAAACGCGCGGCGAATGAGAATGGCCTTTCGAGCAGGCAATCTTTACAACTCATCGCGCCCCAAGTCCGGAGACACCGGCAGAGGACGAAATAGCACTGGGGGCCTGGCTTGTTTGCTAGTGTGTAGTAGCCGAATGAGCAATAAGCGAGGCTGGTCACGTCTACGCACGAGCGACCATTTAAATGTTTGCAACATGTAAGAGGAAAGGTTGTTTTGTATTTTGTTCTCCAGAAACCAACAGGTGCCGCATGTTTTCGATTCATCAGCATTGAGAAAATGGCTTCAAGAGATAAGTGTACTTTTGCCTCAAGAAGAACAAAAAGTGACAGTGAAAGCCCCAAAGGTAGCCTCCCTACCCGGACATCTCACTATTTTAAATTTCCGCTGGGCAGCCATTCCTCAGTATTCGCTTAGGGGCCCAACAAAGGTTCCTGTTACGGTTTTAATGTCAACATTTGTAATAGTTTATCGTGATCGCCTTGATACGGGAAAAATATATTCGAGAAAAATACATTCGAATCATTCCCTCAACGGCTTCCTTGCCTTCTCTGCAATATATCACAATTCACTTCAGTGGCATTGCTTCCATAAGATTGGTAAACGCATAAAAAGTATCCCTCAATCATTGCATAGGATCTTGCTGCATTTGAGTAGTCTTCATATGTGTTAACTTTCTAGTAACATCTCCTAATAAATTGTAGCACACCATGGAGACGCTTCTAACTTAGTTTAGACTGCACACATCAGAGACATTCAGAATAGCGGGGAAGTACTAGAGTACACGTACACCTGCCCACTGGACGCCGGTTAGGCACGCCCAGCGGCCCCGCCTTGCCCCACTGATGCCACCGCGCGTGAGCAGGAGCCGTACGGTAAACTTGTAAACATCTATGCTAATACATATCCGCTACGCTATCAGTCTCTATTGTTACATGATACCGCCAACACCTCCGTGACGGGTCTCAGTCTCGGTCTGAGTGGGTTAGTCTGCCGGCCGGTCGGTCTGAATCTGCCAACATCATACGTGTAAAAAATGAGGGACCCTAAGTCTGCGCAAAGCTCACTTGCAATCGAGACGGTATTCAAAGGGTACTGTTTGCGCTGAAAGTGCAGTGTACAATGTAAAAATGTGCAAAGATGCACTATGAAAGTGAATAGAAGGACACTGCCGAAAAGCAACCAGGTGAGTGCTCCCACGTAACAAAATGCATAGCCAAAGGAGAAAAGAAATAGAAACATTTTCCGATTGAGTGCAGAACTAGTGAATCACATTCGCAGTCATCTACGCTAGTAGGCACTGCACTGAGGAAGATGCAGTACTATCGCACCATGGGATCGCAGTTCTCATAGCACAATGCTAATAGGCTAATGCTGATTGAAATTTGAGCACCACTTTACCAGCTGGTGGTGTCCCCAGCAGGCGTACAAATACGAGAAAAGACAAGCGTGCTTTCTATTGCTAGAAAATTGCTTGAGGACGAAAGCTCTAGCTTTGTCCGTCAAATAATTTCAGTGCTAGTGCTGGGCATCGATCTCATGACCTTTCGGAACATCAGAGTAACATGAAAATATCATGTTGACGAATCAAATTGAGTGTAGAGAGCAATGTATTACCGACTGCTTGTGGCCCTTGCAACTGATAACGAATCAACGCCACCTACAGTACTCTACATCAACTACTGCAGATTAAATGAGCCAGAATTACTGCTTAATTATACTTCTCCTGCCACCTTTGCTTTTGGTTGTTTCCGTTAGTTCTAGCGCTCGCTCCAGCGAGTCACCAAGGGCGTTCAGTATTCCTCCATTTGCATTACTCCACACTACAAGGCTCACTCCAATGTCGTAAATGGAAGGCTCAAACGGGTAACTGGCGCGTAACGCCGAAAACATGCTCCAGTCAACGAAACAAGCAGAAATCGAGCGTCGTCGCTACCAGTGTGAAAGCGGCCGGCACCACAACGAGCGTCCAGCGCGTATGCACTCGAACAGCTTTCGCGCGTCGCCCAACAGACGCGAGAAGCCGCCTAGCCGCGTGTTTTCGAGAGCGCGTGTGTTTCTAGTAGCCGGCTACAAATGCAGGGTAAACGGGCTGTGACAGCGCCCTGTCTGCCGTGTTTGCCCGGGGCTGTCTCTTCGCAACTCCATGCGACGTCGCGACGGAAGCTTCAGTGGGCTCTGAAACTTTTCCCTTTACTTGCTCTGTAGTGGCTCTTTGTTGCTCGTGTTGTTTGGCATCTTTTTGTAGCTGTTGTTCACGTCGCTGCGTTGCTCGCCACCCTTTAGCCGGCCTGCGCAGCTTTCGGAACCTTTCTTTTTTTTTGCATATATAACCCTGGCTGAAGCCTTTGCCAGCCATGATATTTGCCGCTTAATCACTCTAGCCCTGTGCTTAAGCCCATTTCAGCGTATATCCTAACAGTGCAGGACGCTTTGAGTGCCTTTTCCTCCTGCTAAAGCCAAAGTGCTTGCATCGTCAGCTTTAACCGTAACACAAAAACGCACACACATGCGCGCACAAACTTCGGGGCGTCTCCACCGTTTTTTCTTGATTGCATGAATTCAATTATTTCCTTATTTCCTCCGAAGTTCCTCAGAAGTACACGCCATATCACTCACACGGTGTGCTAGAAAAGCAAGTGCACGTGTTCCGACTACAATGCGTCTACATGTGCAAATGCTGCCCACCCATGTGTTAGTTCCGTGGTTAAGTGTGCGGCGAAAGAAAAAACTTCAACTCTTCATTTCCGGTGACCGCAGCCGAATCTCTAAGATGGCGAAATACAAAAGTGCCTTTGTACTCAGATCTCGGTGCACTTTAAAGCACCAAGAGTGGTGGGGGTAAATTCGGTCTTATATTAAGGCGTACCTGATAGCCTGCAGCGTTGCCCTAGTACGTAAGAATCGTAAACCCAGCCTATCCTAAACTAACCGCCACATTACCGCCTGTTTTAATTTGAACGGGAATCCTCCTATCCATATTCAGGGCATTATTTTATCGACTTAAGCCTCGTTTCTCATGCGAACATGTAAACGATACACTTACCCCCAGAAAAAGACAAGCATCTGCTGTCTTTGCTCTACACACAAGTGGGTTCTGAAGAGCAGGCTCTCGCTAACGCAAACTCCCCTTGTGAAGCTGATCTGGGCCAAGCACTTATAGAATAAAGATTGTCTGAAAGGCGTAGGATTTTAATTTTTTTGAGAAAACGGGAAGGAATTCTTAGCACGGCATGCTTTATCGCTGCCCAGAAAAGTATCGGCGGAAAATCAGGCGCCTTCCTCAAAACCCCTGGCCTTATAAAATAGAAGGCATAATCTAAATAGCGAAAGAAAAGACCGTTGCACGTCCGCGGGCTGCTAGCTAAGATGGGACGAACTCCTCCCCACTGTATACACAGGAAGAGCTCCAGTTTTCCTGCATGTTCTCGCACGGGACGCGAGCTTCATGAGCGTCCTCCTAAGCCTTTTTTCTATTTCTTCTGTTCTTTTCAACGAGCTTCCCTCTTTGAATACCGGCCTCCTAATAATCTCCTCCATTTATGCATGCGGCGCCGAGCGCTCAAATCTTCCTCGCGCAGCAGGAGACGTCGCTCTAGAAATGCTGCGGCAAAATATTTCGTTTGACAATGCCGGCGCCGAATTGCGTCCTCGCCTATTGTTTCCTAAGAAAGGACGGTGCCGAAAGAAAAAAACAGTAAGAGGCGAAGAAATCAGATGCAGCTCTGCCTATACCGGTTTGCGGCGTACCTGCGCATAACATGTGGGTGCCGAGGACGAGCCCACATGCCGCCTGCAGCATACCTGAGTTCAAAGTGAACGAAGTGAGAAGACGGTTTTTCTATGCAGCATGTGTTTGTACACACACTGCGTTGAACGACCCGTCTCGTCTTCGTATGCTTTTCTGCGGGGGAAGTGCGGGTGGAGGTACGGCTTTTCCTGAAGCACACCAGCGGAGGAAGGGTCGTTCACAGGAGTAAAAAAAATTGGAAGAAGTAGACCCGCTCGAATTTTAGCTCAGACATGTACCGCGGCTGACAGAGTTCGGAGCCTGAGCAAATCTTACTGTGTGTTGAACGTAAAACTGTTGAAGCGGTACTTCTGCGAGGGGGGACAGTTTGAAACTTCTGAAAGTTTGAAACAAACGGAACGATATGATACTACTTCTGGTTTGCGTTTTTTGTCTGCTACTTATTTATATGCAGTCGCCGCTTCAGAGCGAACGTTGGCGGCCGCAGCGGTCGTAAACTATGCATAGCCTAGTGATATGAACTTCGCTGCATCCCGAATATTAACATGAGGTGTTCTGCATACACTACTCAGCAGAGAATGATCAGAAGGAGAGTGACTCGTCAGTAAATGCATATGAAGGCAGCCGAAAGTCACTGAAGCGAAGAAAGACACTGAATTAAAATTTCAGAGAAATTTAAAAGTTACAGCAGCCGTATGCCTGTAGTGAGATCCAAGTTCACGAAGTCCGTATGTGGCGTGCAGTGCTGTACACGCATGTATTTGGCTCCGACTGTTTTCCGCCACTCGTATTTCGCGTTGACTGACCTAGATCTTGAATGTTCAGTAGCGCCATACCTGTTCATAGCGGCTGTTCTGCAGCGTCCTTTGCATGCTGCACGTGCGACGTAGGACGTAATGAAACGGGGAAATCGGCAGTTGTTAGAGAAACATTCCATTATTTGTTTATTTTTTATTTCAATCAACAGATCATATTACAGATCCAAGCAGAACAACTACGGTATTACGTATTACAGATCCAAGGGCAACAAGCACAAAACGAACAAATAAAAACAACTAATTCACTATGCGCTGTCGGTCATTGTGCTGACGAATTCCTCTTTATTTGGCACACGCGAAGTGGGAAAGATTAATTGTGTCTGGCCGAGCAAGGTACTGGGCAAGTGAACCGGGTGATGTGTGTACTTAAAAATTGATACTTAGGGTGTAGGATCAAGCGCCAATTTGTTATTTATGAGCAAGGAAAAAAATAATCGGCAATCATTTTTGTTCTTGCCTCAATGCGTTGGATAATGCAATATATCATTAGCTGAGATTGAGAATTGAAAAATGATAAATTAGAATAAATAAATCTTGTGGCTCTCCTTTCAATTTGTTGAGTTTTTAGAGCGTTAGTTCTACTGGTCGCGTTTCGAGCCTCCGAGTTATGCTGATTTCATGGATAGAATTCAAAATGACCCGCCTCCATAGCAACGACATTGTATTAGAGCGTTAAGCCCTACTTCTCGAGTTTCGGGTCTTGGCGTTATGTTTTACAACGAAAATTGTAACCCAGTTGATGCCATGGTAACCTAGGTTGTTACATAATGGAAAAAAAATTATTAGCAGAGTGACGCCCGAGCACCACAGCTCGGAACGTACCAAGCTATGTCGTTCCGGTATATATGTACCTGTCTGGCAAGTCTCAAAATCAGGCCACTTCATCCCGACATTCATGTAAAATTTGTGGACCAACCTTTCGCCGCAGAATGTTCCGAATGTATCATATGATTCGGCGTTTCGTGAAGCATAAACCAGCTATAGTTAAGTTAGAACCTAACTCGCGGCACAGATTCGAATTGGCGACCTATGTTAGGTGTGTTAACGCTCGATGTTCGATCGCTGCCTTAGCGTCCGCTCATTTCTTTTTAATACTGGTTTTAGTATATGAGTGCCATGAGACGCATGCATACTCGAGCTTAGCCGTTATTAGTAAATTAAAGGCGAGTAGTTTAACCTTAGCGGGGGCTTTCAAAAGTTTATTCCGCAAAAAATATGTCTTGCTAAAGTCGGATGAGCAGACATTTTACACATGTGAATTCCCGGACGGATTTTTAATTAATGTTCTATATAAGTATTTAAAGCTGGAAATTTTATCTAATGGTGATCGTCCATGGTGAGATCTGTGATCAAAATTTTTTGCGCGTCGCGCGAAGGAAGGCTGTCTTTCCTTAGTTTAGAACCATGACCCATTTCTGGCGACATGCAAGGGTGTTAGTGAGATATCTAGACCACTATGGTGATTAGAACATGTAATGTCACGAATCAGCACACAGCAATCTGCAAACAAACGCACCTCTACGTCAGGAACATCTGCGTCAACGATGTCATTAATGTCCAGCAAAAATAACTAAGACCAAGTACACTCATCTGAGGCACTTCAGAGATGACTGCAAGAGCGCCTAATTCTTCTCCATCAATTAAAACATACTGTTTACCGTAATTAAATAGTTGGAAATCCAGAAAACTAATACTTGTGTAAAGCCAACAGATTTATGCTTTCCTTTTATCTCATGAAGGACTATCTCAAAAGCTTTGATAAAATCTAGGAAGATTATATCAACTTCCACCAGTGGTTTGCATCTTTCTAAACAAATGGATCAGTACTTATATACATGCACATAAAAAGGAGCGCTTGGTAAGGCCTAGTGGCTTTAAACGAACAGGCAGTCTTTAAATAGGAGCTCCAAGAAACGGCTTTTTGTTTCTCGCACTCTGAAGATAAGTATAATAAGAATTTATTATTTTCTCACGCACGTGATTACGTCGAGAAGGCACAATCAACAAGGTCAGAAAACAGAAACGAGCTAGAGCCAGTGAAAAGCTCTGGAAAAGTTGGAATCAAAGCCGCAATGAGCCATGGAAAATTCGATTTAGCTCGGACTTTTTGAATGAGATCAAAAGAGACGTCTCAAAATTTGCATTTTCCGAAGGACTGAGTTTTGTGCGTTTTTCCCCGTCAGATCCATGATTTTTCTTAGATGAGTTTTCTGCTAAAAACGATTCCGCATTCATCGCAATTTCTATGCACCCATAGAAAAAAATCAATTTAAGCTTTTAGTCAAACCGCTCTGAGTAACGTAATCGTGTTTAGCAAAGCTGGATTTGCAGAAAAGAATCTATATTAGATATTAATTCGCAAAACTTATTACACCTAATGTTATGACATATAAAACAAAGCACATGCTTGGCGTTCTAAAAATTTTTTCACTTTCAGGCTGAATTTGAAAAATTAATAGAGGGATGCAGGGCGAATAAGAAAACATGCAGGGAAAAAAAGAACAGAAAGCATAGTTCTCACATTTACTTGTAGATGAATTGTGGACTACATGTTATTTGCTGCTTTCTATGCTGCTTCAAGCTTTACGTATGGCCTCATGGTGGCTAGCGCTATCTTCGCTCATGTGATGAGACAGTCACGCAACCGGCTAAATGGACTGAGCAGCTATAGTGCGTCGGAAGGTTAGAGAGCACTGTGATATCAATAATTTTTGTGTGAATGGTCACTGAGTTTGGAAAAAAACCGGAATTTGTCGCTGTTCATTCTCTTAAAGAGAACAAAGCATTGATTATCAAACATAGTGTCAAGATGAGAAGAGGAGTAAGGCGTGCACGCGCAGGCGCACACGCATGTACAATTGAGCTCGTGCTCTAAGTGGGGGCAAAAGGGTTCAACGAGAAACGATGCGAGGAAAAACTCCAGAATCAAACGGCCAACCATTTCGCTTCAGAAATGAAACCAAGGCGCAAAAAAAAAACAGTGCCCCGAGGACTCTTGTGCGTTCGCTCGCACGCTTTCCATTTTCGTGGTATGCAAATTAATGCTAATCTGAGAACTCGCCGCGAATCGTCGGTCCAAAGTGCTTTGCCGAAGATTTTCCTCCCATAGTTGCGAGCCAGCTCTGTGTCCTCCCTTCTTACATCTACCCGCACGTGCAAAGCTGTTTTTTTTTCTTCTTAATTTTAATTCTTACCGCTTGGCGTTATTCTAAGGCCTCTTATATCGTCGGTTTCTCGGTCTAATTCTTCAAGAAATAGCGTGGATTGCGAAAATTGAACGAGGCGACCCCTGCGTTGCTTTTGTTCCCCTCCTTTCCTCCTTGCTCCTCTCCCTGTTTGCCCGGGCACCCGTTCTCACCGCCCCGACGCAGCCCAAATAGAAATCTCAATTTGAACTCTTCAGCCTTTTGCCAATTTTCTTTGTGCGCTTGCCGCCAATTCACTAGCAAAAGTTGTACGCCAGTCTCCCCTCTCGTGAACTCGGTACTGTGTTTGCGCGGAGCTTGTGCCGGTCAAATTACGCATGCGGTGCGTATAAAGAAATAAAAAGAATGAAAGCACAAGGAAATTGGAAAGACACATTCAATCTGCCCTCGCACAACAGAGGGCTCGTATTTCTTCGGCGCGCCGTCGTGCTGAAAAGAATAGCGGAAGGGAAGAATGAAAAAGCAGTGAAGCCTTGCGTGTTGAAGTACGTCGGAATAAATTGACCTTTACTAATCTTGGGGCGTTAAAAGAGGGAAAAAAAGTGCCTATTCTACTTGAAGCCATGAAAGGGGACCTAAGTGTGAGGCAACGTAGTGGTCACCCTTCTAATCGGAAACTCAGCAGTACCATCTTAAGGAAACCATGCATGGGCTGGTCTGGGGAATCATGGTGCCTCATAGGCAGTGCTGGATGGATATAGGTGAAGACAAACAACCACTAGGAATTACAATGAAAGGGGAAAAATTGTTAAAACGGAGGGAACAGATGACACTAAGACGTCGTGTCATTCTGATGGAAGGTTGCCAATTTTTCTGGTAATTTATATGCACACTTTCTATGGAGAAAAACACAGGGGTGTCACTGGCTGGAATTTCTCAACGTTTGGCGTATGCACATAAAGTTTAGGCAATCCACTATATGAGGTTGCGAAAAATGGGTCTTTCCGTCCTAATATGTGCGGGTCTCTTATGTTACAAATGAATGTAGCCGCTCAACAACACGATCTGGCAGGTAGTGTCGACGAGTTCTGAAGTGACGCGCAAATGAAATGCTGCTCTAGGCTTTAAATACATCAATTAATATGTACTTCTGCGTTTCACTTTGCTGGCTTTCGCGGCGAATGTGTGCATTAGTGGACATTTCAAGTATTGAAAAGAGCGCAATGGCGACCAGAAATGGTTGACAGTGCGTGGCATTGCATTCGAAATGCTAAGCGGAATTACCGGTCCTTCAACTAATGCAAATCTTGCAAAACGGTATCATTTGAACATTTAGTACAATATCAGTGCATAAATGGTTGTTAAATTTTTACTTCACACGGTCCGTTATGTGTGAGCATGATTTATGCTATTAGCATGATAGATTGAAGCTTCTTATGGGGACATGGGGAGAGGAAAAAACACTTCGTTCCCAGCAAGTCTTTGCGTTTGATTCCGGCCATATAACAGACAGCTGTACCTGCAGCTCCCAAACCCAACCGCCTTGCTCAATAGCACCTCCTCTACAATGGTTGTCGCGGTTCTTCGCGTGTAGGTTAACATCAAGGCTGCACCCGTCTTAAGCAGGGTGCGTCACCGACAAGTGTCCCAACTTTAATCGGAGGCTTGCAAATGCGCATGCTATCCTTATTGTTTTATTTCACAACAGTTGTTCGTGATTCACTTTCTTACATTTTAGTGACTAAAAGCGCACACGTTGGCGGTAAGTAAGTGTCACGATTTAGATTTCGAAACATCTCAAATTTAACGCTTCAAAATGAAGAAGCAGTCTTGGGGGCACAAAAATTTAAAAAAACGCACATAAATCTAGAGATGTCTTCGAGGTGGTAGCAGTGTTCAGCCGTCGTTGGAAACAGTCTTGGAAGAACCTGTCGTTAGCTGCTACGCCTGTGTCGCATAAAATGAACAAAGTATAGCCCCTACAACTGGTCCACTAGGCCAGTGCCCAGTTTGTATCTCAGAATAAATACTGGTACTGCTTCCTTACTGTGCCAAAAGATGTATGAAGAGAACTACTGTGATGCGAGTCTTTGGTACGCAATTTCAAGATATTGGGCAGGAAATACACAAGAAAAAATACATTACTTTCGTGTGCGGCTGAAGATTGAATTTTGAAAGAAGCAGGGACTCTCGACAGCAAGTTTAAGCACAGAGATGTCAGAAAAATACTACTGTACAAAACTATGCGGGCACTGAAAATCTCTCCAGGGCTGCAAACCCTACATGTAACATCTGGGTGGTTCTAACGCGAAACACTTTGATTTGGTATTCCACATTCGAAACCCGAGTTGTTCACCAATATAGGCTATCTGATTGCAAACGCTAGGCGTATAAACATTACATACGCTGAAATTGAAAGCAAAATACTAGCGGTGCCTGATTCGAAGGAACTTAATAAACGAAAAAGCACCAACACAGTTGGCGTGCAAAACGAGAGGCAGCTGAATCTAAATCGGCCTTCCAGTGCGACTGAACAATTTTGTTTTGGACCTGGTATTTTTTCAAACTGAAGTCGCCTGAAAGCAGCTAGCGCATGTCTATCTTGTTGGCAACCTCATTTTCAGCATAGTGAATGTTTCACTAGATGCTTCTGAATAAGGAATGGACGGCGCATTTGCTCAAACTCCGTGATGAAGACCAACGCAATATTTTATTTGTGATTGTTTTCAGTCCTTGCGTCTTGTTTGGCACTTCGAAACCACAATGCATAATAAAGGTGATTTTTATCTTCCTGTCTTCGAACATACTCATAGACACAAAATGATACGGGGTAGGATACATAGGGTAGGCCTTGCCTAAATCCCGAGGAAACTTCGATGGAATAACAAGCCAGTAGAACATTTGAAATAAGAAGTAAGACACCAACGGGATGAGCCTCAGTGGAGAGATTCGGGACTTTGAACTGGTAAGCGCACATATTAGAAGGAAGCTAGCAAGGATTTAAGTTACTGACCATGTCTCTGGTGAACATTTTTTTCCGGAATGGTTATTAGCTTCTAGTTCAGATCAGACGATGAGTGTGTGACGTTATAAAGCATGCGATGAGTCCTACTCTCACACGAAAGAGCTACCGAAATTCGCAAGAGGGTTTATTATTTCTACACGTCCTGTTGAACGACTGCAGAAATCTTTAAAAGTAACACTTTACTGCACGTATTTTACTTCAAAACCAGAGCGCAAATAAATCTCGAGCAATTGCGACTTTCGCAACTTTAAAATTTTCAACTTACGGCATTCCTCTCTCCCAATGCTTATTACTTCAGTTTATGGTAATCCTATCAGCAAAATGGTTCGCATGCTCAGAACAATGATGAGCTGCCTGCATGTTCTGTACGTGCACAGACTACTGTACAATCAGCATCAAAAGGTTAAGCGACAATAGATTCGCCAAATTATAGATCCCATTTATCACGCCCACTGTCCACGCAGTGGTCTTATTTCACTCGAAACGCTATGACAAAGGTCGGAGGCAATGAGGACTTTTCGTGCATGCGGTGTCGAAGAACTTTTAGAGCCGTTGTGTCGTTTAATGAAAAACGAATAGCAAGTAGTCGTAACAAAGAAACAAAGAAAATGGCGACAGTCAGTCGCGTTAGCGAGACGGCGTCAGCCAGAATGCACTAAGTGTGAAAGTGAAGCCACGCATTAGCAGCGCCCAGGGGTCGATACGCAGCCGGGTACTGCTAAGGGTAAACAGGTAAGTTTGCAGACCGGCAAACAAGCACCCACCAGGTACTACGCTCGCGGGGCAACGAGGAGCTAGGCGTGGATCAAGAGAGTGAACCACTCTGTCCAGGCGGCAAAGATATCGATCCCTGATGGTCGGCGCGGAAGAGCGCACCCGAAGGTCAACAAAAGGTGGAGGACTCTGTCGCCGGTGCCTAAAAGGTTGGATGGTGACGGATGGTGAGGGCGTCAGCAGTGGCGACACCAGTGGTGGAAAGCGGCAGGAAAAAAAAAAAAGCTGGCAGTGAAAAGATTAAGATGACAAAGCAAGGATTTTGTAAAGATCCAAGTCAGACCAAATCACTTTCCATGCTCAGTGCCGGATATTCGTAGCTATGCTACTGTTCTCTGAGTACTATGGGTGGTATTGAATCTTTGATAATAACGACAACGTAGCAATCAAGAGAATAAATTCCCAGATGCAAAAGACCTTGCAGTGACCTTCCATTTCTCTCTTAGAGCTGAAAAAATGGATAGCCAGTGGAACAAGGAAAGGGTCATTGAGGATGAAATGACACGAGAACAAAAATTGGGGGGGGGGGGGGGGGGCACTTAAGCTCCGCCTTAAGAAAATGAAGCGAGAGAGTTAATGAGTTTGCTGCCCATATATGCGGAATTGGTCATAATCAACTTTACAGTCATATGTCATTAGGAGGCCTCATACTACTCCTAGCGCAATAGTGCAGCGTTTAAAGTACGCGCCACTGCCTGCGATGCCAGGTGCTGCCACCAATGGGTCTTGTGTGACCCAAGATGCTCTCCCCGAGCAACCTCTTGCGATCAACCATTTATTTAATTGCCACCTGCCATCGTGGATAGTTTTCTCAAAATCCGGTGTGCAGATAGTGAAGACCCCACAAGGTCATGTGACCTAGGTTACCCACCTTGGGTTCTTCTCCTGGAGTGGCTGCCTTGGTCACCTTACGCCACCCTATTTATTGCTCACAACGCCGAAAACGCCGACGCCGGATTTTCTGCCTAACGTGGCTTTTAACGCTATCGCGTTTAAAAGCATCACACTGTGAAAAATCTAATCTAATAAAAGAAGAACAGAGGTTCATAAACTTTCCCACATTGAAAGAAAGCGCCGACACAACACCAAAAACCGGTCGTTTAGTCATTGGCAGCCCCTGTGCAGCAGGCGTTAAAGAGAGAGTGCTTTAATGGACAGCTATACTTAAAGAAGTAAACAAACGGTATGTGCAATAAAGCCTTCGTAGTTTTTCAAGCCTCAAAAACGTCATGATTGGTTAGGCGAACGCTGCAAGTGACGTACGGATAAACGCAAATATGAGGCGCAGGCGAAGCAGAAGAAATGCGGTTGCTCTCGAAGAAGGATTAGCGTTGAGGGGAGCACAATCATTTGTGTTATGTTCGGTTCACTTGATGAATAAGCTTATTGCGCTCTACCTGTGCGAGATGCTTTGCTAAATTGTGTGAAAATTTTTATTTATGAAAAACAATTAGCGTTGAATATATGTGGCCACACCAGTGGCTCAGCTTCACACCTTGTGGTAAGTGCGAAGGTTGACGCCAAACTAGGAGTTGTGCAGTCTCAGTCAAAAGTCTTAAGGCCACAGCGTTCAGCTGCAGCGAAATGAATGTTCCTAGAATGCTCCGTGTAGCGGATCATTCAAAACACATGTCAAGGAGGAAGGTTCTCTACCGCAGGAATAAACCTTCTGCTAGCATTTAAGGGCATTCAGTTTTTAATAGTGCTACAATGGCTATGTTATGCGACTGAAGCCAAAAGCATTTAGCCTTAGGACTTTTGACCAAAACTGTACGTGATAGTATGCATACATAAACGCTCCTCACCTGCGCATCTAACATGTGCCGCCTGAGTATTTAATTTTTTTAAGGTTCACTGGGAAAGCGAAAAATTAAAGAGCGACAACATGATAAACGCTCACTACAGAAATATTTTTTTGAGAAAATACACGTGCATTTCATTCACCTAAGGCAGGCAAGAAAGCTTGGATGCTAATCCAATATTATAGATATAATCGGGCGTAGAATGTACTGAACCTTATCCGTGTATTACTATTTCGGTTCATTTTCTTTAAAAGAGGTAGCCAAAGTAAAAAGGTTCGTTCCAAGGCTGTGCATCGCACCCTGATACAAGAGTCGGTATAAATAGCAAAAAAGGGTAAATCAATCAAACTGAAAGATAATCATGCAGGCACACATAGATTACACATACAAACTTAAAATACGCATAAACGTGTTGGTATTTCAGGGTAACACAAAAATTTGCGCCAAAAATGTAAATATAGATCGTCAGAAAACCGTTTCAAACACTATAATGTTGTTAGAAGTCGAACAAAATCGGACTACAGAGAGTCGCTGGCATACCGAAGGGAAGGAGACAGCCATTTCTGTCAAGCATTTGCATGCATTATTGTGTCTTTGCATGGGTTGAAATAAATTTCGTCACAGGGTCTATTGCGATCGAGGTGAACTGCAACTCATGTGCTATGCGATGTAACTACTATTTGTGAACGGTATCCCTTATCTAAAGGAAATCCTTTCTCTCTTCATTCTTCCATGCCTCCTCCATTCCTGATTGCGCAGCGTGGTTTGGGTGCCCACTGTAGGTGATACATTCAATGAACCTTTCCTTTTGTCAAGAACAATGATTCATATTACATTGAGCAC
The DNA here is from genome assembly GCF_052857255.1 of Amblyomma americanum. Lineage (NCBI taxonomy): Eukaryota > Metazoa > Arthropoda > Arachnida > Ixodida > Ixodidae > Amblyomma > Amblyomma americanum. The sequence goes on from NC_135502.1 coordinate 47,005,593, forward strand.
TTTCAACGAGAGATTACGTTCACCAATCTGAACTGACGTGTATAGTCTGGTGCCCACCACATGTTTTTAAAAAGCACCGGTTTTTCATGAACAAATCAGTTGGTAGCAAGCACTTGTGCCGTCGTCCTTGGGTCCATTCCGCCTTCGTTGTTAAGCCTCTCGCAATTTGTAGAAGCCAGCCTGTTTTCGCAACCAGCCCAACACTATACGCTGATGCATATTTTTTTTGTTTTTGGGACTCCAGGCATTCCATGATCGCAGCAGCTCCTTTGTTTTGTTCACACATTTCTTCTCGCAAACTCCAAGTTGACTCTTTATGATGCGCGTTGCCCTCGCACACACAAACCAAACGAACACGGCGGCTAAATTGAGCGAAAATTCCGAGGTCAGACTCATAAGTTATCCCACGGTTCAATCAATCCGCATTGTCCGGCATTGGTGCTCTTTTGTCGACGGCACGCAGCCACGACCCAGTTCCGCAACAGCAGCGGGCAGGGGCGCGAAAGAAACGTGAGAAGGAACGGGAATAAAAAGCTGAAGAAGGGGGTGCACGAGGCGATTTTGCTTTTTGGAAAAGCGCCGGAAGAATCCGCGCTCCACCAGAAAGCAGAGACTATCGAGCAGGGAGGATGGCACGGGCGGACTCTGAGGCGGGGGGTGCGGGTAACCCAGACTAGCATTGATTGCGACGGTCATTACGGATTGCCGCTCGACCGGCGCGCGTTCACTAAAAGAGTGAAGGGGGAAAAAGAAAAAAAAAAGGGGGATGGCTCGGGTTGCCCCGTTTACAGCATCCGCCACGTGCGCCCCCCCCCCCCCCCCCCCCCCTTTCTTGCACGGGACCGCTCGTTCCCGGTTACGCGGCTTTGCCTCCCATCTCGCCATCTCGTCCCCGCAACAGCGAACGCGGTATGCGCTGGACGTTCGGTAATTAACTCATCGCTCATGCGTCGCTAGTGCCATAATCAATGACAGCGCCTTTCATTTGGTCGGCCCGAACGCGGCGAGAATTCGCCCGTTACATGCAGCATGATGAGCGCTTTGCACGGCAGGCGAGTGTTTCCGGCAAATGTCCATTTTCTCACTGGATTTTTCGTTACTCCGTCGTTTCGGCAGGAGAACATGGGCTGGCTCAGTAATTGTATTTACGCCGGGCGTATTAGATTAGATGAATACCTGCATTGTGCGTGAAATACATATTGATTCGTGCATTAACTTGCAACCTGGAATGATTAAACGGCACCGCAAATTTAGGGATATATTTTAGAGCATATGAGGTGTGCGGACTCGGCTTCGAGAGCTAGATCTTAATAAAATATACACATGTCAAAGCATACCCGCACGAGCTGTTCTATTTGCCGAGAACCGAAGGTGAGGCAAAGTCACCTAATCTTTTCATCGCATCAGATTGAAATACGTGAGCGATGAATGCCTTACTCACGTGAAATGCAACCTGTAATTCACAGCCCTCCGAACCGCATAACGCCTTTATGAAGGTGATTCTAAACTGTTAGAGCGAATAAGAAAAACACTATTTAAGTATACCTGCCCATTTAAATTTTTCCGATTTCATATTTGTCCAGGTTTCGGCATTGTTCTGAGTATCCTCAGTCTTCGGTTTTTATCAGGAAAATATTCATACCATTTTCTTGTTATCACAGCTCTCATAATACTTGTATTCGAGAGGATGCTGTGATTTTCCTCTCTATCTGTATGAATAATTGTCAGCGGCACTACGCAACAGCACGGCAGAAGAATTCGGTACTAGTGAGAAACTCTTGCGAATATTTGCAAATATACGCAGCAAATTAAATTTTTTGTATACTCTCCACTGAACTGATCAAAAGTTTCGTTTGCGTCCATCTTACATCATAAACCCTAAATCTCTGTTTCTGCAATGAAAAGCAAGGACCATAATTTTCGAGCATAATAGTGACACCCAGTACCTCCGGCTTGTTTTGACACACCGGAACGCCTAAGTACACTGGCTGCGAGCACGCCAATCTGTATTAACATGTTTTTTTTTCTCAAAAGCTAAAATTTGCAGCCCTCAGTATTTTTACTTACACTCAAAACTAATGAGAGCCCAGAACTACAATAGATTATCTGACACAAAAGGCAATATGCTTCTCTTTGACGATATCTAGCAAAAACTTGCAAACACGCCCTAACTTCTAAGCTCCAACCTACAGTACGCTCTTGGTGTGCAGGACTGTTCGCGCGATATTTTTCTTAGATACATTGTCAAACTTGCGAACTGAGCGCCACCTACGGCAGAGCACTTCCTGCCTTCTTCCTGTTTTGGCAGCGCTACCTTATGTCGCTCTCGGTACTAAGTCAATCAATACTCCGCCGCGCTTCCCTCCTTTCGGCCCATTGTACATAACAAACTTGGTTAGCACTTGCATGCGCACCGGTTCTTGTTGTGGCGGGATAACGAAGCTAACGAGAACCCTAGCTCGACGACGAGAAGGCGAGGAAAGAGGAAACCGTTTGCTGCTTAGAAACGAAATGGCAGAAATAAGATGATAAAATAAAGACAGAGCCTGCGTTGCCAAGGAATACGAACAAGCTGATGCAAGAAGTACGGCCGGGGGGGGGGGGGGGGGGGGGGGGCATGTATCGATCTCGGCCCTAAGTAGGCAGAGCTAAGCGGGCAAGAAAAAGAGCCAAGGCGTCGCGAGAGACGGGAGGGGTGGAAGTCTCGTTCCCGCGTCTAATTGGAAGCCACGCTTTGAGGATCATTACGGGGACTCCCTTTATTGCGAGCGATGGATAGCAGCGCACAGGGCGAGCGCTAAAGGTCTTCTCGGCGCCATTTATCAGATATCGCCCGTAACGACGGCCTCGGCAGACAGGCAGGTAGATGGGGAGAAAGGGCACAAAGGCACGAGAGGACCGAGTGAGGCTAGAACGATGAACTCGGCTTCCTGCTGGTCGCCGTTTCCCTCAGCCGATCAGCAAGCCACCACCTCTTCCTGTCTGCGGACCGTGCTCGTTGTCGAGCGGATGGTAATGGTCCGTGTTGAAACAGCACAACAAACGCCCGAGGACCCGTGTGTTCGCCATCGTTGCCAGATGAAGGAAGCCGGCGAGGGAAAGCTTGGGACAGTCACGGAAGAAAGAGGCCGGTGGCGATAGACAGAGAGAGAGAGAGAAAGAGTGAAATCTCCTTCGAGCCATTTGTCTCGGTCGTGAGCGTTCTCCGTGTTCAGCCTAGGCCGTCTTCGCTGAAGGAGAAGGGACGGAGCGGGGTGTGCGTTGTGCTCTTGTGCGCAATGACAGTTCCGTTTGCTGAGACGTCGGATGAGAGTGGGAAGGAGTGAGGCAAAGCTGTCGCCACGGGGAAAGGGAAAGTCGAGAGATTGTGAGAGCGCTAGAAAGGCGCCATTTTTCTTCATTCCCGGATGGTCACTTTGTCCAGGGAAAAGAGGAGGAGGAGATCGACAAGGGGGCTCGTTCGCGTCATTAGCGGAAGTTATCGCGGCAATGCGTGGGACGTCTGTCGAACAGGAGGAGGGAATTCTCGAGCTGCGCGAAATATGTTGAGGCCTAATTAGCGCAAAGTGTTTAGGCTGAGCTCAATGGCAGGCTGGGCCGGTTTTCTCAACCTCTCGAGTCGGTGGTCACAGAGCTCGTTAGAAATTAGAAGAAATCGTCCGCTGAACTGCGCCTCGTGTCTTTCGCGCAATTAAAGAGCGATTACGGTACTCCACCAGCAACTGCACAATCAGAGTGAAGAAAAAGAATTTAAAAAATCGTACCGGAAAGCTTCGCTTGCAAGCGGCGAAGGAAGCCCGAGACACGTCATAACAGAAACTATGCGGCCTAATTTATTTGTATTGTTATGCATTTCAAGTTAATTGCTGCGGAGCTTATAGTAGGCAAGCTTCGTAGTGCAGCTTTTCTTTCCCCTTATTGTGCGCACGCACCACCATCCGGCGATATCAGCTTTTGACGAGTTTTTTTTGTGCCACAAATGCACGCGAGTATGTTAAACAGATTACTACAGCGCTATGGAACACGGACACAAGAAGAAGACACGCAAGACAGGACAGCGCACGTCCTTTATTGCGTGTCTTCTTCTTGTGTCCTTGTTCCATAGCGTTGTAGTAATCTGTCGACGAAAAACAAAGCATCAACTAGCCCAGACCAAAATACTCATTCAGTACGTTAAATCTTTCACAAATGTAAACGAGTTCAAGATTCACGCATGTAATTTGAATTGCGCAATATTAGCCATAAATAGAATAAAGGCTAGCGAAGGAGTTATAGACAACGTGCCACATGCCTCAACGACATTGGTCAAACAGCCGAAATTCAGAGCAGAAAGTATCAGAGACCCGAGAGTTGACGTAGCCGTCATGTCTGGAATTCGACTTGCATGCCGCGCTCGAATACTCGAGGAAAACTTAAGCTTTTATTCTGCGACGATTATGCGCCTGCCGATTATGCTTCTTCGCTCCACCAGATTCTACGTCAATAATGAGAAAGGATAAAGTATACTATGCCTGGCAACTTCTGCCGAGAAGAGGAGTTGGGGCTCACCGCATGCAAAAAGTGCCGATGACAAAACGATCCATCATTTACACCCTCGCTCCATCATCAGCCCTGTCGCCGCCTCCATTAAATACCATGGCGGCACTCAGCGAGGTCAAATTGAGTAGTAGGGAAGTAACCGTTGCGGTGTCACCGTCCAAAACTAAGAATGTATATCACTACGGCTTACAACAGCGTAACTCTGAAGGAAATTATAGCGTGAAGTACGACCTAATCATAGTAAGCTGCTGATGTTTACCTATGGAGCACAACAGCACCTACCAATGTCGCTTCATGCATCTCACCACATTACAGTGGGTTGCACCTTACATGGCGCAAGGGCCTCGAAAACTGTACAATTTATCCTTGCGTTTATGCTCCCATACTAATATTATTAGGTTTTGAGCATGCCTGCATTTCTTTTTCAAATAACCGTCTTAAGTACTGTCTGGAGCAAAAGACTTTACTGCTCATGCCTACATTTAGAATCGCGAATGTTGGAGCCCCTTCTATCGTTTTCTTTTCACTTTTTTTTTAAAGTCGCAAAAAAAGAAAAAAAGAACGAAGTGTTTGTGCCACCTCTTTTTTTTTCGTGTTTAACCTCTCTGGTTAAACTACAGATTTAGATGCGCCAACTTTCCGTCGTGGAACTTGCGATTCATTGCTTTTCTTGTTGATGTCGTTTTGCTTCGTGGAATTCCAGGTAGCGCTTCAGTTTCCATTTTAAATGTAAGCAAACATGTCCCGCTATAAGCTGTAATGCGCAGTACTCACCGACGCACCAGATATCTCCGATTGCTGTAATGAGCTTGCCGCGGTATAAGGGATCCAGCATCACTGATGCCCGGTCTCAGCCAGAGACCACTTCGCTCCTGATGTCACGTTCAAAAGCACAGGCAGAGATTGAAGGAAAGAAACAGAAAGAGTATAGCCACGATGACGGCGGAAAATGCTCTTCTGAACCGGAGCAAGTCTTTCAAAAGTGGCTCAGTTTCAATGTCGCGCCGAGAGAAAAATTGCTTCGCAGGATAAAACGCAGCGTCACGTGAAATGTCAGCCGCAACATTTTTCACTACGCTGGCTTCGGCCTACTTAGCGGATCGAAGAGACGAACATCATCTGTCTTTATCTCGACACTGTCGCTAATTTAAATTCAGCAGCCTAGGGGCAATTTTTTATCGGAGACATCGACGCAGCAGCCGCTCATACGCTTCTCTGGACTGCGCCAATTGACGCTGCGCAGTACGCAACCCCGAACTCTGAGTCTCTTGCGACAAGTTTTTCGAAAGCGGGGCAATTCTGATGCAACGGTTTCCCGGTCTTCCCTTTTATTTTGCACCACGTTAGAGATACGTACGTGTTTTAATGCTGGGTGAATATAAATCAAAGACGATGAGGAGTATGCGCAGTTTAAAGTAAGCAAGCTTGCCATAACATCCTGTCGACTTGTTGATGCGTTGCTCTGCGTTCACAAGAAGAATTCCATCATACATCACCATCATCTGCGATCACCATCGGTGACTCAATGATACGCATGAGGCAATGAGTGAGGCAAGAATCGAACGCTCACAAGTGAAGCAAGAAAATCGCTGCGAGTCATAAAACATGTATCTGAGCTGAACGCAGCAGAGACTGTGAAGGAGTGACGAACAATTATAATGCCCGAACGGGGACCTTTAGAGGTAAATAAATAATAATAAATGACAAATGCTTTTGTGAAATCGAGAGAAATCATTGTAGTGACAATTTCTTCCGAGTGTATAAATTAAATTGGTTGAATATTCAAAATATCGAAAATCTCTTTCACGCTCCAAAAAATTTGAAATCTTTTAAGATCGTTAACACGAGGACTAATGCAATCGTCTGGATTATATTTCGCTCGTTTCCACTGCTTCAAAGGCCGCATAAAGCTATAGCTCTTAACTGCACAATTTGAAGTGAAGTGCCTATCACGAGTGTCAATTGAACTTGCTCCGTAAAAGTAGAGAGAGCAATTTTTGAGAACAATCACTGTCCTAATCTGATAAAAAGTAAAAATTCCATTTCTCGTATGTCGCATAAACATTTTCGTGCCCCTATGCACAGAGTGCAAGCGTGAAGCAACCGCGGTCAGCGTCGTGAAAAATAGCAAGCGCTGAAGGGATGGGACACAGTGGTTGCTGCTTTCATTAAAAGCTCCGTTATATTTTATTTGCCGCCTTACAAATTATGTATGTTCTCAACGTCAAAGACCGCAAGAAGCGCTTCAATTTAAGAGCTCAAACTTTCTCGGTTTAGTCGCGAAACTTGATCCCCTAGAGCGTGTTGAAGGACTGCGCACATGTCAAAGAAGTTTCCGTGTCTTTGCCTGCTAGTAAAAAATAAAAATCGATTTTCTTCGATTTCTTCCCTCGACTAAAGGAGAGTGATGAACCGAACCGTTCGTAAGCTAACGCAAGCACCCACGAGCGTCGTGCGATCGAGCCCTTCGCGCGACGAGTAGCGTAAAAGAAGATTTCTCACGAAAACCTGCGTTCCTCAATTCCCGCGCCGCTAGACCTTACAATAAGCCGCAGGTTTCTCGTTTCGGGTGGATTAGGTGAAAACCCCCAGCGAAGGCTTCCTGGGTGAAAGAGAAAAACGTGAGGCAGGTAGAAAACATAGGGATGTGGGCGAATAAATTAGGCACTGAACAGAAGCGTCTCCGGTAACGCAGCTTGTTAAGCTCCGCATTCTGCAGCCGCATGGCGACGCGCATTCATGAATAATGATGAGCCGACCAGGCATAGTTTTCCGGTGCAAGCACGAGTTGGAATGTAGGGCGTATAATTTTAAGAGTGGCGGCGAAGAAACAACTGAGGGTCTTTGTCGAGTGGTTAAGAAAGCTCGCAGCGTTGGGCGTTTCACATAAGCTCAACTTAAGAAGCAGCGTTGATTACGGACTTTGAACCGTCCGACCTTGCGACACCTGCCGCGGGGCGTGTTTTAATAAAGCGAGAGGTGTTATCACTGCTTGTTAACCTTTTAAAGTATGCAGTGAGGCGTTTGTGAATTGTTTTTTTTCACGTGATCACAATGTTTCCCAAGTTGCCTTCAACTTCACAATTTTGTGCAGCCAACGATACGGTGCTGCGAGTAGCGCTGCTCTTCAGTTGATGAAGCGATCGTCAGTCGTGATTGTGCACGTGCTGGTTAAGCGCCTCGCACCCTGCCATTAGTGGTTTGGTTCTTATCATCAGGGTAGTGGTTTGATTCTTATCATCAGCAAGAGTCATCAGCATGCGCATTTCTAGAAACGATTTTTTTTTTCGTAGTATGTTGCCAAGGAGTCCAGCAGTAGCACAGGAACTACTTGCGCCTACAAAAGATAGACAACTATAAGGCACCCTTGCTACCTGTCACTGCAATAAAAATAGTAAAGTATCTTGCAGAAATGACGACCCTAATGCAGTCTACTGAAGGGGTAAATTCTCTAAATACTTCCTACTCTGGGCCGTTCCTTTCCGGACATATACACACGGAAGCTACTCAAAAGGCGCAGAAGAGGGCATTGCTTCTTTATCGAAAGCACTTTCCTAATCAAGGTAACCGAAAGCCTTCACTTCGATAACCTTGTCTAAATTTCAGTCTCCGGTTTTGTTCATCGGACTTCGTTCATCAATCCACGGGCATGATTTCCCGCAAGAAATCATTAACCAAAAGAAAAGAGGAGTGATGAAGGATCCCTTCGAGAGGCTAAAAAGGTAGGGCTCTTTTCCCTGCGTTCTCCGCCGCGCGCTTCGCAACCGATCAGCGACAAGAGCTATCCTGCAGTATTGTGATTTAATATGACCTGCAGTTCGCGGACATGATATGTTGATCTTTCAGAAAGTAGGAGAGCCTTTCCATTTATATTCTGTGAGAATTAGGCAGTTCGATTAATGCGGGGAACACTGCGTACTATTTTGCATGCCGTCCGTAGATGATATAGCAACCTAAAAACGACTCTCACAAGCTCGAATATTTTATGTCTGTTAACTGCTACTTTAAGAAACGATGTTGAAGTTGCTTCAAACGATTAACTTGATAAAACTTTTTTAGTAGTCATACTGATCGTTGATGGTTTATGGGGTTTAAGGCCCCAGTGAGACTAAGGCTAGTATTCGGACTGATTAAACGCATGTCAAATTTTTTATTTTGGAGTAGAATAGTCGCAAGCTTAGCTCCGCTGAGCTCCGACATCGGAGTTATCAAGATTACTCTCAACTTAGTTCTACCACAAAGTATTTCTGCCTTCTTTTCTCACCGCGAGAACCCTCGCATTTTTTCGGGTGCTAAATGAACAGCTGGAAACTTCCAGCACAAAGTTAAAGAAAAGTCTGATCATAGTGTGTATGTACTGTAATAATAAAATATTTCAACACTCGTTGCTACTTTATAAACCGCTGTCTAGGACGAACAAAAATCGATGTAACATGAAAGTATCTTCAATGTGATACATCGAAGCAGATTGTTAAAAACACTCCTCTTTTATTTTTACGCACAGACAGCAGCTGTTATACATGTACCAAGTAGTGTTCGTATGCAGAAACGACACATTGTTGTGCACAAAGAAATGCGCACAAAAGTATATATAAACGAATCTACTACATTTTCGGTTTCCTTAGCCAATGCACTACGGGCAGAATCTTTTTTATGCTTTTCGTTTCACATATGTAGCCAAAATTGAAGAACAGAATCTTAAGGGCAGTCCAAGGTCCATTGCAGCCAGCCACCGATCCGTTAATCAAGAAATTTCCACCGAAAAGCGTGAATAGTGAGAGCACATTAAAAATACGTTGTATTTACTACGAATTCTGATAATAACATGTAATAATTTTTTTTTACCCAGGCGCAATTTATGCCACTGTTGTCTTCCGAGTTGTTACTATCAGTTTGCAATTGTTTACTATTGCCTTTGAAGTAATGGTTTATTTTGCGAACGCAAAGTCTCTAACATTTTCGGCACTTTGCATAATGTGACGTATTGAAAGATATTCAAAGAGCATATAATAAAAGTAACTTTGGCATGCAACTTTTTTACTCTTCATTTAGGGGAAGCGTCGAATCCATTAAGGAAGTCTTGAACAAGTATCATTCATTAAGCATCCAAACGGTTTGAAGAATTATGACTATATTGTCAGCACTATTTCTTTTATCTTCAAGTACAAAATTCAATTTAAAACTAAATAAAATGCAAAGTTGTGGCAAGCTATATGTATAGGTATACCGTATAAGTATAAGTACGCATTGCAAAAACGTGCTCTGCCTTGTCTTAACACCGCAGAACAAGCGTGAGATCTTACACGCTGCTGCTTTCTCATTCACAATTTTCTTTCTTTCCGCACTGATCTTCCGCATTCACACTTCATATGCAAACCTGGCGCAGACGAAAAGCTTATGAAGGCCATCTAGCGGAAAAGCAAATAGGGGCAAATATAGCTCGTGAATTCCTGACCGCTCTGAAAACTTGCTAATAAGAGACAGCGACCCACTTTCAGTCCATCGTTCCTGCTAGAAAACAACGAGAAATAAGAAGCAATTGCCATAAACGCTAATTATGCTTCGTTGACGGCCAGCGTCATAGTACACGCGATGCCATTAACGCCAAGGAACCTCCAAGGGGAATGCACCGAACAACACGACGGTAAACAAAATGCACCGTGCTAGTGCTCATCCGGGCTGAATAACAAAGCTGGGACAATCTTATTAAAAGGCGCGGCGACCAAGCCGGCGGTGGTGTCCGAAACGGTGTTTGAATATTCATGCGCATCGGAACAGCCACGTTAAATGCCCAGTGGGGGCGGCCCAGAGGAAAGCATGGCTCAGTGCTCGGGCCACACATCAACAGAGTGCGGACAAGGTTGCGATGAGGCATGAAAACTGCGGACACGACGATAAGCGGCCGTTGCTTGCGCGTGCGCATATGTCGGCAGCTGCGGCTTTCGGTGGGGCAAGCAAGAGTGAGCTCGGTGTAGTGATTTCATTACGCGGTAATCACATCAGTCGCCCTCGCTTCCGGAGACTCTGTAGTTACCGCAGGGGCGTAACTTTAGAACGCTTCCAGCTGTTCTGTGTGATCAGTAGAGGGCACAAGTTTAACGTTGTATTTGCTCTTTGTCGTGAATATTACTAGTAGCAAGGTTCTGAGCTCTCCGGCAATGCAAAGCAGTCTCGATGACTTTTCCCGGAGCTGGAAAATTGGGATAAAGTTAAGCGGAAGCGTGAAGAAATGGCACGAAGAAATGTTACGAAAACACAGAATACGAAGAGACGGAAACAAGAAAGTGTTGTTATTTCAATACGATATCTAGCACCATAGGGCAAACGCAAAAGTGTTTGCTAAGCATCCACGGAAGAATATTTCTCGCCGTAATTGTACAGCCCAGGCCTTCAGAGTCTTGGCATAAAATATCTGAATTATTTTTACGTGCCGTGCTAATAGAGAAGCATTGAAAAATTGCTAACAGTTGTGAAGCGCTTGACTGCAATGAGTTGTTTTAGATGTGTGTGTTAAGTGTACCTCCAAATTAGCATGTTGCCCTGATCTTGCTTACGTTCACGACTGCTATGCATCGAATACGATAATATATTGCTGTCTTTTTCTGTAGCTTTAAGACAAAGGCGTAGGGTGAACTACCAAAAATTTCCAGAAAGTTGTTTTCCAAAAAAGTGGAGAGAGACAAACATTTCCCTTTGTGCAGCGCATAGAGGAGCACGACAATCAGGAAAATAACATTATCAACGACTATTCCACTTCATCGAACTATAATACATACTAAAAGTTGGCGCATAGCACGACAACGATCGCGTGATGCAACAGAAGAGAAAGAAAAACGTCACCCCGCCTTCTGATTGCCTACATTCCTAACTAACACGAGTCGGCTTCGCCGCATTAAACTCCAGCTTCGCAAACTAATTTAACTAATTCTAAGACAGGAACCTGTTCAATTCAGTAATTTTTATTTACGCTTACTTTGACATGTGCCATCCTGGCAAATAATTTTGGCCCGTGGCGTAATTACTAATTCTTACCTACCCTAAACGAGTTTTAAAAAATAGCACTAAGGGAATCAGAGGATGCGGAAAAAGGACACGACACACAATAATGGTTTTCGTCCTTCTATGGTTTTGTTTGCTACTTTAATTTACAATGCAGCAAGCCCGGCATCGAGTTTTAGTGAAAGAAAACTGATCACAGATTACAGTCCCCGTGCGGTGTCAAGAAAGGCCGCGGTAGTATGCACCACGTTTTCGCCCATTGCACAGAGCGCGACGCCAGCGTTGCCAGCGCACATGCTCCATTACCGTGGGAATGGACCAAGGCCCACGCGAGAGAAACTAGAGCAACCGGTCGGATTGAGTCAACAGCCGCGCATCCGCAGGATGTTCCCCCGCGGCAGCCATCCCTTCGAAACGCAGCGTCGGCTTGAACTTAGAGTGCAGCGCAGGCAGGATACGTCAGGGTACGACAGGCTATGTCAGGATACGTCAGGGTACGACACAATACGACAGGGTACGTCAGTCGAGAGAAATGATTTTTTTTTCTCTGAATTTGAATGTCAGCAAAGATGTCTCGTGTGTTGTGCGATGTTTTCAACTGAAGGAATAATTAGACTTGCACACTGCAGGCGTGGCTAGACAAGACCACGCCTGGTTGGGCCACCAACCAGCCAGAGTGGCTCAGTGAATGTTATGCTGTGCTACCGGACGCGAGGCCGCAAGTTTAAATCGCGGCCGTGACAGTTTCAATCATACTGCAGTGAGATAAAGAAATATTTCTGATTTAAAACCAATGGTCGTTATAACAAGCTCGGAGGCCATCAATAAGGGCGGCTCAAGGCCGCTCCTTTGACATTACCTAAAAAAAAACTTTTTGCTTATTTTTTTGCAAGGCTTCGTTGTAAGGCACCGCTGTGAGTTGTCGACTAATATAAAGCTTTGCATGAGATGCTAAACTGAGCAGAGCAGGCTTAATAAAATGGAGATTCCGGAGGTGCATTGTATGATTTTAAGTGATGATTTCAAGGAACAGCCATATCCGAGATGTTATGGACGCCTGTATAGTAGCCTCGTATTAGCTACAGTCCTGCTGCGCTGCATGAACTATCTTTAACGCAGCTCCTGTCTGCACAATATGCTGCATAACTGCATAAAAAGGTGTTCAGTATTAGGCTTTTGTAATTTTTGTTTAAATTTTTAATTCATTTAGGCAGTGCGCAAAGTTCTCTTTCGAGTCCGCAAAAACCTTGAATAAGTTAACAAAATCCTCCATAGCGTAAAGAATAAAGTGCATCTTGCAGCCACTGCCTGCGCTCCCGCTTCAACGCATGATCCGCGATTTTTGTGGCTCCTTTCGGAAAGATGAACTAACCAGATAGCGGGTAGACAGCACTAAGGAAACGTTGGCTGTAGAGCTGTCAAGCTTGAGTCGCCGAAACGTTTATCCACAACGCGAGCTAAAACTGGCATCGCAGTAGATAGGTTCATATTCATAGCGACAGGCTTTTTGGCAACTATGCGGCAATCAGACATCGCTTCAAACGAGAAACAACAGTATTTAAAAAACAAACAATTTCGTGTAGGAGAAAAAACAATAATACTTTTTTAATGAACTAGGAAGCATGGACAACGTAGCCTGAATTAGCAAGAAAGAAAAAAGAAACCGACCACTTCCTAAAGCAAACATCTTTCACTTTAATCAGGGAGCTCCAGAGGCAGTGGCGGGGCCAAAAAGAAGAGTAACAAAAAATATTCTTTGTTTATGCGTGCGCCATTTTACTATCCTTATAATGCGTGATGCTTGAGAAGAAAGAAATAAAAGACACCGAACCAGTCGCTGTGCGAGGTCAGTAATTAATTTTCCTGCGGAAGCGCCGGCCTTTCCTTACTTGATCACGGAAGCATGCTTCCGCAGAGAAACAAGGTGAAGTGGCTGGCCGTCGCCAAAATTAACCTGATGACGCACGCTTCCTTAGCAGTGCACCAAAACATACAAGAAAGAAAAAGACTCTGTGTAACATTATCCTGTAATCAAACATGTAGGTCGCCAGGAAACCAAACCCTGCACCCGCAGGATGATGCAGTATCCGAAGCAGGAGAAACCGTGGTTACCAAGGTATAAATTAAGCTTTTAAACATAAAAGAGTTCTGACGTAAAAGTTGAGCGGCAGCGGTAACCACGTCGCCCCCGCTTATTATGACCTTCCATCACAACCTATACCTCGTTAACCTTAATTTGCATCGTCGTTATCTCATCTCTTACTTTATCTTCAATCCAACACAGCTTGAACACGCGTGCTTTCCCGCATTGTCCTTTTCGCTCATATTGAAGCTGTGCCTGGCCTCGCCTTTCACACTTAATATACATTTGCCAAGATCTTTAATCCAACGTGTTGTTTAGAAGGCAGCGCAAAAGAGACGGACGAGGGACAGAGTAGCGGACACAAAGAGACGTTCACGAGCGCTATAAAAATCCCACGTCGTGATTGGATTTTTTAGTGCTCTCTGCGCGCGTGTCAAATCGTGAAATCCACGCCAAAAGAGAAGTGTACGTGTTTCCCTGCTTGCTTTTGTGTGTGGGTGTTTGCTTGTACACCTTACGGAGGAAAACTGAGGGAAAGAACTAAGGGGCGAGGCTCGATTGGAGCACATGGTGCGTAAATCTTCAATTTCAGGAATAATTTTCGCCCCCCCCCCCCCCCCCCACCCCCCACCCGCGCCCCCAGACTGCGCTTAGAATGCGGCGCCCGTGCCAACCCGCCTTTTTTTTCCCCATTTTTTTGTTCTCCGCCACTTTTCTCAGCCCACTCCTTATGTGCCGGCGGGGGAGAGTTCTGGAAGGCTAGTGCAATCGTAACAGCGGAGTGAGGAGGAGGGGGGTTGGAGAACGAGAGAGAGAGGGGGAAGGCGCTTATGACCCGGCAAGGTGTCGCCTTACCATTGGTAGACACGCGCGCTCAGACAGCCTTCTGGTAAGCACCCATTGCCACCTACGCTCGCTTGGACTAGACTCTGCACAACGTAATCTAGAGCACAGATTGAAGCGCGAACCGTGTGACGTCAGAGCGTCGCAGTGGAAGCTAATCTGCAGCACCTTTTCCTTTGCCTTTGCAGGCATCTAATAGGGCCTTCTCTGGATCGAAGAGCGAGTGCTCCGTCAATGCGTGCTATGGCCACGCACAGACCCTGAGAACGGCGGAGGCTGAGGTTTGAGTGCTTGTGAAAGAACCCCGTGTACAGCACATTATTTTGGGACACTTTAATATCTAGGTCGTCATGAGACAAATGTTGGTTTGACAGATGTGAAAGTTGGAAAGTTGGCGTTATTCATTTCTTTTTGTTACATGATGCGGCGACAATCGGCATCGTCGCTTGGATAGGTTTTAGTGAGCTGCCCACACCTCCACTGCACACCCTCCAAAATGATCAGCTACCAAGTAGTGTCTTGGATTATAGATTTGCTCATTCAAATTATGATTCTGCTGTTATCAATACTGTCTAATATTTGCAAAGCGTTTTTTTTTTTTACCTAGAATCGCCGATGGCGAATCCTTCGAGCAAGGTAATACGACAAAGAATAAAAAGGCATACAGCTGTTTCCGGATGTCTCAGTTCTAAAAAAAGATCAGACAAAAAAGGAAGAAAAGAGAGGAGGGATAGCTTGAATTATGACAGCCGACACGGCAAACTGCCCGTCCAGCAGTTAGGGAAATAAGGTTTCAGGCAGTGAAGGAAGGGAAAAGCGAGAGTATAAAAGAAAAAGGTCACGTTCAGGTAAGTGTATAGCCAGAGTTTCGCTAGACACATTTCGGCCGCCGCATCGATAAGGGTGAACCAGGTTCGGGAAAGCCAATAAGAACCGACCTCAGCAAGAGCTCTATTGGTGGGTGAAAGGGGAATATTGCTTGGGTCCATATAGATGACCATCCAGAAGTGTTCAACCTGTAACGATAACGTCTCGCATAAGTAAGCGCGAAAGGTACCGCTTCATTAGGTCAGGAAGCAATTTTCTTAGCGCTGGGCTGTTATTACTGAGATGCGATTGAGCCGCACGCAGCAAATAAAAGTGCAAGCTACTCCCTCTTTCATCATGTTTTAACGTCAATTTATTGGTTTCTTATTTTGTATGAACTCCATTGCAAGGAACTGCTTTGTTTCGTCATTTCTAGCTTTCTTCTTTGACAATGCATTATTATTTCCAATAGAAGCGCTACCAGCTAAGCATGTCGGTTATATTCCACATTTGAAAGCATGTGACACGTTCAGCACTATGCTAAGCAGCTCCGAAACGTGGTTTTCCGAGAGCCTCGTTTGATGCATAATATGTGGAAGCATAGAGCGGCTAAGAAGCGCGGATTGTGGTGTAATGAACTAAACTTTATTATTTTTGTGGGCCGGTGGGCAAGCTGCAAACTTACATTTTTGGGTTGTTTCTTTTTTTACATAATTAGCAGTAAAATATTTCAGAAATGAGCTCATTATATGGGCCCCGGATAAGTTGTTTCACTCTAGAGTTTTTCGCATGCGGACTTCAGATGACATTTACGAACACACGTTTGCTCGTTACTTAACGAAGGGAAGCTTAGAGGCACTATATACGAAAAAGAAAGATGAGAAAAGAAAAGCGGAGAATATTCGTTTACTTTACTGCAAGGACAGACAGTCCAAGATAACCGCAGAATATAAACTTCAGACTTATTTGCAAAATTTATATGACGTAATGAGGTGTCAGTGCTGGCCTCCTGCGGACCTATCTTCTTGTTGTATTCATAAAAAGCCCCGTATCTCAAAACTGTTGAAGCATTTAGGCATCTCCAACTGGCATCTTCGAAAGATGCAGTTTTCTGTGGACAGCAGCTCCTGGTCGCAGAAAAAACTGTTTTATTTTTCTCTTCTAAAATAAATCCGCGCTCATACTGTCAAATTATTAACAGCTCTTTGTTGTCCACGGTGCCAACGATGTTAATTACAGCACGAAAAATAGGAAATGCGAGTGGTGCACTTCAATTTAGCTTTAAAGTGCGCACTGTTTTGTAATTGCCGCCGAGTGGGCAAGGAAAGAAGAAAAGTCTCAATATAGTGTGCTCTAGACAACGTTTTATTGATCATTAATTACTGAAAACGCCACAATAAATATACGTAGCTAGGCCGTCCGGAGGCATTTTTTAGATAACACCCATTTCCTTACTCTTGCTTTTCTCGAAGTTCTTGTAGTTTCACAGTTATTTCAACTGGTTTCGGTAAAAAAACGCTGAATTTTCAACTGGCCAACTGCGGTATCTTTTGCCAGGTTTGTACATTTTATTTCTAATAATTAATAGGGAACAGAGGGAAGAGAAAGGTGTAAAACCTCTAGCTTGAACATTTACTAGGTAACGTTTCTTTTGGAATGTAGGGTACTGAGAATGTGGCGAAATTTTCAATCAGATTTCTACGCGCCTCAAAAAATTGAAGTGAAGCATTACAGTCTCATGGAACATTGAAATTATGAAGTTAAAAAGTTCAAAATCTCTGTCGCTTTCTTCAAAGTTTGTGACGAATTGAGTGCATTGATTCTCCGTAACGCCGCTATCTTTCTTTTATTTCATGATTTAAGCTCACAAAAATATGCTGTAATGGAAAAACTGCATGTTTAGACTTTATTATATGAACGGATAACGCGCGAGTTGATGCGAATGTATAAACATCGAAGTCGAAGAAATATACGAGCAAAAAAAAAACGAGCGTTATTGAGAAGAAAAAATCTGCGGAAGATCACCCAGTTGTTAAACGTCGTCAAGAATTCAAGTCCTGTGGCGGGGTGACGCATTCTGATTTCACCATCGCGAGTAGAACGCGCCGAGTTCAAAATGAGAGCGAGCTGTTAATTTTTTAGATTTTTTTCCACCCCTGCGCTCCTGAACGCGTACATCGTTGTCGCAACCTCTTATCGTTTGGCACGACAGCACTTATTTTTTCCTCTTGTCTTTCGTTCTTTCCGTATCTCTCCTTGGTGAACGCGCAAAGTTCTGATTCTCTTCGGAATGTTTGATACCTCTCTCGGTCTCCTCGGCCGACCTCAATTGAAAGGCGGTGATTCTTCTCGTCTTCCGAGTCGTCTTCTTCCTTTCTGCGTTTTCCTACGCCCTCACCGGCCGCCATTTCTTTTGCGGGCAGAAAGGCCATTGATTTCAGTTAAATCGATACGCAATAAAACGCCAGTGGGGAAACGCCTCACTGTTTTCCCCGATTTCCCCACACAGGGCGCCCGCGCCCACCGCTGGGAACCCAAGCACCAGAGGAAGATGGCGTGAGGAGAGGGCAAAGGGATGGACGAAATTGAGGAAGAGAAAGAGTAGAGAGGAGAGAGATTTCTCGGATATATAACATTTTTCGTGTCGTGTGTATTCTGATTCTCCGCTCGTGTTTTTAGCTCTTTTTTCCTCTGCCCCGTTATTGGCCCCTTTGATCCATAAGTGCGATTGCATGGGATGCGTCCGAGGCGCACATCTTACAATAAGTCCCCCCGCGCAAAACGAGGTCACCGCACACGGCTTTTTGTCGCTCTTTCATTTTCGCCATTTTCGCTCTTTCATTTTCGTCGCGAGCGCAAAGGTGCGGGTAGCTTCATTTCCGGGGTCTTCTTGCGACTCCAGCGACGTGCTGTCTTCTTTCCGGTGCCATAACAGCGGCCGAAAGGCAGAGCGCGAGGAATAATTATGCGGGCCACGAAACGACGTTCCTGGTGACGAAAGGAACGGCTGCTATGCGCAGACTGGATTCGAGTAGCGTGCCTTTCAGCCTTGGATGTGTTACGTGCCTTGATTGGATTCGAGGCTGGAGGTGCATGTTTAGAGCGAGCAGTGTGATTTTGTTTACAGTGGCATGAAGGCAAAACAGCTAAGGGTGCGGATGAACTGAGCTTTGCTTCCAGCGTCACTGAGCGTCAAAGAGTTCAACGAATCAGACTGGTACTGATGTGAAAATGAACTGTGAGCCCCCATTACGATTCCAAGGCTAGCGTGGCGTCTGAAATTTTGTTTTGTGCATCTATAAACTTCATGTCGAACGCTGATAATGAGAGTAATTTCCTTCTGAAGTACCCTGTAATGCAAAAAGGATTCATGTTGATTATTCGAAGTTCTTTAGAGAAAAAGGGTTTTCAGAGGAGCTTTCCAAACTCTCCTCTTTATATCT
Organism: Amblyomma americanum; assembly: GCF_052857255.1. Classification (NCBI taxonomy): domain Eukaryota; kingdom Metazoa; phylum Arthropoda; class Arachnida; order Ixodida; family Ixodidae; genus Amblyomma; species Amblyomma americanum. Next base: position 47,024,307 of record NC_135502.1, read on the forward strand.
GTTGTTCTTTTTTTTTCAGGATAGATAATACGCGCCGTCACTTTTTTGAACCTCTTACCAGTGATATTGCGGCGTATGGGGTCTAGGCACACTCTGACCGAAACAGGTTGGAAGCGTCTACACTAACGTCAAAAAGTTGGTCTTCTATCCCAATAAGGAATTATCAGAAAAGTTACGTGTTGTGAAATATTCTACTGGGTAGTTTTCAATTCAGACCGCCGTAGTAAACTTCCATCGCAAATTCTACCAAGCTCATTCACGCATCGAAAATGACGAGGCCCTACATTCGCATCTATAGAGGAGCATGTTGTTTTTCTACCATTCCACAAAGCGGTAGCTTCTTCAGAAGTGACTTGAACGCACCATCCCATTCAAGTAAAACAAACTTGCCTGCTTAAAGCTTTAAAAAATAAGGACCAAGGAAGAAAAGAAAAAAAAATGTTACAGCTTTTTTTGGTTGCATATTATCTGATTGAAACACACAGAACATTAGAGGAAAAAAATTGGGTGTCTATTTTAAGCCCCGCGTAAGTTCTAGGGTCTCTGAGCAGCCCAAATTTAACAAGGATCAGCCTACTGAAAAGTGTGCCCGGGTTTACAGCACGCCGACGATATATGCGACACATGTTCCACCCAAAACACGTAGACTCAACGCCGCAGGCACAACGTGCGCTTACCGTGCCCAGAGAGCTCTAATCTCTTCAATCAAGGCTGGCCTGGCTAATGAGCTGCCGTCTCCGCGTGGCAAGCCGGGTGGGTAGTTAGGCCACGTACTCGAGACAGTCGCTTCGTCAACTGCATTAAGCAGCGAGGCACGCGTCGGGATGCTGGAGAGAGCACAAGGGCTCTCACGACGATATTGTTTCCCGGTCGCGCGGTGTTTACACACGCCCACAAACAAAAACAAAAACACACGTCAACTCGCGCCCGCACTCTCAACGACGATTCCATCCCCGAGTTCCGACGTGACGGACCTGCCTATCTCATTACGCGCGCGCGTCCACAAGAAGATATCTTCATAGCCAGAGAAGCCCTCTTCAAGCTTAACTCTTCGTCATATCTGGCAATCTGCATGCGCTGGATATGCGGGGCTAATCGAAGGCGATGAGTGGGAGCTGAGAAGATGGCTCACAATACCGAGGTGACCGGCGAATGCAATTAAGGTCCTCGTCGCGATTCCGCAGGCTTCGCATTCATTCTGGTATTCTAGGAAGGGAAGCATCGGACGCATCGGGCATCTCGATTGCGAGGAGAGCTGGAGAGCCAAGCCCCGTATTTGCGATGTGGAGTGGCCAATCTTTGCCTTTTGGATCGGTGACGTTTTCGTTGACCTTTAGCGGCACAGTACACGTCTAATTTCGGAATACTGTGGAAGTCTTTCGGTTTTAGTAGCACGAAGTGGTGCCCTGGAAGTACAATTAAACTACAAGCCCTTAAAAATTCACGGTCCTAGTCGTATGAAGTGTGATCTTGTTCATATTGGTGATCGCCTTTGGTGCAGCTGGAACATCAATGGCCTTTGTCGCATTTTTCGGGTGCACGCGACAGGTTTCCAGTTTTGTGCTAACGTCAGAATTCTAGGAAGTTGGTAGCTGCTTCACTTCACGTAGCGCAGAGAAAACGAACAGAAACGGAGAGAGAGACTCACTTTATTCGCGCTGTGTGATGTAAAGCATGTGCAGGCAACTCGCCTAGCAGCTCATCTTAACTTCGTAGGCGTCTATAATTATAGAACGTAAGCATGACGACACCGCATGATATAAGATAACACAAGGTATTTCTCAAATGTTGGTTCCGAGAAAGGTTGGGTGATTTTTTTGGATGTGATCACTTAGTAGAACTTGTTTTTTTTTTCAAGCAGGTAACCGCATGAGTAAAAACAAGAAGAAAGGGAATAACAACACGAGCGCTGGCTTGCTGTCCTTCTCTATGAATCCCTTCCTGTTGCTCGGGCAATGATTTGTTAAGCGTTTGATGGTCTTAGTATTGCCAACTGTAAATGGTTCAATTTGTTTTCTTTCTTAGTGTTGGCATTTCTGTTAACACTTCGCGCCTTTTGAATCACCTAGTATCGGAGTCTCGCGAAAGAACCCTTGTTTTGGCTGCTTGAAGTGGTTGTGCTATCTCGAAGAGTATCACGCTCACAGTCACTTCAACTGCAATATTGTTTATGTAATATGGTAAAGATTCGCTTTCTTCACTTCAGAGAGAAATCATAGAAACGCATCATTTCACTAATTCTACGTGTGTAATCCCTTATTTGGTTCAATACAAATTGAAAATTCTTGTTGCTCCATCGTTCTTTGTTCAAGTTGTTGGTGAAATACGACTATATCCGACTATAACTTCACATTGTCGGGTGTCATGCTTTTCTAATTGTTAAGGCCTTGTGAGTTTTTATGATTCCACATTCTTATATTTATTTTTTTGTGGGACAGAGCACCGTCAGATAATGTTGGTGGCCTCCAGCCCATATGCCGTGCCGAAATACCCGGCTTCACACCACGTAGTCCTTTGCTGCCATGAATGCCCAGCTTGTCGGAAAAGTTCTGTATTCTGTTTCTGTTTCCGTTCCGATCTATTTGCGTCCGAAAAGCTGAAGTAGCTTCCTAATCAGAGGCAGCTTTCATTCTGTCTTCGATTGTTTTGTAGCTCTGTCACTGTACACGGTTTTCCAGTGACGTAGGAGACGGCGCACGACGTCAGTGGAAAAGTGCGAAAGGAGTGAAGAACAATACGAAAGATTTGAAAAACCGGCAGCAGGCAATCAAGTGATCAATGGCATGAATACATTGAACTGAAACTTATTTTGAATACCTTGTTTTCTTCATGTCGACCGCTGCTCTAGTGCGTTCACCTTGCCCTCCTCTTCGATGACGTGAAGAGGGCCAGAGGTGCATCTAGCATGCTCATCGTAATGGCTTCCGGAGTTAAATTTCGTGTGCATTCATGCCACCGCATGATTCAACACAAATCAGAGCACGTTACGGCAGTCTCACGTCACACTACACAAGCGAAAAGACTACGGTGGTTCATGCGTCCGCAATCGACTTGAACAGCAAAAAGCACCTTGTTACGTCTTCCAATCCTTGCCAAGAATTCTTATGTCACTGTCAGCATCGCCCATCATTACAGTAAGTCCAACACGGAGTGCAGTGATGAGCTCCGAGCTCAAACACTTGGTGCGAGCTTAAAAGCGAATGGCGAGTGTCCGGTTGGAAGGTGGGTAAGAGGGCTAATTGACAGGGGTTCATATTTGCTACATTGCTAAGGAAAGAGCCCCAACAGAACGAAGGTTCTTAAAAAATTCAATGTGTGCGCAGAAATTTGAACCGCGCAGTATTCCCCTCCAACATGCGCCGCACCTTCCTTCAACTGCATAGCTGTTCTCGGAACACGTCTGCGCTAGTGGGCTCAGCAATTGATATGGAAAAGGACTTTATGAAATTGAGACAGTGTAGATAAAAACGAAAAGGAAACTCCAGCAAGTTAACCAGATTAGAAACTGCTGTACTCGAAAGTGAGAAGTGCGACATTTGCTTTTATCTCGCTCTTTTGTCCTGATCTTGTCCATTTTGCCTTTATTACATTACCAGCGATGATCAACCCTTTCTTGCGTTAAGAAGCGCTTCGCTGAAACTATGGTGATACCTCCTACATGATTTGCTCAGGCCGCCCTTTGGTCATCGTGACAATGGGAGCCGTATTGCATATTTGCAAAAGCTGGTAACAAAACTGGTAATGTGTTGCTGCAGGGCGTTCTGAAGCGATGGCTAAACCGAACGTTGAAAAGCACGAAACGCATGAGACCGACAAAAATAAATGTTGAACGAAGATAGCCCGGGTCAAAGGACCGTCGCTGTAATCAAGCGCTGATTTATCGCCAGAATCTGTCACATCATCTATATCAAGAATTGTAGCGCCTACGCCATGCGGTTAAAAAGCCAGCGCCTTTAGACCATAACGGCATCTATGGAAATATTTAGGAGGCTCGCACCGTATTACGCCACAGTGGGTTCAGTAGTTCTGCTGCCAAAAAAAGACATCTTGTAAACAATGAAATACATACATGCGCCGACCATTCTTCCGTGGGTACCAAATATTTTTTATTAGCACCTTGCTCTTAATCTGAGATTAATATCGCTCTGGTCATAGTGTCCGAAGAATCAGCAGCCTCAAATTATTAACTGACTTCTTACGTTTCCAACTATAAGCTGATAGAATTTTTTTTATCACGACAGAGCTAATTTTACTCTCAAGTTAAGAAGCCACTTAAATCTTTTATATAAGAAATACATAGCTTAGTGAAAAATTTTCAGCAATAGCAATAAAGCACCAAGTAATTCTTGGACACGACACTAGTCTTGGGCAACTGCACACATATAAACGCCCTTATTTAGAATTTTCGGTTGATTCAAACAGAACTTTTTCTACGATAAACAACACGAGCAACAAAAAGCCTCCCCTTAACTCGAACATTCAATACTTCTTATAAATATCTGGACTTTCTACTCCGGATTATGGCGTTTAGACTAAATATATTATCAGAGCCAGGCACCAAAAGCAAGAAACACTAAGCGTTAGTGGTTTTGCGCGGAATTATTAAATATGAAGTCAGGACAGCGCACAGTACGGCGAAACCGGGTAGGGAATGAATAAAGAGTTACCTTAATAATTCACAATAGAACAAGCAGTTAGCGTCGTGTGGCTCTTTCTAAACCTCCGTCACCAAAGAGGAACAATTCGACTTATAAGGTATTTTTGGTTTCATCCTATTCAAGAACCTTCCTCTCATTTTTGTGTTTGCGCGAGAGGATGACGCAACGCAAAGCTTCCAGTGTGAACGAATAAAATTGAATTTCATTTACCTAACAGTGCAAAGCTATAGAGAAAATGTGTGAGAGACAGAGAGAGTGCCACATTAATAATGCTTACCAACTTTTGCTGGTACCAGTGAAAGCGAAGCGGGCACACGCATTCACACACGCGCAAAATCGCACGTGCAACATGCTTTCTTCTGGGGTCCGAGAAGCACTGGGGCAGCGGGTGAAAAACAACGCCAGCGTTTGCATGCATACAAATTCAATATTGCCGCAGCAAAGGCAAACGCGCCGCCTTATAAAGGATAACGCATTTCGGTGCTGTAGTTCTACATACATACATCGGCAGTAGAACTAGAAAAGCGTGCGGGAACGCTGTTGCAGACGCTTGTTGCAATAACGAATCGAGAGTGGGTAAAAAGTTGTCTACTTTTTTTTTTTTTGCTTTCTTCAACTTTATGAATGCACGTGGGCAACCATAACAACTGCTCTGGACCTGTTGCTCTGAAGAGAAAATTGAGACAAATGTTGTGAGCACGGGCTTACTGTAGTAAGTAGCCCGTGGATTAAAATTGAAGTGGTGTCCTCTAAGGAACACAGTCGCTTATTTGTGGGACAAAATAGAGACACAGCGTAGCAAAGCGAAGTGCGGTGCAGGTTTCGGCAACGCATAGTGAAGGCAAAAAAGTTTTCTGGTATAATGTTTGCCTATGTGAGACGTCATAACATTTCACTAACGTGGTAATCACAGGCTCAAGGGTCAGAAAAGAAAAAGTATTTTGAGTTTGACACATCTGAAACATTTTTCTTTGCTTGCCTTCGGTGTTAATTTCGACAAGAAACATGCAAGAAAAAAATAATGAAAACCGGCTTTTGCGATGTTTTCATTAAGTATAATGCGCAATATCTTAAGTCAGGTGGAAAGAAGAATGCACTTTTTGAATGTCATGTGGAAGCTAGAGCTTTACATTATTTGCTAAAACACCAATATGTTTCAACTAAGAGTTCATTGCAGTTAGCATATACCGCTTATTTGAGCTGAGATGTCCTGCAATTTTATAAATGGGCTTCTTGAGCTAGGAGAACGCTTTTTTCGGCATAGCATTCTCAGCGCTGTAATGCATCAGAGAACAGGTAAGAGGTGCTAACTACTAGGCTGGTTAGCTATTATTGATTAGGAAACTTTTTGGCTGTGACTGTTGGTCTCCTTGTTTACTGAGAGTTGTGTCACACACCGTAAGTAACGTCTATAACAATTTGTAAGAGTTCGAAAACGCAGTTGGTTTGGCGCTGTGGTCCTACAAGTTTTGACTATTTTGACGAGTGATGTGCACTGCAGGTGTTGCTTTGCCCGCAAGCTGTTCAAAAGCGCATGTATTTTACCGCGATAAAGACAAAATTTGTTGCGCCGGAGTTAACTGTGTTTTTGAAATCTTTAGAACTGATATGGATATTAATTCTGGTGGGCTACACACTTCTCAATAAGTAAGAAGACTACCAGTAATAGTTAAGAAGTTACCTAACCACTATTCGTAAACCACATTTTAGTTACCATGTCTTAGCTGTATTCTGATGCGCTGCTTGATGGCAATGCTATGGCTGAAAAATTATTCTTCACACTCATGAGTTCTATTTTAAAAACTTGCTGAACATCTTCAATGAAAGTCTTGATATTGTGGTAGGCATATAGTATTTTTTCGCTGTCACACCATGAACAATTCAGAGACAAAATTTGATTGTGTGTACTCCTCAGAGCGCTTCTCACTTAATATGCAATCAGCTTCTTGAGGAAATGAAGCATAAACTCTAACCCGCCATTCTTGTTATGAGTAAGTTAACTGTTGTGCCAGACCACTATTTTATTTATGTAGATACCTGTCATTGAATTCAGGCAAGTGACATGTTAGTAGAATAAAAGTTTCACCGAATAAAATCTTCGTACACTTAAAGCCGGGGTATTAAAAGCTGTCATTCCCATCGCAAACAGCGGCTCTTACCACACATGGACTTCTCGTGAACCACAGTGGCGAGACCATTACAAACTCGTGGTTAGCTTTCGAGTGCCATCTTTCACCTAACAAATATTTGGTGAATAAAAAGAAGACCTGAAAGATAGACCAAGACGTGTTGGCATCGGAGCGGAGGACGACGTAATAAGAAACCCGGCTCTCAAACCAAAATTTCCAGAGACGACGCTGACATCAAAGGAATACGCTGTTGACATTTCCTCGCCGCGTCATAAGCGAAGATACTGCACATAACCAGAGCTGATTTTAAGGGTTGACTCAACACGGGAAAACTTACCCGGCCCGGACACTGGGAGGATTGACAGATTAAGAGCTCTTTCTTGATTCGGTGGATGGTGGTGCATGGCCGTTCTTAGTTGGTGGAGCGATTTGTCTGGTTAATTACGATAACGAACGAGACACTAGCCTATTAAATAGGTGCGGGGTTCCCAGCACCTTACAACCTTCTTAGAGATTTTAATGGGATGTCTTCTTGGCTTCAGTAAAGCCTTATGTTCTCTTGATCTGTGCATTCGGTGCAGGAACTCTTTCTGCCACCCAAATATGAGCATCTTTTCTGCATAATTTTTTTTTTCGCGAAGACCTGTGTGATCAAGTATAATAGAAGGTCCATTCTTCAGCAGCAGTGAAGCGTCCCGAATCACAGGAAGTTTGAGCTGTTCATAATTTAATGAATATAGAATATATATGCTTAATATTTTTTATGGAATACCTGGTGTTCTTTGACGTGTGCTGTCATCGAGCACGCTGGCGTTTTTGTATTTCTTCTCCAGCGAATTATGGCCGCCGTGGCGGTGGTCGAACCGGTAACCTTATTTGGCATCAGCAGCCAAAAGCCAAAGCCTCCGAGTTACAGCGGTGGGCATAGGTTTCATTGCGCTATGGAGGGCACTATGGAGTCCATAGTGCCCTCCAGACCATTCGGGCATTCCAGGATCAGCGTAGATGTGATAATTTGATACGATTGTATTAGGTGCCCTATCTGCCTCTGTATTACTTTTGAGTGCCCTTAACTCTCATGCTAATATTTTCTTATCATCATGCTATAACTATGCCTTGCAGATGAAACCAAGAACGCAGAGGCTTTGCGCAACTTTGCATCTATACTAACGTGCTCCACGAACATCAGTAGGTTAATCGATTTTTTCCGAACATAATACTACACCATCACGTCGTGTGTATTATTTGACGGTTATTAAGTTGCTGAAGTCATGTTCTAATCAACGCATCTTAAGATTCTTAAGTCGTATTATTGTTGTTGGCTGCAGCGAATACTGGGTGTTCCAGCCCTTCGCTGACCTAAGAGGTCGGAGGGCAGGAGCCCACATGCGGTCATAGCAGCTACTGCCGTACCCACCTGATTAGAAGCAGTTCTCATGTAGGAGCGTTGATGAGATATTGAGGAACTTACTGGCGCTTTCGCAAGACGTAGTGGCTGCCGGATCACAATTTTTGTGATGCCAGATGCAATTATACTCCCGGAGACAGCTGCGATGCTTGAACAAAAAGGAAGCAATAGTGCCGGTTTCATGAAAGTGCGGCCGGATGCTCTAAGCAACGTGTTTGCCTAAAAGATCGAAGCCTGTATAGCTATCGAAGTGATCCGGAGACTGCTTCCAGGACAATATTTTCGTATCTGTGAAGTGATAAAATTTTAAAAATGACGGTCTACCTTGATTTGCATATATGTGGTTTGTAGGATAGAGTGAAAAGTGTCCGCCAAAACAATGCCCGTTAAATGGCGCATCTAAGTTTTTACCAAATTCGTGTATGTCAAGTGCTAGTGCATTTGACCATAAAACGCTTTTCATCTCATATATTTCCGGTGGAAAGCCAGTTCACATTTTGATTTCCATTTCAAGCGCCAAAAGTGCGTACAGACAACAAAAATTTACGCTATGAGCACACTTTTTCGCTGAGTTAACACGCCTCATAGTAAAACCTGTCATTATTTATCATTCAGATTGCTGTCTATTCAAGAGCGCGCTAGTTTTTTTGCAGGAATACAGGGATGTTCACAAAGAAGTAGGAAGGCAATCAAAAACGTTCGGAGCTTTCCACTGTGAGTTTGTGTGCAGAGACCAAAAACGGGGGGTGATAGAAAATAATAATAAAAAAATTTCATCTAGAATTCAGATAAAATCATCATTCGTAGAGAAAATTTATCTTGAAGCCTAGCATTGCCGCGCGCATCTATGTCGATAATAAGGAAGGCGAACTCAAAAGTCGGCACACTAAGCCTATCCTGGTGTACATTTACTGCGCTATTGCCAGAGTCATATTCCACTCAGATGTCTTAAATCGTAGTGCCACATAACATCACAACTCATCCGGTGACGAAGTCAGATCGAATTCAACGCGCACTGCTGAAGTAGACCCTGGAACCCTAGCGACAGTTTGCTGCAAAACAACAGTTACGTCACGGCTTGACATCACAGTTCACTGAAGCATATAGTAATTCTCCTAAAGGGAAAGTCAAAGCTTCTTATAACTGAATGCAATATTTATACTTCCCTAAGGGACAGAAAATTGTTCCGTGATCCTTCGACACTTTAGCCAGAACTCAGAGTACGCATTCTAGCGCGTACGATCTTCTGAAGTAAGTTCATAACAGGTGGAGTAAGGTTTTGTACAAAAAAAAAACTTTTTTTTTCGTTAAATTAATGGTCGAGTGTGGTCGAAGCACTCGAAGGGGAAAAAAAGCTTTGAAAGGCAGAGACAATTCTCTGTGTTAAAAAACACAAGAAATAAGGGTCATTCATTCCTTTTCCTGGATAGCAAACAACGTAAGGACATTAAGGTCAACATGAGATCAATATTACACAGCATACAACAGCGCAATAGATTGAGAATAACTCATGCGATAAAAAACGTGATTGTGTCTCGGACTGATAAATTGTGAACACAGCGCAGGGCGTTAGGCAAGTTTCTTTGCGTTGCACTCCTGCCTTACGATGCTGTATTTGGAGCCTGCAGTAACCATTTTTGTAAACTAAACTGATAGTGCTTTTACTAGTCTTGTAGTAAATCACGTGGAGAGCGCCTGTGAACCCATCATCAGTGCCAGAATTTCTATAGCCCGCTCTAACGATAGTCATCGGTTTTCCAGCTTACATCAGGCAGTAAAGCAGAAAGGCTTTAAAAACAAACACGAAGAGCTGCACAGACCTCCAACCACAGAATGTACGTTACGAACAAATGCAGAAGAAAGCAACGCGCATAAAGGCTTTGTTTTCGAATCACATTCCTGGCGCTAAAGTACGATACATATTTCCGTTTTCATTCAAACGCAGCCAGCATTTATCGATGGAATACTGAGCGCAATGGCGAAAACTGCTCAATATAGAAAAAATAATAAATATAATGGTGACAATAAAGCAGAGCGGCTTTAAAGAGCAAGACCAAATGGGTACACAAATCTTCAATCCCCAAAAATTCGTTAGAAGCACGTGGAGCGCAGAACAACGCGTATAAAGGCTTTGTTTTGCAACCCAATTCCTGGAGCCAAGGCCCTTAACCTTTGAGAGTAAACAATTTGCCAAGAGCTTGTAATAAAAACGCTGATTAAAGCATTCGATCTTTGAGCAGACGTTTCATACTTTTGTTTCCTTCGAAGCGTATTCACCATTTATCACCATTATTATTATTCACCTAGGAGTACTGAGCAGAATTATGAGAACAAAAAAACATTCCTTATTTGACTTACCTACATGCATGAGACTGCAATCCATGGCGATAACCAAGCAAATATTGAACAGTAAAAAAACTATGCGCCAAATTCCTGGCACACTAAGTCCTGTATCTTGTGCCATGAACAGAAGCGTCAGTTTTGCGCAAGAAAAATATTATTAGCGCTAATTTACTCCCGTGTGTAGAAAACAGTAAAAAACGCCCCATAGAAAATTACATATGTGTTTTCATCCTTTAGGTAAGCAAACTATAACATTGCGCAATGATGACGGACTGCGGAATGATTCAATTCCTTTGTTAGGAGTATAAAGCAGCTTGTAGCGAACAGCCCTTTTTAGGCCGCGAGCATACCAGTGCTTTCAGGTGGACGACTGCGGGCGCATGCATTTAATATATCTTTTTCTCATATTTTTCTCTCTTTTTCGACACGCTCACACTAATAATGTAACTCCGAGCTGTGGATGAGCGCGCAAAGCACACTACTTCCGGATGCAAAAGAAACAGCAGTTCACTGCTGCACAGTAAATAAGGTTAGTTTCCTTCCGTATTGATTAATATAAAAATACACTGGTCTTAGTATCGGCCGCGAGAAAAGTAGTCACGCAAGGTGCAAGTTGTTTTCGAGGTTGCGTACTTCGGTCCATCCATTTTAATTTCTTGGACGTTTTTTGTCGCCTCGAAAGCGAATGATAAGTTAGGAATAGAATATTTGGTGGGTCACGCCGTCTGAAAATTATCGCACCTAAAACTTCTACTGCTCAGATAGAAAACGAAAATAAAATGCTTACATGCCGCGTTCTTACCTTGCAGCATGAACGGAAGATTTTGCGATGGAATATATCTCGAAACATACTTTTTATAAATTTCGACAAAACTTAACATGACTCACAAATGCGTGTCCTGTGCTCAGTACATTAAAGCGGGCCATGATTTAAGCTTTAAAATAAAAAAGAAAACAAAAGAATACTCGCCAATAATTTTATCCCTAACACGCAATCGAAACAGTTCAGGGGTCCACTCAAGAGACAAGGAAAAAGCGCCGAATATTGCTCTTTCAACTGGAACCGCTCCGGAAAAAATAAGCACTTGGAATTTTTCAAGCAAACCTTCAGCGCGGATCCAACGTCCTCTCATTTATTCGTAAAATTCATTTGAGCTTTGTAAAATATTTTTTCCCTCTTTTCTCGCGCCTTTTATCATCATGCAGGGCGCGCACCTTTAATGTGGGAAGTTTTCGACCTTTCCTATGCATAGAAAATAAGAAAGACAATCAATCACTCCGAAACTGACGCTTCAGGAAGCGAAGCCCGGGAAGCAACAGGGACATGGACACCGGGATTTCTCTTGGGAGAGGGGCTGGCGAGACAACAGCAACCTCGCCCTCACCGGGGGAAGAAGATGCGGACGAGGCGAGGCCGGCGAGCAGCGCGATCCAGCAGCAGAGAGGTATCCCCGAGTCCCGTCGGCGGCGCATGGTATCCGAACGCAGCGCGCACCGTATCCAGCCGAGCCACCAAATGAGCGCGCTGCGTGCTCCCAGCGACGACACGCGGCCGCCTGGCGGGCCAGCGACGAACCTCGGCCACACCGACGCTCCGTTCGGCCCGGTGCTGATGTGCGCGCGCCGGGCAGCGCCACCGCTTCGGCCGCCGGTCGCCCGAATGCCCGGGCCGGCCTCTGGCGACCAGTGTGGGAAGGAGGTGGGAGTGCGCGGGATGTGGCCCTAACTTTCGTTTAGGGATCCACACACTTTCCTAGAACGCACGAGAGGCGCACTGCGGATCGCGTTGGCGTAAATTCCGAGAAGCCGAGGTCTGGAAAGTTTAAACAATATGTTGACGAGCACCTTCTTGCTTATTGGCACGAAGTTGCGTTGCCTGAATATAAAAAAAAGTTTCGCATTTCGTAATATCTACTTCAAGCACAGCAAGCAAGCGCAAATCTAGCCAACGCATACTAATGCAAACCGTTCGAGTTTGTGCAGCAGTAAGCTGCCGTGCCGACCAGCAGTTGAAGGCCGATCGAAATTCACCGCTGGCAATGCCTTTGAACAATATCCTAGTGTACTAACGTTTCTAGCAGCATGCCACACTCAGCCATTTTATAATTTAGGCCCGAAACACCAAACGATCGCTCCACATAGGCATACCTCTTTGCCATGAAATGAATTACTGCTTTTAGTTTGTATACTGACAGGAGCTGCGCGAGGGTTGTTTTCATTCCTTCCGTTCAAGCCAAAAAATAGAACCACAGCATGGATCAAAAGCCGGTGGACCTTTAGAGGAGGCGGTACATCTTGGCATTCTTGGCATTTGCAAACCTCGCTTGCTCACTGATGACAAGCTCAAGAGGAAGGGGGTGCTCCTGCGGCTATATGCTTGAACTAAATGCGAAGACCCGTCTGCTAGCTGCGACCCCGGCGAATTTATTTCTTCCAGTGCATGCAATTATAGAATTAATGCGTGTGGCTGACCAGCAGCAATAAGAGCAAGAGCCTTCTCCGGTTACTGCATGAAAATACCTAACCTTGTATCATATAATATACAGCGGACCCAAATTATGCCTTTATGGCAATTGTGCGAAATAAAAAAAAAAGATTGCGTGTGCCGAAACTCTAAATTACGGCACAAAATCGGATTTGATGCCACCGGTAGCGTATTCTCGTTAAACCTGTTTTGTCAAGTGTCGCGTACTTCTTGCATTATTTTCAAGCTGTAGAGTGTGACGACCAGCTGCATGAGAAGAGCTGATTTAATTCTTGCCAAGTACAAAAAGATTTAATAAGCGGTTTTTAAATGCCGATGGTAACCTGCAGGCAATGCACCGCGCTGAAGAGGAGGTATCTTTATTTATTTAGACCACCTGAGTTTCTTTCACTCCCACCACACTCTCATAATCGGAATCTTTTGCATTTTGATTTCGTGGCGATTCGAACTCCGTGGCTGCGTTCAAACTCGTGCCATCGTATGGAGAAGATGACCATGTCACAGCGATAAAACCATGCGGTTGGTAGCTAAATATATCGAGGCACAGACTGTTGCAGTCGATTGGTAACCGGTAGTCGCAATCGTCCACGGTAAATAAAGCTGTTAAGAGCGGCCGCCTCATGCAAATTTATTACTCCGCTTCCTGACGTTTTCAGGAAGTGTTTACTTCATATATTGCTTCATCATATAAGTTTAACCCAAAAATCGTACTATATCGTATTCTTCCTGCTACATTGAATCCGCCCCCAAACTACTTCAATCAAATAACTGAGGGCTGGTCTGCTACGGAGACAGTGAAAAGGGGAATGGAGATCACATTCATTGTAAAGCCTACATGCCATTGCGCTGATTATTGTGTATAGCCGCCGCGGTAACTGAGTGGTTATGGCGCTCGGCTGCCGGCCCGAAAGACGCGGGTTCGATCCCGGCCGCGGCGGTCGAATTTCGATGGAGGCGAAATTCTAGAGGCCTGTGTGCTGTGCGATGTCAGTGCACGAAAAAGAACCCCAGGTGGTCGAAATTTCCGGAGCCCTTCACTACGGCGTCCCTCATCGCCTGAGTCGCTTTGGGACGTTAAACCCCGATAAACCATAAACCATTATTGTGTATCTACCCGGGAACGAAGTTGGTATGTTTTGATGTCAGCTTTCGCACAATCAAGTTGGAGCAATGGTATCGTTCTAGTGATTTAGAGGAACAATAACTCCAAAGAAACCATAGCCGCCGCGGTCACTCAATGGCTACTGTGCTCGGCTGCTGAGCCGAAATACGCGGGTTCGATCATGGCCGCGGTGGTTGCGTTTCGATGGAGGCGAAAGGCCGCATAGGTACTGTACTGTTGATTCATATTGCAGCGAAGAAGCACACACACACAGAGAAGGAACACGCAAAAAACACCGACGAACGCTGCACTCACAACTGGTTTACTGCGAAAAGAATTCAAGCTTAAAATGGCTCACGCATCTGCGCACTACAGAAAGAAAACCAAAACAAACAGGTGCCACGAAATAACATCTTATCGTATTGCCGCGAAAAGGTTGAATTCCGAAGCGTACAAAAAAACGGATGCATCACTAATGCAGCAATCTGCTTTTTCCTTTATGTGAAAGGCCTCCAGGAGTTCACGTGCCGTTTTATACTTGCTTCTGCCTAGGATTCGAACACTATCGAAACGTGGCGAACATGTCACGCATGACTGGCAGTGCCTAACCAAGTGCACATTCTCTTTGTTCTTTAAATTCCTTTGGTGCTCCCCTAGCCGGTCGTTAATACATCGCCCCGTTTGACCGATGTACACTTTTCCACAAGAAAGTGGCAGCTCGTATACCACCTCAGAAGCGCATTGCACATAGGGCGTAGTGTGCTTTTTTCCACACCCGCTTCTCCTTGTTTCGCTTCCGGAAATACGAGGGCACAACTTTGACAGCTTCACCGGCGCCGAAAAAACGAGCGGCACCCCATACCTGTTCGCTACCTTCTTCATGTTATGCGACACCTTGTGTAGGTAGGGGGCAACTTCCGGTCGCAGGTTCATGTTCCTTTCTTTCTTCTTGGAGTTCTCTGTGCGTGCCTTCACTTTTTTCAGGCAAGCTTCTGCAACAGAAGTCACGACCGACAAGTCACGTCCCTCGTACTGTACTGTGCTGCGTCTGTGGGGAGTCCTCCACTACGGCGTCCCTCGTAGCCTGAAAGGCTTTGAGATGCTAACCGTTACAAACATAAACAAACCTCAAGCTCGTTGCTACTCAGCACACGAGGGGCATTAGTGCAATGTCATGGTCTTTCGTTAAACCTAATGTGTGCCTGAGCTACCCAGCGTCAGACTTACATGGAGACACTAATAAATGCTACGGCGAAAATGAAATAGTGATATGTGGATTTACTGTGCCTTTTCTGTTTTGTGCTTGAAGCTGTCAGACAGCCCTATTTTATTGTGATTCTTAGGGTCGCAGCTGTCAGCGGCTCGAACTAACAACAATCTTTTTTAAGAAATGAAAAACGCAGTAACTGTCTCGATTCTCGGTATTACCCATCAAATGCGCCGTGGGATATGATATAGATGACGAAGAGCAAAGGTAAAGAGAAAAATAAGTGCCTCAATGGAGGACTCCGGAAAATTTTGACCACTTGGAGATCTTTAACTCTCCCTGACTTTGCACAGCACACGAACGCCTTTTGCGTTTTGCCTCCTTCAAAACAGGGCCGCCGCGGCTGGGTTCCAGCCTGGGCATTCCCGCTCAGTAGCTGAGGGCCACAAGATAGGGGATGAAATGTGTGCGCTCACCGATCTTTTAAAGCATACAGTATACAGGCTCCTTTCGCCGCGTGCTGGCCGGCTAGGCGACTCCTAGTCGTCGAAATAATCCCCAAGCCCTGCACCGTGGCGTCTCTTTCTCTGCACATTTCTTCATCCCTCCCTTCAATGCGTCTTTGATGTATCCGCAGAGAAGGGACGCAGTTACTGCGCATTTCCATTCCTGGAAAAAGCAATTTGCAGATGAAATGGAAAAACCGGCGATAACAGACCCGGCTGCTGCACAAGCATTACGACATGCTCCAGACCATAAAAGAGAGCAACCAGCCAGTCAAAGTCCTTCACTTCGTGCTGCATAATGTGAAGCAAATAAGCGCCGCCATCCTGACTTCGCAGTGTGTGAGGTCGAATCCGGATCAAAGAGGCTGAAGTGAGAAATCCCCCCGCTGCGGGCCGCTGACACTGAGGCTAAGCGCTTTAAACGTCAAGACCACGCAGTCCGTACTTGGACTTGCATTCTCGAGTGAGGGGGAGCCGCAGTCAAGCGAAAGCCGATGAAACCACTGAGTACTTTCACAAGTATTTGAGCGGCAACACGCTTTATTGTAGTCGCAAGGTATGCGTGACCACCAGTGGTTCGTCAACGAAACCATGGCTTCACTATCGTCTTGTCTCGTTTCGCCGAAAGAGGGGCTTCTGACTACCAACTTGAGCTGGACACATTCTGTCGCTGGTATTGTGATACCCTGCCGTGACCACTGAGCCGTTCCTTAAATAACATCTTTAATTTATCAGCACCGGTTCTCACCGCTCTTAATACTTTAGCCAGATATATAAATCACTCAGTCTACAATAATTCAAACTTCCCACAAGGCAGCCGCTGGCAATAGCTGGATAAAAAAAAGAATAGCAAATAAATCGTTCTACAATAACGCTTGTCGTTGCCCGAAAAATCCCCTCATGCATTTGAAGGTATAAAAAATTAAAACAAAAACTGCTGGACTGTAGAGAAGCCTAAATACAAGGGCTTATACATAGGGCGCAGGAAGAACTTGTATAAATGTAAGCGGCCACAGTAACACTGAGCTAAAGAGGGGACAATCGGTTTACCTTTCGGAAATTCTGATAGCGGTGGCAGCGTGCAGTGGCTGCAGGTGTTCGAAGCCGCACCAATTGGGACTACATTTCGATAGTGAATGTATAAAAACGAAGTGCTAAAGGTGAGGAATGGCATTGCGTTCGCGGTGAATGTGCCCCCACGCATACGCCAGTCGACAGTCGAACCGACCGCGCAAGCCATCACGGCTGCCGTTTCAGACACAAATCTAGGGGGACGCTAATGTACTAAAGCAAAATGGAAAAAGGTTGAAATTGCGTTTTCCATAAGGGAACGTGCCCGGTAACCAAGGAACTTGCTCTCAGGTAGGAGGAGAGAGAGATAAAGAAAGAAGGAGAGGCTTCTATTTCCAGCTGTCCCAAGCTATTTAGATTATGCTCTACCCACCCACACCACACCCTCCTGTTTTTCTTTTTGTTTTCCAATTTCTCTGTGGCTTTACTTTCTTTATTCTGTTTTTATTTTCCTGAAGTGTGCTGGAATTTTTATCGGTGGATTTGACTTCTTCCCTTTGCTTCAGTCGCTGGTTTTGTTGTCAAACTTTTCCTGCGATTTCCTTTGGGAAAGTGTTGTGCAGCTGGGCGACATTTGAGGGTTTCACAAGCAAATAACACGAGAAAGCGGAGGGTAGACCAGGCCGGAGGCAGGCGGCCGGGTCAAAATCTAAAAAGACCGAAACGGCTGCGAGAGACCGGGTACAGGGTCTGCACCCGGGGTCTTACTCTAGACGTAAAGGACCCAAACCCCCCTTCCTCTGGTCGCGCAGCAAGGCACATTGGGAGAGAGAGAAAGACGAGTGGTCCATTATCTGGGAATTTCGGTGGTCGCGCGCTCGTGCTCTCCACGTCTCCCGCCGGAGTCCTCTCGCGGGTCACGGCATACATTTCCATACGCAAAAGAACACCGCCCAACACCCCCCCCCCCCCTCCTCCGTCCGAGGTACCCTGGGCCCGGTGCACAGAGCCGCTGCCTGGCTTGTAGACCACAGCTCGCGAGGGCGACGCCCCGGCGCACGCCGACAAAGAAATATCGGCGCCACTGCTGGCGCGTCGTGATCGGTGGAGAAGGCCCCGTGTAGGTATACACCGCGCACCCGTCGATCCCTCCGCATCTGCGCCCTCTTCGCGGCGTTGTGCCAGGCGCCGTCCGTGCGCCAGGCGCCAAGACGCTTTCCGCGCACCTGGTCTCTGGGGGGGTAAGGAAGAAAAGCGTGCTGAACACATCGGAGCCCGCTCTAGGCGCCTGTTTTGAACGAAGTTATTTCCGATGTAGCGACTCAGGAGGACTTTTTGCTCTTTTTGTTTTGCCATCTATATTTGGGCCACGTTTTGGCACGTCGTCTTCCACTGTTTTTTTTCTGTCCTTGATGCTGTCTCCTAGGCTGAATGACTGTGCTGGCATTAGGACACTAGTTTTATTCTTCCGGAGCTCTCGCAGTCGGACGTTTTAATACGATACTTGTAAGGAGTTTTTCTCCGCACTGAGGACACGCTTAATTCGCATCGTAATACGTCGTAATAGAAAATTAACGCATTCGTTAGTTCATCAAAGAGAGGATTGCTTTGGTGGGCCGGAAAAGACGGTCCTCTCCTGGCTCTTGGGTGAGAGTAGTAGTGCTACACCTGCGCGTTCCAGTTCTGCTCACTGAAAAAGAGGAATAAGTGGGGGTGAGTTTGATCGTGGCGTATCGCTAGCTTAAGAGGAGTAGCCTATACGTGTAGAAGTACTTCGAATTCCACTCCTGTGTCCTCAATAACACAGTGCTCTTGAGAGGCTGCTGCGACAGGAATTCCGTTGTACCATGTGCTCCCCATAAAGGCATTGTGTTATAAGAGATTTGCCGTTGTCATGCATAGATAGTTCAACTGACGGATGCATTTAATTGGCAGGCAGGTTGATTGCCTCCTCAATACCCGCCATCTGATCTGTATTCTTCTGAGGATAAACCCAAGCACTCCCTATCTGCGAACAACTCGTGGCGCGTAAGAAGCTGCATTATATGATGCCTCTCAATAAAAAAAAAAACGAATAAGCATCTGAAGTTTGTTTTAAATGATGCCCCTGTCGTTTTAAATCGACCCTCGAGTCTAGCACACTTTCTGAGGATGGCCCTGCCTCGACACTTACCGCTAGTCATTGCGGAGTGGCGACCGCGAGATCAGTCACTGACTTCTCTCAAGATGAAAGGGTAAGTAAATGACACGTTAAAGAAATCGGCATGTGTTGGATATTCCAGACGTTTTAATGCGATAAAGCCTGACACAAAAAAAAAACAATGTGTTTAAAGTAATGTTCAGTAGAGCTAAAAGATTTCAGCATCTCTTATCTGTTTCTGAATACAAATATGAAATGTACGTTGTGCACACCTCTGTCCAGATTTGCTGTCATGACCAGGATTCTTGGACACCAATTTTATGTTTTAGGCAACTGTGGAATACTGGAAGGGACTGTTAGGAAAATATTGAAGGTAATCATCTACTATTTAGATGCGTAGTAAAATCTCAAACTTTGTGTATTGCTCTTATCGAGTAGTTGAGGCTGTCATAGGAATCCATTGGGAAACGTTTCTGACGATGTCAAAAACGTTAAAACCAAGAAAACGCAAACCTGCCGAGGGATAATTTGAATATTTATTGATTGTTATAGCAGAATGTTACCAGATATGAAAAAAATTATATTCATAAACAACTTCCTGTTGAAAATGGCGCTTGTCAAGAATTTCTAGGCATGAAAACGCTAAAAAGTAATTTTTGCATGCTAGCACATCCATGTACATGATAAGATCTGAATCATCCACGCCAAAAAAGCACTGGTAGCGAAGCAAACTGGGACGAAATTGCACAACACGACCCGTTGTCGCTGTTTTAAACACGGTGCCAATTCAGAGATAGTAGTGAAACTATAGTAGCGGGAATCATTTCATTTAGAAAACTGTTCATTGCCCTCTGCGTAAAAAGTCGAAAAGCCCCGATCCCGAAGAAGTGGGTAGTGGCGACGAAACTAACTAGGCATGCCGATGCAGGCAATGCTGAGCGGCCACTGTGTGAGATGCATGACGTCAAAAAAAAAATAGGAAAAAAAGAGCCGCTCGTTTCAGAAAGCTGCTCAGTGTCATTAGGGATAATTTCGAAAGCAAAAATCGAAGTGAATAGCCTACATTTACTTGACGGCTAGAAAGAGCGTCCTGAATGCATGAAATCTCTATACAACGCCTCAGGAAGACAAAGAGAGTAGCTTCAAGGGCGCAGGTAGGAGCTTGTTCTCATTTTCAGTTGCGAAAATGAGCTCGTTACGAGTTCAACCGCTGCTTGCTCCAGCCGCACTGAACCTTTGCAATGGCTGCACAAGCGAAACCTCAGCCGGGTCTATGAAAGGCCTTTCGCTTCGGCTAAGCATTAGCGTGGCCTCGTACTTAGGGGCAATGAGTAAACTCCAACACCATCGCGGAAACAACTTTTCTGCCGCGCAAATTTTTCTTTCCTCTAATATAATTATCTCTTTCCGCGGAAGTTTGCTCTATAGATGCGTTTGTCGTGTGCACCTGTCAACACTTCGCTGATATGAAGCTGATTGAAACGGCTCTGCAGGAGGCCTTTCCTCATGAGCCGCTGTAACAGTCCACGATCTGCGACGCCCGTAAGAGGCTTGACTACGTGAATATACCAAATACCGCACGTGAGGGAACATCCAGGTGAAGCTGAATTCGTTGATGTGATGGGGTCGCATTTGATATGGGAAATAATGCCCGCTGGCAGCTCTCTGCGGTGTGGCGTCAAAACTATTATAAACATGATGTGCTTTTGTTCTCATAAAAAAATATAAAATAAGATCTTTAGCAGCTTTCACTAAAAATTATACAAGTTTTTCGAAGGTTTCGCAGACATAGTTATGCCACATTATTGCATGCAAAGCTATGCGCTGGCGCTGAAACTGCTAGCACCTTGAGTTAACTGCGGTATAATTCTAGTTATTTCTGCTTTGTGTGCATCATATAACGCGTAGTATTTTAGAATACCATACAAAAGTCATGCAGGCCGCCTTGTTTTTACTGCACGCGTCGAAAAAAAGAGCAAAGCGCGTTCCAGAGCGCGTTACTTTTCAGCGCTCCAAAGTATTTGCCATGCGTTGAAATAGCCGGCATCTCTTTGCACCAGAAAGACGCAGACGCGTCAGCTTTCACACTGCAACCTCTCTTAGAGCCGTGCAGGATGCTTCCTCAGAGGTCTCTCGTTTGCGAAGAAAAAACAGCCTGGAGCTTAGTAATGGCGGGTCGTTGAACCACACAGAATAACGCTCTTGTCAGCGTTTCTTTATAACGAAAAAGTACAAATTTGTTCTTCTAACGAGATAAACGCCAGATGAAGTGTATAGTTCCTTTCGTTCAAGCGCCCTGCTTTCTTGATTCACGTATCAGCTAGTTTTGCTTCAGATAAGCAAATCAAAAGGAAGGCGATTGGCCCCACCCGAAAATGTTGCATACCGACATATCAATCAAAAAGCAACGTCATCAATCCACGTATTAGTAAGTGCAAACAAAAACAGAACAGGAGTAGAGATAATCTCCATGCTGTATTTGGGCGTGTCTAATTAAGTGGACTAAAAAGCACGTGAATGAACTTAGGCTGATGTCCAAGTCGGGGTTAGACGGAAACACGTCTGATCGGGGACGTACATGAATGAGAAGGCAAAGCGACAACAAAAACAGGGGAGGGGGGAGGGGGAGGAGGAAGAATGTACTCACGTTTCGGCTCCCGCACAGGAGCCTTGCTCACTAGGAGGTACAAATGGGAAAGGCGTGTTCTTTACGCTAGAAATACGCCCTAGGAAACTGGAGTACGCAATAGGAAGGGCACCATCAGTGCAATTAAGCGTGCTATCGGTTATCTGAATAATTACGGATTCTAGATACAGACGGCGACGAAGATTCTTTTCTATTTTAAAAACGTGCGCGCTACTACAATCTATGCGATGCTTCGTTCTTCCATGACGTTCTCCCAATGGATTGGAGAAAACGTTTTCGTTTTTAACATCATTCCGGTATTGTTTCAGCCTCTGCACAAAGTTTCTACTTTCGCCCACATGATCACAGTTGCAGCATGGAATGCTGTAGATTACGCCAGAGATTTTTCTCTTCGCAGGCTGTCTTTCACTTTGGCAAGGGCTTCCCGTAACTTTTTCGCCGGCACGTGTGAAATCTCAACGCCATAAGAGCGCAAGATGCAAGCCGAGAATTTGCTGCTTCTGGGCACATGGGGGACAGGTGCGCAGGGCCACTGTTCAACGCGGCGGGCGCGACAGCTGGTCGACGAAATGCAATTGGTAGTCGCTTTCAAAGAGGCCCTTGCGAACTCGTTCGCGGACTGCTTGGAACTCTTCCGGCTCTGTGCAAATGCGGTCTGCTCGATGAAAAAGAGAGACAATCACTGATCTCTTATGAGAGGTTGGATAAAGGCACTTAAAAGTAAGATAGCTTCCCGTATGAGTGCTCTTGCTGTACACGCTGAAGGAGAGCGCTGATTGGTTCCGTTGCACTAAGATGGAAGGAAGGAAGGCCTCAGACGTTGCTGGCACATACCCACTACGGGGGAGTGGCCAAGACACGGGCGGTTAATATGCACTAAGATGTCCAAAAATAGGAGCTGTTCATTTTCTTCCTTTTCGTCTGTGAACTCGATGGCCATTTCGCTGCTGTTCAAATATGTAGTAAAATCAGGTAAAGCGTCCTTGCTGATAATGAAAAAACACGCATCGACGAAACCCAAAAAAACCTTTGGTTGTTAGCTGTGCGCGGCTTTCCAGCCATTCCAATGATAAGTTTGCAGGGGTTACTGGAACTGAAGTACCCATGGCAGCGCCATGGACCTGTTTGTAAAACACCTGGTCGAAGGTAAAATAGGTATTGCCCTGGCAGAAATGCAGGAGGCGCCCGAGTTGTGGCACATCAATTTGGCGACCTGCCCGACAAAGTGGCGTCAGATTCTAGAGCAGCCGTGCAAGCCTCAACTGCTAAATCAGCTGAAACGCTGGTGACGAGAGACATCAAAAGAGGCCATATGTCACAGTAGTCAACGTATGCGTTTCGAAATTTTTCTATAAAATCTGCAGAGTGACGCACCTCAGTGGGCGCTATTCCGACGCGCCAAGCCAGTACGCGTTGCAGAAAGCCGAATAGCTTGTAGAGGAGTAAGCAGATGAAGTCTACGATAGGCCTCATTGGCACGTCGGCTTTGTGTACCTTAGGAAGGCCATACAACGCAGGTGCTGAGCTGTTGTGACATAGCAGAGAGAAATAGAGCGGCTTGTGTTGATGTAAGCTGATGTAATCATGACTCAGCTAGTTATGTTCGTCTAAAATATTATTACTACCTTCAATCAAACGTTGACAAAGAATGTTTTTGTTTCTTCAAGCTTTTCTTTCCGCACCAAGAGGCTTATTCTAGATTGCTCATTCAAAGACACTGCCTTGGAATCCTCCTCAGAACACGAGAACACCTCGAACGCATATAAACAGCACAGCTGAAAACATGACTGGCTTCAGACGAGATAGCATGGCGTACGTGTCAGAAATTTGTACTTTATGTGGGGAACTAGGAAAGAAAAACAGGCACCGAACACGCTGAATGTACCGCTCTAACTTAGTTTTGCGGGTGCAGACAAGCGGCAAGATATAGTGTCGAGGTGAGATGTGCGGTAAAGTTAAAAATGACTGGTGGGATAGGCTCCTGAACGATACGACAATCCTCAAAGCGACATTTACTGTAGAAAACTTGCACCCTTGGCTGACAAAGCTAATGAGACCCTGTGCTTTTGACTTATCTGCGGGGCTTTGCCAAACGTCCTCCCATTCTGCTGTCCTCCACATGTCGGTTATCCTGCGGCCCAGCGGTTCCAGGTGTGCAGCAGACGAGGGCAGCAACTCGTGGCGTCGAGGGCTGGAATCAGCAGCGCTCTGGTACTGGCGATGAACGGGAGGCCGACGACGGATGGCGGCGGCGTAGCTCAGAGCTGGTTGATTGGCTGCAGCCATAATTGATACGACTTCTAACGCCAGCGCGTTTCGCAGTTCGTCCCGAACAGCCATCGCGATGGAGACAGATCCAGGCTGCTCAGGAACTGGGAAGAGCCTTTTCAGCTCCTCGTGGATGACGTCGCGAACTATTTCGCGAACATCGGCGAGGCCAGCACCACCCAAGCCAGGCGAGGCAAGAGTTGAAACGACTGGAAGGGCGCTCAGCCGCTGAAAGTGACTGATTCATGTCGCCAATGCGTGGTCGATGTTGGTCGCTTCAGCGATGAATCCGGCTCTGTAGTCGGAGTATTGTGGATAAGGCCTCCAAAGATATTATTCCGGACATCCCTAATCAAGGCCCGCACCTTTTCTTTTCAGTAGCCCGAGGGTCAGCGTGGGCACTCGCACTCAGTCGCAGCGTGTCTTGACGAAGCTTCTGACTCTCTCGATGGGACCCTGGATACGACCGCGGAGAAGATCTTCAGCTGCTGTCGCCGGTGCTGGTTCGCGAACGTGCGTACCAGTTCGCTCGTGCACGTCTCCCATGATGTTAGCGAAGCCTCATGGTTCTCGAACCAATCTATCGCTGTTGCATTCAAGGAGAAGTATAGGTTCTGCAGGTATTCGTCGGGTGTCGAACCGTTATGTCGAGCTGCCCGTTCATAGTGATGAACCCAGTCTTCAACATCACCAAGGCCATCGCTACGGAACGGGGTGACAGATATTGGGGTGACAGGTACGTAGACGATCCTCCGCGCAATCGCGGGGTCGGTCTGTTGCGACTGGGAAGCCATGGCGACGGTGGTCCTAGGTCCTCTATCTCTCGGGCAAGAGTCCGAATTCTGGCACTTGGCCTTGCTGACGTCGGCTAGCGCGAATCTCAGTTTCTGGCAAGGGCTCCAGGAGAACCCGACGGCCCAGACTTAGTAGCGGCTTAGAATTATGAGGCGGGGTGCGCTACATTAGATTCGGTTCGCAGCACCTCCACTAAATGTCACGGCTTGACGTACAGGCCGGTGGCAAGAACACGTGAAAGCAGGGGACACAAAATCAGTCATTACCGCCAGCAGGAACGTCGTCGTCGGCACGCGGCGATCGCTCTTTGTCCCTCTCTTCCAGTCACTGCAATATAACCATTGCTTGCTGCTAATTAAACACCGTGACGTGCTGATCTTTTATCCTTTGGTCGTAGTAGTAATGACACTAGCGGACGACTATTTTTCTTTCCTTTTATATTTTTGCATGCATTCACTTTATGCTATTATCATAGAGGCAGTCTTCATACTTTCTCGAGCTCGGATTTTGGTCGAGTAGACTACGGCATAACCGCTCTCATTCTCTCAATAGCCCTCTGTTACCTTTGCTATATTAGAAAATACTACGCTATTTTATTTCGCGCGTGCGCACTTTGCTTAGGGCAAGTAAATAATTGCAATGGTAAATTCAAATTGAAGGTGAAACAAATCTGTGCGATGTCAGTGCACGTCATAGATCCCCAGGTGGTGGAAATTATTCCGGAGCCGTCCACTACGGCACCTCTTTCTTCCTTCATTCGTTCAGTCACTCCTTTATCTCTTCTCTTACGGCGCGGTTCAGGTGTCCGCCGATATGTGAGACAAATACTGTACCCTTTCCTTTCCCCAAAAACGAATTTCAAGGTGAAAACAAATGGAAATAGAGAGGAAAGAGCAGGCTTTAATGGCTATGAAGCTAAAGAGTTCGACCAGAGGGACGTCTCTCTGACCGGCTGAGCAGAGTTATGATGACTTGAGATTTGATAATGCAAGTCCAGGTACCAAGTTTTGTTCAAAATAAACCGAGAGAAATTCGACAAAAGCTCGCTCTCTGATTTGCGTAAACTGTTTTCCAACTCCTCTGGAGAATATTAACGCAGCGGTTCTCAGAAAAAAAAAATCTGCTGCGGAAGCTAAAAAGCTCAGATTGCTGTCAGTCTAATATACACTCACGAACTCAAGCCTGCGCTTAGCACTTCCCAGCGCTCACTGCGTAGTGCTCCCGTTTGTGTCAGGCTGCCCCTTAGGGCGGAGAGATAATTAAGCTTTTAGCGACTTCCTGTTCCGAAAACTACAGCTCAAGCTCTTTCTTCCTAAGTTTGCTTGTTCGTTCATTCGTTTTCCTTCGTTTGTTCATACTTCGTCGTTCGTCCATCCGTGCCTTCTTTCGCCATTTTTGCGTTATTTCATCGTTTGTTCATTAGTTCGTCCGTTCATTCATACGTTAGCACGCCCGTCCTTCCCTCCTTGCTTCTTGCTTCCTTCTTTCCTTCTTTGCTTTCATGCTTCCTCCTTGCTTCCTTCCTTCCTTGTTTCCTCGTTTCCTTCCTTCTTTTCATTCATTCATTCATTCATTCATTCATTCATTCATTCATTCATTCATTCATTCATTCATTCATTCATTCATTCATTCACTAATGTGCTACATGTCGTCTTGGGCACGGCGCTCACAGAATGCACATCGCTCAGGAGCGGTTTTTGGTCAGTGAGGAGAAGAGGGGATCGATTTATGTGAACCGCCTTCGTTCTCACTTCTTTTTTTTTTCATAGTTCGACGCGCGTCTTCCCTCTTCTCCGCTCGGGCTGCGTGCACGACCGGTCGCTCAGGCGTGCGGTGCAGCACGCACGGTCGCTTGCGAACACGGCCACCGATGCCCCCGAAGCCGCCCCCAGCCCTTTTCATTTTTTATTCTCCTTACTTAACGCTAGCGTCGTCCTGTAAACGGTGCCCGCTCCCATGGCGTGACTTGTCGCGCTTTTCGCTTCCCCTCCTGCGTACCCGGGGAGACGGGGAAAAAAAAAGAATGGGTTAGCCTCCGCGTAAGTGGTGTCCCTACCTTCTTGCGAGATCAAAAAGACACCTCTCCTTTGGGAGGCGCGCTGCAAGGCAGGCGAGGGCGGTGACGCCCGCATAGATAAAGGCCTTCGTGTGCTGATACACCGCAAGGTCTTCATAATTCCAGGAGATCCGTCACGTCAACTTGGTGGCTGTTTATTTACTGTTTCATTCGTGCTCTTTTATGCTATCACAGGAGGTGTCGGTCGATTTTTCATGCATGCAGACATCGACGGAAGTAATCCTTAGACCGACGTGTCTTGACGTCCGCACGTTCCTGGCATCATAACCGCATCTAGCAACGAAATGCGGTTATTTGGGAAATGGCCAGTTAGGCAAATCACATGCCGCAGCGCACGCACTAGATGCAAAGGTGATTCAAAGTCCCCCCAACCCCCCCCCCCCCCCCCCAAAAAAAAAAATACATTTTTTAATTAGAGGCCTTGAAGTTCAGTGACAACCAATCCATTCCCTGCGTCCGCCTTTAAATAAGAAGAAGAAAACAGTTTTTTGTGTGCAAAGGGCCTTCATCATGTTACTCAAGTGGCGAATTTATTGATGTCGCAATGCGGGAAGTTTATTTCGCTGTACACAAAGCGCCCACAGGGCGATATAAACCTAAATTTGTAGTGGTGTTCGAGCTAAGAATTTAATTTGGATTTAACCAATAAACTATTTTTATTCAGTCAAGTAGTTATGAAACGAGAGGTAAAATGCAACTTTTTCTGACTAAGAAAAATGGAAACAATACAATGATATAATGCAGATAATTCACAGGCGTAACATGTCTGGGAACAGTGTATGAACAACGTGAGAAACTCTAACGAGTGCTGCACTATGGCAACTTTTCTTGTTTATGTAATACATAGAGGTCATTTAGCTGTCCAAAGTACACAGGTGAATGCGCTACCCAAGAAATGCCTATACTCTCCTTTAGTGGAAACTTAAACTTAAGGGACATAAAGAACAGGTTGCTTGTACGCTATTGTTGCTTTCTCGTGGAGTTCTCATAGATGAGTAGATGCATACCGACATTGCGATACTGAGAACGGGTTTGTGGGTTCAAGTACTGCTCTCGGAGGCATATTTTGCAGCGAAACAGAATACACATCGAAAGCCATAGTAGGAATTAGCAGTTCGTGTGTACCATTATCAGGCGACTAAACAGAGAACAACGCTTAAGCATATTCTGTGAACGCCATTCTATGCTGCACGTGTTAGAGAATAGTTTGCGACATGTCTACATAAAGGTGCCTCTTAAGAGAAAATCATGGCAGGATCCAGGTATTGAAGCGAATCCCGTGCAAAGTGTTTTTTTCTTTTACTACGTTTGTTAACGCTGCCACCGCGGTTATAGAATGCACCGGGTAGGCGCATTTAAACGCTGCAATCTACATAGTAGCTAACTAGACAAAACTTCCCTTACCATGTCATTACAAGTTCAAGCTGTCCTGCTCAGCTCAAGGATACAAGAAAATAGAGTGAGAGAGCTAATCATTTTCTGTGTCGAACAGCAATGATTTTGATTGCATGAATAGTCATTGCGCCATGCATATTTTACGCGTATACTCTTTTTGATAGCAAAGCTTTGTAGAGGCATGGAAGCCACGGATACTGGCCATGGTTCCATTCTTAAGTGGACCTTTCTAAGCAGCCATTTATGGTTTGGTTCTGGCTGTGTGCGGTATGTTGACGGCCATATAAGAGCCCAGAGCTTCCGGTCGTTGCGGGAGAGCCCTTGAGAATGAAATTTTGACTTAACCATCACTAACCTTAAAGCGAGAGAAAAAACGCATCGTTTGGAAGCTGGACGACGTAAGCATTGCGCCGGGCTCCTAACCACCTGTTTTCAGAATATAAAATGGCCTTAATCTTTCGACTTGATGCTCTTTCTCCCACCTCTCTGCTTCCCCTGGCCGGTTTCCGTGGTGCTTTAATGTCGAGAGAACAGTTGTGATTGAAAAGGCTGCTCTCTTTGCGAAGAGCGCAGTATTTCCGGTCGCTCCCAGAGTTGGCCCAAATGCGGAACACACAATGCTCTTCGCGGTACTGTGGCTCCAGCAGGGAAGACGACAGCGGCGTCCTCTGCCTGGTGGTCTTTGATAGCACTGTTCCTTGATCGACGACGTCCGATACTCAACCTGACGGCGCTTCCCGAACTGCGACGAACTGGACGGCCGGCACAGACCATCCGCGCCGCGCTTGAAAAATGCATCAGAGTCGATGACTGCACCCACAACACACACGTATACCGGCGGCCTCAATCGCTTGTCGTCTCCCGGGCCGTATACGCCACAGCCTTGCTAAGCGCGCAACAGCTGGCGGCCATTTGGTGGCGACGCTGTCATTTCTGCGATTGCACCGTTCGCCGAGCGCAGTGCGGCGACATCTCGAATCGGGGCCGACTCTCGGACAGCTGCAGCCGGCGCTGGCGGAGGACCGCCACAACAGGCGCGGCCTTCAATCGGTCATCTTGCGCTGGTGCCCGATCCGTTGTTGCCCGTTGGAAATGAATAGCTCCCAGCGCTGTCCACTTTTGTTATCCCGCTAAGCTTCCGGTGCCTTGCGTTTTTCAAGAAAACGAAAAGCGGTCGCGGTAAAGATGAGGGCCTCGTGGAGAGAAGGGTGTCGATCGCGAGCGATCGTTGGAAATGATGGCTCGATGAGCGCTGGAATCGCCCCTGTTTTGTTGGTGGTCAGCTGCCGAGGGTGCGGTTTCTTTTTTTTTTTTGCTTGGCCATTTAAAATCAGGAGAACCCATGGGCCGGTGCCAGCGGTGGTGCTTCTTCAATCCTGTTTTCTTTTAGCGTTTCTATTGGGTTGAATTTACAAT
Organism: Amblyomma americanum; assembly: GCF_052857255.1. Classification (NCBI taxonomy): domain Eukaryota; kingdom Metazoa; phylum Arthropoda; class Arachnida; order Ixodida; family Ixodidae; genus Amblyomma; species Amblyomma americanum. The sequence continues at coordinate 47,053,894 of NC_135502.1, forward strand.
CAGGCACTGAAGACCAAATGCTAATTTAGCATCAGATGACCACCGTTTTTCCCATTTCGACGACACCGTACGATGCGGCCGTGACGCCTTTCTTTTTTTCCCCACGTTCTTTCAGAGCCGGAAGATTTCCGAAACGGCGCGCTATATTGGTCACATTTGGCCGCTTCCTTCTTTGCTACGAAGGCAACGAGTAATCTGGTGTCGCTTCGCTTGAAACGAGAAAGAAGTCTCCTTTTAAGCAAGTACTGATCTAACGACGGTGACATCTGGTTCCGCAGTGAGTGATGATTAGTTATGTAAAACAGCGGTTGCACTGATGTCGCACTTGCGCTGTCGATAGACCCCGCACACGGACACTCAGGATATATAAATTTGTTTTCATTATACCTTCTCGAACAGAGCGCGAACTTGGGCAACCTGTAAAGAATTTAAGTTGCCCTGCTGGTTCTCCTTGTCAAAAATCAATACCCTTAGTCATAACGTAGAGCATACTTCAGTTCTTCGTAAGGGCACTTACAAACATCCCAAGCTTTATATTCAATGCCCCCAAAAAAGAGAACTTTTGTTCTTTGTTAAGTAGCAATGCTGCTGTCGTCTTATGCTTTCGGGAGGTCAAGGCAATCTCGCTATTTATTATGAAACCCTTTAATAAGGCCTGCTATGAAGCTTTTTGTTGAATTACTGTCGTGCAATCGGTCGACGGTTGCACAATTGGGAGGAGAATTACTTGAGCCACGAAAGCTGCATTTAAATTGTATTCCAAGACAACCTAACACAGCAGTTAGACTAGGACGAGCGCTACAACCGCAGTCTTCTATGCTTTGCATCCACTGACCGAGGAAACCGTTACTGCTACTGCAGGCATAGGAATCTACCAGAGCGAAAGAGAGGGCCGTGAAAGGAGAAAAAAGAACTGCCGGCTCGTGACTGAAGTTTATTGAAGCAAAGAAGCATTATATAGACAAGGTGCTTTCGCGCTGGAAAGGTGTCGCACTGGTATGTCATCTTACCGACTGCCCAAATGTCTATCCTTCTGCCATTTCCGGCTTCAGGACAAAATTAAATATACCCGCTTAAATCGTCCATTTACGTTGCCTTGAGATAGTGCACAATTAATGCGTTAGACAGCGCTTAAAATCCCCGAAAATGTTGGCCCATAAATAAGTTGCATACTTCATTCTGTTAATGCTTTTTTTTATTGCTGCCTAGGATTTTCGTTATATTGTTCTCGTTATCGTGTGCTCCTGTACTTCAAGTCTCGTGTATTTAAGCTATACTACCATGTTATAAACAGTCTGCTGATAGTACTTTTTCCAAGTTTTTTATGCTTGTAGTATTTCGCTGCACACTACATTCTTTCCCGCCCCCGCCGCATTATCTAATACCCCCAAATGAGGGCTTTTAGGTGTATCTTGAAAAAATAAACCTGAACAAACAGGAAGGAGTGGGACTAAAACTGTGAAGAATGAAGATCGTTTGAAAAGCTGCTTCACAATACGCGCTCTAAATAATTACAGTTCCAGAAGAAACAAGAAAAGAAAACGACAATATTAAAAACAACGACATCAGCGCCGTTTTGAAGGGGTTGCTCTCTCACGCGCACTTCACGCGAGCGAAGTGCTCTTCGGCCAGACTCTTAATTGAGGCACAATGGAAAGCAGTGTGCCTAGGTCGAAGTGAGGGCGACGCCTCAACTGCATGTAAAGCCACATGGCTGCAAAAAACAATGCGCAAATCATTGCTTGTGAGTGCTGTTCGTTAAGATTCGCGTAAACAGATGATTTTTAAAAAGGGACTAATTACTGATTATCTACCCAAGAGCGGCCATACGACTAATAAGAGAAGCTGCACAGCTTCGTAATGGTGGTCCGGGCTTCCAAACCGGGACCGTCGCCTCATCTCTCTTGTCAGCCGCCGCGGTGGCTTAGTGGTTATGTTGCTCGGCTGCTGACACTCAAGACGCGGGTTCGATCCCTGCCGCTGCGGTCGAATTTCGATGGAGGCGAAATTCTAGAGGTCCGTGTGGTGGGCGATTTCAGTGCACGTTAAAGAACACCAGGTGATCGAAACTTCCGGAGCCCTTCACTACGGCGTCCCTCAAAGCCCGAGTCGCTTTGAGACGTTAAACCCAATTAACCAAACCAAGCCTCATCTTATCTGCCGCTTTACCAACTGAGCGAACCGGAACGTCTAGCATATGCTCAATCGAGAAAGAATCGATCCAGAACACGAGTTGAGAATTGCATTGGAGCATTGTTCATTGCTAGATGCTAATAAATGTTTACTTCCCTAGTACAAACCCACTCCAAACTGGGGGACTCCTCTAAACATTGCACCAAAGAGATGCTCATGTGCAGTCAATTTTAGCTGTCAGTATTGGATCACTAACTCATAAATAGAAAGGCGACTTCCCAGCAAGTTTGACATTAGGCGGTAGCTGCTTATGAGTCTCTACTATACTACTCAACAAGCTAGAAAAATATGGAATCCGTGGCACTGCAGCTTGTCTACTAAAGTCCTACCTACAGCATCGATATCAATGTGTAACAATAGATCAGCATGTTTCAACTCTTCAACCTATAACCACTGGAGTTCCACAAGGAAGCATTTTAGGACCGCTACTGTTTATTGTATACATAAACGACATAACAAATATCAGTAACCTTCCAAAATATGTTCTGTATGCAGACGATACCAGTCTCTTATTTAGTGGAAATAATATTCCATTGCTCATTTCAAACCCAAACAGTGTGTTAGAAAAGTTGAAATCGTGGAGCGCAGCAAATTCCTTGATAATAAATAGTAAAAAAACAAAAGCGGTACTTTTTCATTACCGGCAGAGTGCCGTTACATCAGATCTTAGGCTAAAAATAGACAACTCTATTATAGAGGTGGTTGACACAGTAAAAACACTAGGAATTTTCTTTAACAAGAACATGAGCTGGGACCCTCACATTAGCTTCTCTTTAACCAATTTATCAAAGTGCGTCGGAATTCTCGCGAAATTTTGCTCCTATCTACCCGTATCGATTAAATTAATAATATACAACACATTATTCATGTCGTATGTTAACTACTGTTTCCTTGTCTGGGGCTCTACTACTCAAACTAACCTGCACAAGATATACATGCTGCAAAAGAAAGCAGTACGTTATATAGCAAATGTTGACTACCTCGCACATACCGAAGAACTGTCTAAGAGATTCAAAATCATACCCGCTCATAAGCTATACGAATTTTTCTTAGCCATAAGATATAAAAAATCCATTTCTCACGGTGACAATTTCTTGACAGCATTGTCATCCCTCGAAACAAACTCAACGCCATACTCGTTTCGAAAACACGAACGTTGGACCATTCCCTTTTGCCGTACAGAACATGGTCGACAGATGATGCGTCATGCAGTTCCAAGGTTACTAAACAAATTCATCTTTGAACGTTTTTCTCTTGGAACAACTAGTACACAAACTCTAAGAAATCATTTTTTGTAAGCCACTGTATTCCCTTTGTGTGAAAAGTGTGACACGAATGACTTTTGCATCTATGTTAACACCAATGTATTGCGTATTAATGAACATGTACCAAGAGTTTATATCGATTGTTCTGAAATTCCTGTATTATATTCTGTTAGGTAGCGTGTGTGGATTTTGCACTTTTAAAAAAAAAAATTTTTTTGCCCTTGCTGTACGTCATGTAGGGGGGCTCGGGCTCCCTCAAGCGAAAATCGTTCGCTTTTTGCCTGAGCCTGCCCACATCATAATGATGTAAATAAAACTGACTTGACTTGACTTGACTTGACTCCTATCCAAAGAGCGTCGTTGTCGGCGCCGGCGTAGAGTGTCGCAGGCAGAAACTCCTTCACACTCCTGTCGACTAAAGATGATGTTATCGCGGTGAGCCTCAACCAAACTCCACATACGAATCCGTGAAACCCTCGGACTTGGCTTAGGTGTAGATCCCTAGTGTGTATGCCCACTTAACTGAATAGGCGGGTGAGTAGAAAAATTACCTTTGTAACCTGCGCCCAAGTATAAGGCTAATCAACTAGGAGGTTCTTTACGTAATCGCTTGTAACTTATCCTTCAAAAGCAGAGTATACGCTATGGTAACGTTTTTAATTTTAGCTGAAATGCACTGAACAATTAGCAGTATTGAAATGTAACTCACTTTCGCTTCGGTAGATACGTTTTCTGACTAAAGCAGTTGGCAGTTATGCCCTTGTGCTGTGGTCGTTGTTTTTTTAATATTATTTCCAGTGGTAGCTCCTGCAATCATCAGTTTCTCCAACGAACTAGCCACAACCGCCGCATCACTTGGTTTTTGTAATCTATCTCCTGCTTGAACCATGTAGTGCCGGTACAATTAAATAAATAATCATAAAGTGCAGCACCTGTCGACCATATCGCAGAACACGCTTATTTTAAGCTTGCAGATGTGCCTTTACGCTTGCTGTTGTACACAGCCGAAAGGGCATCGTGCCATATCGCTCCATGACCGCTGCGAACGTATTTGAATGAATGATATTTTGCAGGAAAAAGTAAAAACCACGCTGTAAAATCCGCCTGAGACCAGTTAAACTCGCGGTAAGCTCTACTTTCATTGCCATAAGCAAATTAAAGGACCCTTGGGGCAGCGACGCGTCCTTATCAAGCTTCTTATATCCAGGCCAGACTTGCACCAGTCCGAGGGGCGGTTACAGGTGTGGAAAAAGAGCAACGAGTTCCCGGCGGTATATATGCGGTAAACTGGGCACCCCTAAAATACGATGTGGATTTGTTGATTAAAAGTGTCTTGTCAAAGCCATTATCAATCGCAAGCAACGTGCTTTAGAGTCCGGGTTAATTATCGTCCGCAATGTTAGTTAATTTGTAATCAACATCATCATCAGTTAAGTTGTGCCCACTGCAGGACAAGGGACGCACCCACGTGCACGGACCTCTAATTAAGCATGCTCTATCCTACGCCAGCTGCCCGTCACCCCCAATTCCTATACCCGGAAACGTCATACCTCATTCGCCCAGCTTATTATATATGACGGCTCCTTTCATGTTTTGTTCATCTCGTGTACCCATTTCATTGCTAAATTAAATTGTGCAGCTAGCTGTATCTGGGGAATAAAAGGCACACATATGCGCACGGTTCTCCTTCTCTGCATCCTAGAAGGGAAATCATGAGACTATCTTTGATTAAGAACAAAATTGCGCAATCATAAATAACAAACACAGAGAAGGAAGCAGACAAGACATGCGCGAAATTTCAAGGGCTTCATTCCCAAAACTAGCGAGTAATTAGAGATTCTTAAACATAAAAACAAAAGCTAGTCAGTAAAAGCCTATCAGTTAAGCTATACCTATAAACTTAAAACAGCGCAAAGAATGGGACCCAAAAAAGAGAAGAAGCACACAGGACGAGCGCAGACCAACAACTATCGCGCCAGCGAAATAACCAACTAGCCCCTACCGCACTCCTCTGGTAAGCTGTCTGTCGTCACCAGCCCAGGTCTTCCAATTTTCTCCGTTTTCTTGACGCGATTCTTTGTTGTTTCTTTTGTTTCTTGCGCACGACGCTTGTGAACGTCCTTAGTAGCTCTCACTTGACTGCGTCGTCCCAGATTGTTAAGCAATGCTAGTGGTTTTAATACCAGACTCTTGCTCGTCCATCCGAAGCAATGAAAATTAGGGGGACTCTTATAAGCCCTTCCTTAATCATATGATGCGAAAGCGTTAATGGTTATTTGCTCCTTTTTCTTAATTAGCCCCTCTTTTTAATTGCGCACATTCATTAGGATACATTAGTGACCATGCAAGACCACGTGATGCATCGCAAGACCCAGAATATCTCCCTCTAACCAAGCAGAACGAACGTGTCTCAATGGCCAAGGGGTAGCATGTCTGACTCGCAACCCAAGGGTCATGGGTTTATTTATTATCTGTTTGTCTGAACCTCAAGGGCCCCGGGCGGGACATTACATCACCGATCGATTGCTCCAAATAATTACCCAATTTTCTTTTCTGCGTATTAATTTTGCGCTGCATCTTTGTATAACATAACTATATTTCATTCATGGTACAAACCCACAGTCACAATTTTCCCTTCAGCTTGGATCATTTTCATTCCACAGCTCAACTTGCGACGTCAGGACTCTCTTGACCAATCCTAAAGTAGTGTGACAATACGCGCGGCTTCTGCTCTAAAAATCCGCGCTAACGCTGTCTCGTTAAAACGTATCGAAGCTTCAAAGTGACCTCCTTGGTTTTGAAGGTGGTCGCACGGTGTAAATCGCAGAGCTACTCGAGTGGGCCGGTTCCAGGGAAAGCATTGAAATTTGCAGCTGGGTGCCCAGGGCTGCTGCAAAGCTGTATGGGCAGGCTTTAAAGGCTAGATCATGGTTTAAACGTCTTTTCGCAGTCGTGTGTGGACCAGTAGAAGTCCGTGCTCTGGAGGAATAAGTTCATACCACGGTTGATTCTCTCCTCACTGCACCTCCACCAGATGTAACGTTGCTGGCCTGACAGCCCGGACGCCCACGTCGAGGCCCACAAAGCAATGAAGTGTAGCTTGAAATACTTCTCAGACTAACCTGCGGCTGCAGACAGAAACAGCCCGGCGGCGATAGCAAGAAGCATGCTGGGTGGTCATCGAATACCAGACTGGCCGTCGCTCTGGGCAACGTGAAATTTAAAATTGAAAACAAGCCTTCAGTATAAGGCGTCTAGATCATCTACGATAATCTCAACCATAGTATAGTAAATGTTGCAAAAACTAGTGGCAACATTTTTTTCCTAATATACTTCCCCAAGAGACACGAATGGAAGTACGCGTGCCGCGCTTCCACGGCAAACTTTAGTTAAAGTTCAGTCCGGAAATTCAGTTACCACCACCTCTATACCCTACAAGCAACTGGCTATCTACCAGGTGTCCTTTCACGGGAGACAGGAAAAAAAAAAAGAAAGCTCCACGGGTGACAACACAGGACCAGGGAAAGCAACTGGCGGCGCCGGTCGCTTACGTATTTGCCCGGAGGGCAGAGAGAACCGAACGCAGCGCGATTGGAGGTAGTCGCAAAACGGAAAGACAAATTGCGTACCGCGGGCCCAGTTGCCGGCGGCGCCAGAACGCCGTCGACACCGTCCGGCAGAAGCGTACCAAAATAAACACTAATAGAAACAAGCAGCAGAGGAAGACGTAAGCGAGGCACGCGTGGAGCCAACAATGGACGTCCGTTTTTGCTCCTTGGCTTCCACGCGCGCACGCCTTTCCGGCTCTTTCTATTTGGAACAGGAAGACGAAATCGAAACTCGACTATACAGAGCTGTTGCTTTCGTTGGCGCCGGCCCTTGCTGCCGATGTCGCCTCCTGGCCGGTCTCCCTTATTGCGCGTTTCGGGAGCATATAGGGAACGGAGCAACGCGCAGGCGGTAGGGGAGAGCGAGTAGCGACGCAACGAGGATAGCAAGCAAAAACTAGTCCAAAAACACCCCGCTGGCCCCTGTTTGCGTTTTGATCTTATTTTGAGCACCCAGACAAGCTAGAACGCAATCCGTGTCGCCATACAGACAGCGAGACGTTCCCCGAGATGCAAGTGTGGAAGGAGGCTGGTGAGCGTATGTATGTGCTTTCTGCTTCGATGTGCCCGTGTCTGTTAGTGAGGACCGGCAAATTGCTCCTATATAGGTCAACGCACTGGAACAAAGAGAAGACAAGTGGGGGTAAGAAAAAAAGGGTTACATTGCTATGAGAAATGCCTGCGAAGTAGGGATAGTGTAAGGGTGGTTCTGGTCGGTCGCGAAAGTTTCAGCAGCGCCGAAATGCGAGTGCAGCGGAGAAAAACAACAACAACAACAAAAAGGCAGTGACTTCATCGCCGCCCGCCCTGAATCGGGCGGCAAGCAGGGCAGTCAGTTGTCAAGCAACTCTGAGCACTGCCGGTTGCTCGTTCCCGAAAGTAGAAGGAAGGTTGTCGGGCGCAATTTGGTCGTGGAAAAGATTGGCCTGCGCGTTCTACTTTTCCCCCGAGCTTGTCGCTGTGTCCCCGAGCGCGCGAGTAGCCTCGGTTCTCGCAACCTGGACGGTGCGTGCAACAAATGACGTTCACTTCCAGGCACACTAAGCCTGTTTCGCTTTGATTCCCGTGCACCGAGGGGAAGAAGGGAAGCGGAGGAAACGGTGGAAACGACGGCGGCGTCAGGCAGGCAGCGTGGATTCTGTCTTCATTTTCCCGCCCCGAGGGACAGGGCCCCGGAGCAATTTCGAGCTAAGCCCGTTGAATGTACTTCGTGTGACACAAGTTGAGCCGAAGTGAACGAACGCCGAACCTGCGAGGAATACTGGAAAGAACCAGGAGGAAGGACGCTTTCCTGTATCTTTTTAAACACAAATTTCTTTGCGGGTGTCTTGGTTTTTTTTTCTTAGTACGGCCCTCTCACGCTTTTTTGTTCTGTGTGCGTTCCTGAACACTCGTTTCCGTGATTGCTGACGTAATGAAAATACTCAACAGAGCGATTATTCAGAAGTGAATGCTGCGCAGGGAATGATCTCGTCCCACGTTGGTAGTAGCACTGCTATTAAAGTATGGTATAATTGGTCGCAGTTTGAAGTGAAACAAAAAGCACTTGCGAATTAGGTATCGTTGGCTAACGCAAACGATTCGTGAAAAATGTGATTCAAGTCTCTGATCGAGAATGCATACTTTTTTTATCAGTCTGTATGCAAGAGTTACAATCATGGCATTGTTAAACTAACAATTTCTTGGATTTAGTTTATTATAAGAGCAGATAACTATTTTTGACGACAGCTGGAAGGCCGCGAAAAGAAGCCGCTTTCATGACGCTTACGAAATGGTCTTAAGAAACCTAGCATTTTATTATCTCTAAAGCCGTTTACAATATTCACCAGGAAATGAAAAAAAAAAAAAACTCAGTGAGAGGAAACGAGATAGAACTTGAGGGATGTCATTCGGTAGAACGACGCATCCCAACATAAAACGTAAACATTGTTGATTAGCGATGGCAGCGGACGAGCATAACCACGCTACGCTCGTCCGGGTAGCGGAAGGAAAACAGCCTCTCTTCCCAGCCAGGCAGCCTGTTTTTGTAGCCGCCGTTGCTGAAGCAAGCCTCGGGTGACGCAGTGGTGGCGCTGTGCTTTATCGGTGCAGTCCCGCGCGTGGCCGTGTTACGCTGGGCCGGATGATAACAAGGCAGAGGCTGCGCGGAAATGTGCGCAGAGTATGTCGCCACATCACCCCCCCCCCCCCTTTCCCTCCACGGAGTGGAGAGCCCTCAGAGCTTGCAAAAATCGGGTATGTCGAGAGTCGTGCAGGCCGTCCGGGGTCCGTAGACGCGGCTCAGGCGGGCGATTCTGGCTATGGCGCTGCGGACGAGGTTTCGGGGTGCAGCAAGGGCCGTGCAGTGGCAGGTGAAGAAGATGGATCAGCCTGCGAAGTGGAGCCAGTGTCGGTGGTTCAGGTGCAGCAGCTGATGGCCGACGCCTGAGATGTGGGGCCGCAGGGGTAGCTAGGAGTGTTGCGGGTCGCGAGATTATCGCAGATGATGCCGGGCCAAGGCGCCTGGTGCCCATAGAGGGGGGCCGCAGGCGCAGCGAGGTTCCAGACAGGGTTTTGGCTGTGGTGCACGGCATGGGGCTTCAGGGACACGCTCACAGCTTACCTTGGAGCGATTGGTTTGAACGTGACGGGCAGCCGCACGAGTGGCGTCCTTGCCACTGGCGCCGAGCCGTGCACGTGGGAGGACGCCGGCGAGGTTGCGGCAATTGGAGGCGCCTGGAGTGGCGAAGCAGCCGGGAAGGTCTGGGCCGCTTGGAGGGCCGGGGCCGCCGGGAGAGGAGAGACCACCGGGAGGGCGGGGGTTGTCGGGACGGCCGGGGCTGTCGGGAGGGCCGTGGGCACCGCGAAAGCCGGGGCCGCCGGGTGGGCCGAGACCGCGAGGATGGCTGGGGGCGCTGGGTGTGCCGAGGCTGCCGGGAGGGCAGGAGACGCCGGCAGGGCTGGCGGCGGCGGGAGGACAGGCAGAAGGGAGGACAGATGCCAAGGGGCGGCGGGAGGACACGCACCGGTTCAGCGTCGCTGTTAGGCAGGAGTGGCGGGGAGGCGGCCAGTGGTTACCGAGGTAGGCAGGGTTCTGACGAAGGGTGCGTGGGCGAGGGCGAGGCAGGTGCTGGGCCAACGGCGGCGAAAGCGGGTCTGCAGCGCAGTGGAGTGGCAGAGGGCAGTAGCAGACGCCGATGCCCGCCAGAATGGCAGCGCGCAGCTCGTCGTACGGCCGGCTGCCCAAGGCAGGCAGGCGATCCGGCGCAGCAGGTCGGGCGGGAGGATATCGCAGAGGACTGCGTGTTTGAATGGCTGGATGGTGATGCAGTTCAGGCACATCGCAGCCTCGAACTGAACGCACCACTCGCCGATGTCTTGAGGCCGGAAGCGGCGGATCGTGGCCTGGGTCCTGCCAGTAAGCGATCCAGGAATGCAGCTTTTTTTAAATTGGTTTTTGGGAAAGGAAATGACGCAGTATCTGTCTTATATATCGTTGGACACCTGAACCGCGCCGTAATAATTGGTTTTTGGGGAAAGGAAATGGCGCGGTATCTGTCTCATATATCGTTGGACACCTGAACCGCGCCGTAAGTAAAGGAATAAAGGAGGGAGTGAAAGAAGAAGGGAAGAAGAGGTGCCGTAGTGGAAGGCTCCGGAATAATTTCGACCACCTGGGGATCTTTGACGTGCACTGACATCGCACAGCACACGGGCGCCTTAGCGTTTTTCCTGCATAAAAACGCAGACTCCGCGGTCGGGTTCGAACCCGGGAACTCCGGATCAGTAGTCGAGCGCCCTAACCACTGAGCCACCGCGGCGGGGCCCGCGCCGTAAGGGAAGGAATAAAGGAGGGAGTGAAAGAAGAAAGGAAGAAAGAGGTGCCATAGTGGAGGGCTCTGGGATAATTTCGACCACCTGGGGATCTTTAACGTGCACTGACATCGCACAGCACACGGGCGCCTTAGCGTTTTTCCTCCATAAAAACGCAGCCGCCGCGGTCGGGTTCGAACCCGGGAACTCCGGATCAGTAGTCGAGCGCCCTAACCACTGAGCCACCGCGGCGGGGCCCGCGCCGTAAGGGAAGGAATAAAGGAGGGAGTGAAAGAAGAAAGGAAGAAAGAGGTGCCGTAGTGGAGGGCTCCGGAATAATTTTGACCACCTTAGGATCTTTAAAGTGCACTGACATCGCACAGCACACGGACGACATCGCACAGCACACGGTCGCCTTAGCGTCCGTGTGCTGTGCGATGTCAGTGCACGTTAAAGATCCGGAAAAGGTTCGGCTCGACGGGTCACCAGATGTGGGAGGAGGCCGGCGTCCGGGTCACCAGATGTGGGATGCCAATCGTAGAAGGACGCATCCCAACATAAAACGTTACAACTGTTTATTAGCGACGGCAGCGGACGAGCATACCCACGCTACGCTCGTCCGGGTAGCGGAAAGGAAAACAGCCTCTCTTCCCAGCCGGGCAGCCTGTTTTTGTAGCCGCTGTTGCTGACGCAATCCTCGGGTGACGCAGCGGTGGCGCTGTGCTTTATTGGTAACGAGTCCAGCGGGCGGCCGTGTTACGCTGGGCCGGATGATAAGAAGGTGGAGTAGAATAACTTCCTGGGCGAGTTGGTGCATAGCTTTCTTGGTATGGCTCTGCGCATACGACGAGACGAACACAGGAAAGAGTAGGACGACAGAAAGGATAGATTGAGCTCTTTCTGTCGTCCTACTCTTTCCTGTGTTCGTCTCGTCGTGTGCGCAACGCCATACCAAGAAGGTGGAGGCTGCGCGGAAATGTGCGCAGTTTGTGTCGCCACAACCTGAACGTCGCATTTTTTGTTTATCTAGGGAACAGTGTATTAGTCGACGTATTTTGAGGGGTGTTCTTGCAGCTATTGCTTTAATGGTGTAGTGCATTAAACTAGGAAACTATCACCGATCGAAAAGACCAGCATTCTTCATTTATTAAGCTAATGTGCTCTTTCGACGAGGAAGTCCACAGTGCAGAATTTTCATGCGCGAGTATTTTTTTCACTGCTTCTGTTGCGAAATATGTTTCAGCTGGATCGATTCAAGCTGAAATATTTCGGCAGTTCATAGAGATCCTAAAAGTGAAGAAAACTGAAGTAAATTTCTATTTACTGCAGGGGAGGAAGTAAAGGAGAAAAAGCGAAAGAAATAAAATTGGGAGAACAATCACGAAACTAAACTGACGATCACGAAGTGTGAAAAGTGAAGAAAGAATGGTATCGCTTCATCTTTTAGGGGGGAGGGGAGTGGGATACAACTTCCGGCGGGCAGCACTACTGAAGGCGCAATCATAAGAATGACATTGGCGACCGCACGGTCACCCTGGCAAAAAACCTATAATAGGCACCGCTTTTAAACGCCTCCTTTAGGTTAACCCCGCCGGCTGGCTCCTCCACCCCCTCTGCCCTCCCCATGTCGAAGGGCACCCGCTCCGGCATATCGGGTGCGTTGTGGTCGTGAGGAGCGTGAAGCCGCCATCCTGCCTGCCCCCCGTCGTTTCGAACACATGAGTAATGGTGAGTTCAGTTGGGCACGCAGCAGGGGTCCCCGGGTAATTTGTAGCGCTGACCGCTTCTGCAAAGCGGCGTGTGTGCGAGGAGGAAAGGGAGCGGAAGGGGCGGGTGCAGAGAAAGAAGGCGACGCTCGTTGCGACCGCGCGTTTGCGTGCTGTGTGCGTAGTACACCCGATGCTGCAGCGGCACTTGTCGCTGGCGGCGGAAGTCGACCGCGTCGCTCGCTGGCCGACGCGTCAAGCGCGCGCATCGCCGCCGGCCGGTCCGTATAACGATGATCGTCAACCATTACACCCAGCGCGCCTCCGAAAAAGATGGCCACTGCCAGTGCATTGGGCACTTGTAAAATTACTGCGCCGACGGGCGAAATTTTCGAGCTCGGTTGAACTACCCGCTAGATAGAGAGATGCCCGAGAGTTTGTAAGCGTGAAGTTCGTGTTACCCGCGGCTGCTGTGCAGCCAGCCTACTGGTGCGGATGCTGTGCGGTCAAGCGAAGGCTGGTTTCGCGTTGATCTCGCTCGCCGGGAGTGATAATTAGGTGCAGCTGAATGCAGAGAGAGTGTCGACAGTGCGGATTGGAATGGCATTGAAGCTGTTTCTGTGGTCTCCTGTAGAACAACGCGAGCAGCGGTGTGGGTGGATTTTGTTGTACTAAGAGCCGCACATTGACTGAGCTGGAGAGGAGAAATGAAAGTGCAAAAAATTGCGCGAAGATGTAAACGTGAGAGTTGGTGTATTGAATTTGTAAAGAGACTGCATGCGCTGCTCATTACACTGCGATGCAAAACGGGTCTAGATAAATCATGCGCAGCGCGAAGCCTTGATCGCGCAACCTTGAGTGATGTCGCTACGCGAAGTATGTCAGTGCAAAATTATGACCCCTATCTTCCTCCTCGAATAACCCAGCGGCAAGATTACATCTCCCCAGCCTATGAAAAGCGTACATACAGAAAATTCATTTTTACGTGTACAATTCTTAGAGGAATTTTCAAGCCACTTCAGCTAAAGTCCGAATTAGTGCCACGAAACTAGCGGCACTTAATGACTTCAGGAAGGAAGTGCTTTGTTATCAACTCATTGACATGTAGCCATGCGCCGTCGCTGTTACCAGCACATGATTTTAGAAATGCAGCGCGACTGCATGATTCGTCAAGCAATGTCGAACAAAACCATGATATTCATGGACAACGAAGTGATTAATAAATGGTGTGATCCTCAAGCATATCCTCGGTACTGGTTCTTGCAGCAAAAACGCAAACCTTTGGTTGATAATTCCTCAGAAATATTATCACTATGAGAAAAAAATGACTTTATAACTACTGAACTTGTAGGAATGGTAAAACACTGCGCACATATTCAGGCTCCAGCAAGAAATCAACTTAAAATTTAAAATCACGTTATGACTTACTGTTGAGTGAGTACGCCCGTCTAAAACTCGGCAAATTTTTTTTTTTTTTTTTGCCAAAAGGGTTATTTTTTTTCAGTTTCGTAAATCGCATCATGAATCTACTTTTTGGGGTTCTGGAACTTTTATGTGCGATATATGTTGCAAAATGTTTTTGTATTATACTGCGAAGATTTTATATTATTGAGCGCTATAGATTAAGAGCAAGGCAGGTAGGTTAACCAGACGGGAAGCATAAAAAATTCTCGGTGTATCCACAGATTATACATATAGTGTGTGAAACACTGGAAGTTGCAGGCGGAAAGCAGTCGAAGCGAGATTCGAGGGAACCAACAAATCCTTATATAGTCGCGTCGATTGAAGTCGCATTAAACATGGTCTTCATCCGTGCGCTCTAATAAACATAATGCGCAGCAAATTTCTGAAGCATTCGAACGACTGGCCAGGGGCCAAGCTACGAGGAGAGGGCTCCACGAAAAAAGCAGAAGTCGTATGTTTTAAATCCATCCCGCTGTTTTGCCTTGAGCGAGATGGCAATTCCAGACCGAAGTGCTACTCCTGCGGAAGCATGCTTTATTGTGCCAGTATGATGCGTCAACATTTATTCGTTTTGCAAAGAAGGAAAGCAGAGCGCGGCCTGAATAGCTTCGGTTCATTCTTGCTAGCCCGCGACACAGATATAATCTCTGCTTGTATTCATAGCTACGTCACATTGAAACCTATAAAGAATACCCTATTTTCTTTTTCGTTCACTCTACTATTAATATAAGAGCTCATATGTTCTTGAAAATTTACGAACAAAAACATCTACCTTTTTTTTCCCTCCTATTTATAGGCTGTTGCATACGGTGCTTATACTGACCGATTCTTGGTTTCAGCGTTTATAAGAGGCTATTTATTCAGGTCTGTCATTGGGTTTAACTGAAGGTTTTTCGCCTATGCATTCGAAACAAAATAGATGAAAGTGAAATGATCAATTAGACTTACCTTAGCTCCCTAGCAATTACCTGTCCATGTTGTCCGATAACCCTAACTTCTTTTGTCAGCATCATCATTTATATTGCCATACAGGGCGCCACTGGATTCACGAATGAGTTTCTGAGGGCTAAGCCTACATAATTCACTACGTTCTGTCCACAAAACTTTCATTAGCAACCACCATTTTATTCACCGCTCTGTACATACATCGGTAGTTGTATTGACTGAAGAATTTTTACGTCGTCTAATGTAGTAATGTCGTTCACAGCTACCGGTCCGCTATCAGGCAGCTGAAGGGTTTAGCGTAAAAAAAGTCGCATGTTTCATTCCAACCAGGGCGGCATAATGCACTGTGCATGGGGACCCAATCTTATGCTTTTCACTATCGTACTGATGCCTACACACTGGTAGTAGTGCGTCGTCTGATTTGGAGTGAAAAAAAAAGCACCCTCTATAGCCTTATATACACTACGAAAAGAAATAATTTAGGATTTGAGCCCCTGTGATCCAGTGCTGGTGTGGGAAAGACTATCATATGTCCACATGACTTCACGCCAAATTAAGTCTGCCACTGCGTATTCATTAACAAGTATGCCAAAAACAAGCCCAGTCATAAACCGCTCATAACAACCCATTACTTTCTGCTCGTACCACGATGCACCACAACAACGCACATTTTACCTTCTGAAAACTGTGGCACTATTTGTCCCGCAATTACTTATGACCTTAATCTTCCCTGGGACTTACTGAGCTAAATAGCGGCGGTCCTGCTTATAGCAACATTCCCCATATAGAGGCGAACACTTCTCAAAATTTCACGTGACTACATGCCATAAGTTTGAAATAGACATCCCCAGTCCGGTTGATTATTGTAAACGGCCCTATGCAAACAAGCATTTTACAGTGTAAAAAATATGAAAGGGCTGTTGAAATAACCGCCTTGTACAGAAGTTTTGTGCATTATTTCATACTTTCAGATTCTAAAAACATACTCCGCAATAAACTTGTAAATCATACACTATTTTCCTCGATAGCAACCATCGCTCATACTATTGAAATTTATTATTTGTGTATCCGTCTACTCAGGCTGCACAAGCTGCAAAATGAGTTTTTTTTTCACTATTCGCTTATGTATTTAAATCGTCCCTTGTGGGCAAGACGATTTAGCGAGCCCTGTTGTTTCTGAGCATTATTTCTCTACTGTTGTTCATCACCACTTCTTCCCAATTACGAACGCATCAGTCAGTGTCTAAACACACACGCGCGCACGCGGAGGCTAACGACAATTTGCAGAACAAAAGACCCAACATGGCGACTCCTGGGCAAAGCTGTAATGTGCTCGCTGACCGTCAATTCACGCAGCGCCGCGCAAATTGCGGCGGCGCATGGCTTCAAAGCAGCTGGCGCCATTTTTTCTTGCACCAGCGAGCCGCGAAATGACTGGCGTTGCTCATTTCGCGACTCATTGGTTCTTGGGCAAACATGGTGCGTCCTCAACGGCCTCCGTCGTCGCCTGTTGTTATCTTCCAGCGGCAACATGCAGCAAGATGTTTTGAGCATGCTTTACTCGAAGCGCCTTTTCGCTGTACCCGAGGTTCAGGTTTCTGTCACAGGGCTGACCAGCAGCTCCTTGAGCAGCCATAAATTAATGTCTGACCGCGAAAATCATTTCTAGCTGCCCGTTCAGTAAAGCGCTTATTAAATAAGAGAAACGGCTGTTCTCTTGTCCTACTGAGAACGCGTCAGTGTTCTGAAAAATGAAGTAGACAGAAAAAAGAACGATTGGATTTAGGAATATGAGCTGCACTATTCTGCAAACTACTTTATGAAATGAAAGGTTAAATATAAGTGTTGGGTGCTCAACTGTTTTGTCTGACGAGAGGTGTCGACTTTACACGCGTACTTTTTTAGTAAATAGTAAAGTCTTCAAATTATCACAGTGGGCATACCCGAAGAGTGACAAGAGTCGGCAAGCAGTGATGTGCGTATATTTACAAGCGCACAATTATAACGAGGAACCTTGTTCTATTTCGTTCTATTTGACTTCTAGTTTCTAGATTACAATTTAAAATGTCCATGCTGTTTCTTTCCCATTAAGTGCCCGTATTTTTGCATCCCATTTTGTCCTCCCGAACTTCTATGGCTTCCGTGATTAAGTCCCTCTTAAATATTTGCATAGAAAGCTTGTGAGCCATATACTGAGCTTGTGAGCACAATACACTGAGAGGCAATATACTGGATTGTATAGCCTATAATAAATAAAGGCATCTTTGTGCAACATTTTGGGATCGTGCCAGATTATTAACATGCGCTAAAACTGTCCTATCTCCCCTGGGCATCCTATGGTTAATGTGGATTCAAATACCTCAGATGCATGATTCATATTAAAAATATCATTTTTAATGACGGCTCCATTTTTTGATAATTGCTTTCGCGGAAATATCATCGAGGCCCTACTAGATGTTTTCAGGGTGTTCACTTGAGGATCGCCAACGAGCATAACATTCATGGCAGTGCTAGCGTTGCCGTATTTCGCTAAGCCTCCTACGGTCATTTCGTTCACGTAAATCATACAAAGTGCCTGGGCTAAAATGTGCCTATTATATGCACCACTTATTGCCCGGAACGTTCCTGTATTGCGTAACCTGTAGTTTTACGGTCAAGCTTATCCATTCATTGTAAGCATGCATTACCTTTTTCTTCTAAGCGTCATACATGTCATTATTGCGAAAATTCTTCGAAAACTATTCGACCATTGCCAATAAGAGCACTGTGGCGGAGAATATGCGATGGTGAATTTTGGGCTTGAATTGCTTGAATTGCATGAATTGCTTTAATTGAGCGCGGTACACGGTTCATTTCCCTTTTACGACGACTCAACGCCTTCTATTTCGGCTTAGTATGTGAAAATTAAAAATGCAGTGCTCCTCAGCAATATGCAGTCTTGCACAGCACATCGCGACTATCGCAAATGAGCCCGTTCAAAAAACAATCTTCACGGTTTTCTCTTCTTTTCTCATTATCCATGCATAGCAACTGTTTTCTTGTGTTTTATTAATTTTGGACAGCCCAATATAAAAGTTCGAAAAAATGTAGTTTTTCTGTCATTCATGAAATAATCATTCATAACACGATGCTAGTACAAGCAAGTATATTACAGCCTGGGTAAGTACGATCCTGTAAAGATTATCACCACAAGTGTTTTCATTTTGCGCTGTCCTACAAATCTACTTCATTCTTCTTTTCTACGACTCGGGACTTACGCAGACTCAGAAACCCTAGATGAACCTTGTAGTGCCTAGATGAAGCTTTGAACACAGCAACCCATAGACTGCTATAATTATCAAAAGTTGGCGATGGCTTTGTTACGGGTCGTTTTTATATTTGAGGTGTAAAAAGAAAGAATACGTGCTAGAACTTGCACCCCGTTAAGGCAAGCGCCACGAATGCAGTTGGCTAGGCAGTGGTATGCTGGTCGCAGAGTCAGTTCTCGAGTTCTATCGTCTTGTCGCAGGAACTTAAAGAAGTAGGTAAGAGAAAAACAAACTTCAACAATGCTATAGGCCCAGCTACTTATCGTTGTCTGACGGCCGACCTCCGAACTTTTTTTACGAAAGCGTGTAGTCTGTTCAATAATGCAAATTGCTCGCTCAGGCACGATTTGCATAGGCATTAGGGTTATCTGCTCTTCCCTTGGAATCATCAATAGCGCTTGCTCAAGAACTCGGAGGAGCCCCCGAGTTGTGCGGAGAGGAGCTTACAAGGGGAGATTCTTGGACTTTCAAGGACCGCGGCAGGGATCCCTCAGGTAATTAAAGAAAGTAAGGATCACGGCATGCTTCAGCTATATGTCCCTATGGGGAGCATGTCGTCTTATCTCCTAGTTTGCATCTTGAGCGCCTACTTTCAAAATGCAAACGAAGGCTGTTGGCGCTGCGCTGAAGTTCTTAAAAGAGGCAGGCTAGGGATAGAAAAACGAAGCGGGTTGCTTTCAACCCATGCTTCGTCGCGAACAAGACAACAATGCTGTGTGCTGCGATACTGAATTTTAGTGGAGGATGGGCGCCCCTTGTTTTCTGGCCGTTTACGAAAGCGTTCACCCCCAATAGCGCGAGATTAAAACGTCACACGCATACTTTATTCTTGACCCGCCGCGGTGGCTCAGTGGTTAGGGCGCTCGACTACTGATCCGGAGTTCCCGGGTTCGAACCTGACCGCGGTGGCTGCGTTTTTATGGAGGAAAAACGCTAAGGCGCCCGTGTGCTGTGCGATGTCAGTGCACGTTAAAGATCCCCAGGTGGTCGAAATTATACCGGAGCCCTCCACTACGGCACCTCTTCTTCCTTTCTTCTTTCACTCCCTCCTTTATCCCTTCCCTTACGGCGCGGTTCAGGTGTCCAACGATATATGAGACAGATACTGCACCATTTCCTTTCTCCCAAAACCAATTATTATTATACATTATTCTTCATCTGATGAGGCTCGCGGGCGTGAAAGAAAGACAATCGACTTTTAAAAAAAAACCTGCATAGGACGTAGTTATTTCGTGGCATATCGGCGCTACTCGGTGCGAACTTGGGGAGAGAGGGAGGGGGTGGGGCTGTTCCTGCTGTTCCATACAAATCATTGTTTCAGTGGTGAATAACCAAGAGCATGCTGATGCCTCCTCGAAGAGTGAGCAGAGGGGAGCAAGAGAGACAGCTGCTTAGGGATACAGTTAGTTCAACCAGAATTGGCCTTAGAAAGCATGGGAGAACTAATAAAGCGACATCTGGGGCTAGTTGGTCTTCCACTGCTGTGGTACAAATGCGCTGAGTTTTACAACCACAAGAGACACGACTGTCTTCATCCTGTCGTGTCTAGATCGTGTAACAGCTACGGGGTAACTGTTGGGTGACGCCGCCATCCGAAGGAAAGTTTGTATTCTATTTGCTTTTTTTTTTCGGAGCTAGATGTTAATGGAACGTTGGGCTGGTTCATCAGGATCTTGTCGGAGTCCTTGCAGTAAGCGGTCGTCCACCACCACGTGACCATCAACTTGCGGCGCGCTGCACACGCATTCAGGCTACTGTGAACAAGCAAGTTCAAAAGTTCGCAAACGTGCCCGTGATCGCACGCATCGACACCAAGAAAACTCTAGCGTGCTATGATGACCGGAACTTCTCGAAACGAGGAAAAGCGTGGCAATCCTGGGTACCACGCCGCCTTTCGTATATTCCACAAATCCCTATACCCTCATGACTAGGTTAAGCGCCGTGCTTTGAAAGGAACCAGCGTCAGATGTCGCTTCGACATCCGGCTAGCGTCTGCACTAACACTGTGATGCGGGAAGCTGGTCTCGTGTTGCCCTTCGCGGCGTGGAGGCTCTGCATGGGAAAGGGGACTGCAACATCGTAACTGCAGCATTGGGGACACCGGGGACAACATTGGGGACTACAGTATTGTAATTTGTTAACGTATTCATTATCTGTCTATTATTGTCTGTATATTATCTATGCGTTTCTTTCTTCAATATCTCTTAAACATACGGCACGTGGGGAACTGCTGCTGGACTGTATACGATGGGGGTGGGGGGTGCTGGTGCTTCTAAGTGCCTTTAGACCCAGCCTCTCATGGAATATCAATGAACCATATAAAATAAAATGAAATCGAATCAAATTACCAATTTTTCTGCTTTTATTATTGTGGTTTTCACCGGCGTGGCCCTAAGCTTTGAAAGCCTGCACTCTAAGCGAGCGAGCAACAAGGCTTCATATGCCAAGACGAAGAACTTTTCCAGGGGCATTCGGAGAACAGTGGCACAGCAATGCCTTATCGAACAATTTGTTTACGCCAAACAAATACACAGATGTTAGGTGATATTTATTTTTTGGCTGTAAGAAACGACAACCAAATAATAATGCTTGGTAACAATGCCATCAGCTGTGTCCCAGTGTTCAGCAGCCTGCAACGCCAGGTGTATTTGGCGTTGACAGCGTTCTGTGGTTGCTGATGATATGACATCAAAAAGAGCGCGATCGACTCGCGGACACGTATGATGGAGTAGTTGCCAAGTATTAATACGTGCTTTGCTCTTTTAAGCCGAATTTTTTTTTGTTCTCTTTTTTTTTCAGCCTAACTACCTTCTCCACGGAGGCGGGTTGAAGTTGGTGGAGGGTAGTCGAGTGTAGTGACGGCAATCACTAACGGAGGGTGATTGTAGGTGGCCGGGTGATGCCTGTGGAGGGTGGAGGTAGGTGTCTTTTTAGTGCGCTAGCACTCATGACCACAATCACAAAAAAGAAGCCTTTTGTCGTTCTGCTCCTCCGGTTGACAGATGTTTGCCGCCTGCCAAAGTGGACAGGTTATGATAATGTCACAAGGTCACGTGACCTAGGTGGCAGATGAGCCACCTGCCTTTCCACTCGCAACGCCATCACCAACGATGACGACACTGAGTTTTGAGCAGAATGGGAGCCGTGAGTGATATGAATGTGTAAAACAACTGTAATAAATATCGTGCCATGTATCCACTTTGCTGCATCCATGCGATGCAAACACACACAATACAACCGATACACCACTTCAATCAACAAATCAATAACGACGCATAGAAACGATGGCACACCATGGCAAACAATGCAAAACTATGGCCACACAGTGGTAGTGCACGTAATTCGCATTTGGCCTAAGAACGCAAACCGACCATTTTTTTTTTTGATAACCCAACCTGGATAAAGGAATTTTTATGGGATGGAGGATGTCAGCGAAGGAGTCGTATGTTGTGTCGATGGTTTTGCCGAAGCGAATGCTATTTATATGAGCCTAGAGTATATGCTGTCCTGAACACGCCATGCATCATCGCGTAATCAAGGAAACAAGCTCTCTTGGCTCCCTAAGTTGCCGATATGCAGGCCGGAGTAAGGTTAACACACGACGAATGGTCATATGATCAAAGCGTGGCTGCAGACAGGCGCCTTTGCGGGGACAAGAGAAGGCGCTAAATAGAATATGCGTATTGTTTTGACCTGTTCATCGCTTGTGAAGGGAAAAATTTATAGAAGTTTCTTCCTGCTCTACTTTTGATCTTTTTTCTTCGCCCTACCTTCCACGTGCCAAGTTGTGCAGCACACATCGTGCGTTGTCCCGCTTCACCTCATCTTCTAGCCTTCGCAATGCTTCTACATCGCCCGCGCCCCTCTGCTAAGCACAGCAGTGAGTGAGCCACTTTGGTCTCTTAGGCCATCTAACTTAAATATTATGCAATGCATTTTAAACTGCGGGCCTACAAGGACTCATAATGTGCCAGTAATAAACGTCTTTAAATTACTGCGAAAAAAAAGTCGAGGGGTTCAGTTTATTGCCTCAGTAGTAGTATTTCTGACTTTCTGTATCTTGAACACAAGAAGTCGTAGAGGTAAATTTTACGAGCGCCCAAGCACACATACAAACAGTTAGGAGTAAGCATAGTGTCTGACACTGCATCGTTTTCATATCCTAGTTTATTACGGCATATGAATGCTGAAGTGTAAATGCATGCGACGCACAGTCGTAAAAAGACAATAAGATGAAGCTTCAAGAAATACATGGATTGCTAAACACGTAACTTAGGTTAGGTATGTGTGACGATATCAGGAGTATTGCACTATCCTGACCCGGGATATCTCAAATAGTTAACATCGACAATACTTGCAAAAAACGCGGGCTAGAAAGTTTGAGAAACGCTGTAAGAAACATGCAGAGTGCTGGCGGCAGCTATCATCACGCCTAAAACGGGTTCTGCGGCACATATCAGCGAACAGCAGAGCCAGGGTACACGACGAGAACAAATATGCTACAGCCGCAGTCGGGTACTTAGATAATGCCCCGTGTAGGTTGATCTATAGTAATAATGCTTGGCTTCCCTGTGAGAAACGATAGTACAATGATACACAGATAAAGGGCGAAGTGCTATTTTGATGGCGAATCCGCACTGAAATGTGTTAAAGTACACGACTTCATAGAGGTAGAAAACATTTTCGCGAGAAACGCTGGTTAGTTCATATCTCCGTAATCCTTGATCTCTGTAGGTCGCTCTATACACCAAAGCACACAGTAATAGGAAATGGCTGCCATTCCTTCATCTCTTGGTATGCTAAATACCGAAAGGCCAAGGGCCGTACTTAAAATTTTTTTATCTTTTCTTCTGCTATTATTTCTACGAAACGCGGCCGGATGTGACGTCACAGACGGAAAGCAATCTCGCTTGGGAACCGCATTATTAGAGGCGGGCCTTACAAATGAAAAAGAGGAAAAGAAAGCTCCCGAAGCGTATTCCGATGAATATCATATGATACAAAACACCTCCGTCACATGCTTCCAAAGATGGCTGCCTAATTATCAGCAAAATGTTTCATTTCTATTTTGTCTCCGAAGAGGTTTCCTCTAGACAAATAATTTTTGCAATACCAATCTAGATCCTACGCACATGTAAAAAAAATAAATTATTTGCTTTGGAAGCACTGAGCGGTTCTTTTCATGCAGCATGTGCACACAGAAGGTGGAAAATAGGATCGGTTTCAGGCAGACGGATCGAGATATTTTCATATACGTCTTTAAATGCACCGTCTCGATAACTGTATCTTCAACTAGAAGTTGCACTGGACTTAATGATGCCAACATATTGTATGAGAGTGCCGCACTGAGCATTTATATTTAGCCCGGGCTTACGTTTCTGAATCTTCAGGGCCCTGTAAAACCTAGAAATGCAATTTTCTAGCCTTCCGAACGGACGGTGTACACAGCTTCAGGACACACGTTCTGGCTTCGATTGAAGCTTCTCATCTTGACACGCTTCGACTCGAAGGAGCTTCGCGTCGCTAACTCGTTTAACTGCGCAAACACCCTCCGAGACTTCCCTTAGGCTTACTACTTCCGCAACATTCTGAGAAGCGAATGGCGAGACAACATAGGTTGGAAAAAAGGCCCAAAGCAATATTACTGGCTATACTGCTGACCGTGTATTGCAAGAAATAGTAAAAAGAAGCAGGGACCTCAGCAGCGCTCGAAAGTAATCCATCTAGTTATTATATCCAGGGCGCGCGGACGCTGGCTGGAACTCTTGTGTCTACACTCACACAGACGCGTAGACGGGACGAGGTGAAGCAGGAAGTGGTCTCGAGCGACATCTCCAGCACTGGGTTTGCTTTCCCACCTCCCTGCTGCTATGGCGAGTTGTGCAGTACGAAACGAACTGTGTCTTTCACGACAGACTGCGTGTTTGCCAACGCGGGCTACCTGCACTGGCGCATTCGTGTACCTAGGTTTTGTGCAGTTACATTCGTGCTCTTATTGTGTATGTATTAGGCCCCCAACGACCAATGAGTATTCAACATAACTGTTTTGTTCGTTTCTCGTGTTCCTTTTTTCTTATTTTCATTTTCCTGTCTTTGATTCCTTCTTTTTATTTAGTTTTATTATTTTTTGCTTTATTTATTGGGCATTCCGCTCGTATACCACGCCTGTGTCTGTCGTGCTCCTTTTGCTCCCTCTTCTAGTCCTTGGTTCACGACGCGATTTGGGTCTCCAAGAAGAGGTGAAGAAGTGAGAAAGATATTGATCACTTTACTTCCCTCAAAACAAACTTTTTTCCGGTTTTACTTGTTATTGTTCTTCCTCTTTCCATATCTTTGCTTCCTCCTCGGTCTTGCATCTTTCATCATCCTTTCTTCCTCCCTTACGTCCAACCATCAGTCAGTCAGTCAGTCAGTCAGTCAGTCAGTCAGTCAGTCAGTCAGTCAGTCAGTCAGTCAGTCAGTCAGTCAGTCAGTCAGTCAGTCAGTCAGTCCTTCCTTCCTTCCTTCCTTCCTTCCTTCCTTCCTTCCTTCCTTCCTTCCTTCCTTCCTTCCTTCCTTCCTTCCTTCCTTCCTTCCTTCCTTCCTTCCTTCATTCCTTCCTTCCTTCCTTTCTCCCTCCCTTTCTCTCTTTCTCCCTTTCTCCCTTCCTTCCGTCCTTCTTTCCTCTCTCTCTCTCTCTCTCTTGCTCCTTGCCTTCATTCCTTCCTTCCTTCCTTCTGTCCTGCCTTCATTTCTCTCCCTATCCCTCCCTCCCTCCCTCCCTCCCTCCCTCCCTCTCTTCGAAGTAGAAATCCCTTCCTTCGTCTCTCCCTCCCTCCCTCCCTCCCTCCCTCCCTCCCTCCCTCTTCTTTTTCAATCCTGCTTTGTTTCTTTTTCAATGCTCTTATTTTTTCCTTTATAAACTCGGCCCACAGACGTGTGCACCCCGGACAGTGAAGACTTACGCACGCCGTGCCAGCGCAGCACCGCGCACGCGTGCGCACTCAGGCGTTGAAACATCCTCCCTCGCCGCTGAGGCCTTAGAGTCTGATGTGGCCACAGCGCACGGCGAATATGAAGGATACAGACAAAACCATGTGCCAAGTTTTACCTCCACTCTCTCTCTCTCTCTCTCTCTCTCTCTCTACTTCCTTTTTCCCCTCTACGCCCCTTCTCATATTCTCCCCTCCAGTGAAACACGCAATAAGGCCCGCCCGGTATGAGGGGCTCCACTGCCGCGTTTCGATTTCGCCTTTCCTTGTTGAGAGAAATGGGGAGGGCAAGTCAGAGTGAATGCGAATCACTAGCGGGCATTCCTCGTCTCGTTTTCGTCGTCTTATTGCATTACTGGGGCGCTCTTTATATTTTATCCGCCGGACAGCCACTGACGACGGCGTCCACGAAGGGAGCACGATTTGTCATTCCTTTTTCTGATTGCAGTTCGCTGGCCGCATTGTGCGCCTGGACTGCCCCCTGGTTGCGGAAATGGCAACAGGGCGACTGGCATACTCGGGAAATGTGGCTTTTGAGCAGCCGCTGTTCTTTGTCAATCGTTTCGGACCGCAGAGATTTCGGCAGCAAAGGGAGTACTGTGGCCCGCTTGAGAGAAACTCTTAGTGGCAGTGCTGGCTAAGCAATCTCACTGCAGCAGAGTTCACATGTTCCTTTTTGCCTGGTTGGTACGGGCATAGCATTTAGGGAACTGTGTGAAGCCTCAAGGATCTCGACATTAGTTAGAAAAGCATTGCATCAACTTTCCGTCTTCATTCCAGAAGCAGCGATGGTTGCCCTTTCGGCCCTCAGTAGGTGGGAGAAATAAAAGGGGTCGCGAGGGGCGAGGAAATGTTCAAAAAACTGTATCAAAAGCAATGTATAGAGTGTCTGCGGCTTGAGAAGCACTAAATGTAAATTAACAAGTGCTAAATGTATAGGCCCGAGGAAAATTCCGCATTTAAAGCGCATTGAACCAATATAAATGATTTGGTTTGGTAGGCTTTTAACGTCCCAAAGCGACTCAGGCTATGAGGAACGCCGTAGTGAAGGGCTCCGGGAATTTCGACCACCTGGGTTTCTTTAACGTGCACTGACATCGCACAGTACGCGGGCCTCAAGAATTTCGCCTCCATCGAAATTCGACCGCCGCGGCCGGGATCGAACCCGCGTCCTTCAGGCCAGCAGCCGAGCGCCATAACCATTCAGCCACCGCGGCGGCTCCAATATAAATGACTGGTGATCAAATCATCAAGATGGTAATAGGAGGAAAAAACTTTTTTTTACTTCGCTCGCATTGGTTCACCAACATTATGAACGCCTTCCAACTTGCTTAGCAGGAACCTGTGGCGGACTCCTTAAAAGAGAGAATTTTAAGCGCGATATAACTAACAAAGCTAATATCACCTTCAGAAACATGAAAAAAATCGCTGCCACTGCAGTCATTGAACTGCTCACAGATCAGTCACTTCCTTTGAGGTCGCTCTATCACCGTGGCTTCTTTCTCTGTTTTGGAGAGCGTCGTAAAGACTATCAACATCCGTGGCGGACATATTATCGAGAAGATGTGAACTCTGCATGACGTTTGAACTCTTTAAATGTGAAAAGTGCTTCCTAGACTCTTACCGCAGGTGGCAGTAAGTGGCTTCTAGACTGGTCTAACCACTACGGAGGTGAGTCACTTTTCTGATTTTTCTTTCGGAATACTGTATAGTTGGGAACACACTTATACGCTTCGCCATTAGAGCTAGATAATTCGAAGATATGCTAAAGTTAGTGGTTTCACTCTTGCAGTCTCTGGATCTTTTTATCGCCCTCTACTTACTTTCAGCAACACCTCTAATAGGAATATTCTTGATAATAATGGCGTGCGCGGCTATCTCCTACCTGCAGTTGACGGTTAGCGAAGTGGGTGAGAGCGGCAACCTTGGGCGTCCACTTAAACGAAGCGCCAACCACACACTTTACGCACGGAGAGGAAATGGACA
Organism: Amblyomma americanum; assembly: GCF_052857255.1. Lineage (NCBI taxonomy): Eukaryota > Metazoa > Arthropoda > Arachnida > Ixodida > Ixodidae > Amblyomma > Amblyomma americanum. Next base: position 47,081,132 of record NC_135502.1, read on the forward strand.
ATGTCTTATTCGTGGCAGACTGAAAATTTAGCGGTTTCTTTCACTTCTAACGCGCGGAGACCGCTGTCTTTCAGATGTATTAATCCCCGCTCCTGTTTCCTCTCCGGCCTCTAATATTCTGCTGGTGTCCTCAGGTTTAAAGCGGTAGAGACAAACTTTTCTGTGTTATTTTTTGCCTTGAAAGGTGCCCTGCGGGCCTAGTAATAATGAAAATGAGCTGACAACAACAGCGCGCAGCGTTATTATTTAATTACAAACAATTTTGTGCCTCTTTTAGTCTCGGTTGGTTCCTGCGATGATGTGCTCCTTTGTGTCACAGTCGACAGGCCAACTTAAACCACGGCATTCCTGTTGACATCGGCGTCGCGGCAAGCACTGGTTGTTACTGTGCTGCCGTGAACGAGCACTGCTGTCGTTGACGTCACAATAATTTAGGCAAGTGTACCTTGACGTAAAACGATGCGGGTGAAAATGCTGAGCGGCTCCTCGGAAAACACTGGAAATCACTAGTATATGCCACACTGAACGGCTTCGACTGAAACTTGCTAGGAGGCATGTTCTTACGCCAATGAAACAAACCAATGTTTGTTCGATTTCGAAATTTTCTGTTTGTACCCCCTAAGATACCCTCTGCCGTTTGTGGATGCTGACGGGACATTAGCAATTATGAGTAAAGCGAAGCGGATGCTCTGAAGAGTGTACGAAGCTTAGTGATAAGATTTGTATGGGTCTGAAAGTACGTAGAAGTGATGAGGTGCTAATGAAGCACCGCTTTGTTTTTATCAGGTGATATAGCGAAAAGTGCACTCTAGAAGTTGAATACGCACGTTTTTCTTTTTCCTCCTCTTCGATAAACGTCTTTCTTGGCAAATGTGCTCCGCACCCGTGGGCAATTTGCGTGGATAGGCTACCTTCTCAAAGCGGCCTTCTGATAAAGTTTTGCGACGCCGCAGGACTGCCCATCTTCGTAAACAAGCGGCCCTATGCTTATGCGAGCTGGATACAAAGTGTATGGTATATGAATAAAAACCTTATTTAATAATAATAATAATAATAATAATAATAATAATAATAATAATAATAATAATAATAATAATAATAATAATAATAATAATAATAATAATAATAATAATAATAATAATAATAATAATAATAATAATAATTATTATTATTATTATTATTATTATTATTATTATTATTATTATTATTATTACCTGAATGCGCATTTGGGGATGTTCTGCGCATCCAGCTAATTGATTTCCTGCCTAGATGCTGCAACAGTTGCCTTGAAACGGTCACGGAAAACCAGAGAGTCTGGCTACTCAGATTCGGAAAACTAAAAATGTCCCCAAAATTGTTTGCCGGCTACTAAGACGGCGTTACCTAACATCCGACTAAAACCCGTGAAGGACATTTGAACATGGTTGTTATCTCTGACGGGGAGACACACAAGATGCTGAATTCCTGCCAGAAATTTAAAGGAAAAATTTGCTGCTATATAGAGAGACCGTGTAGGTAGCTAAGCGAAGCGCGGAAGAAATTTATTAAAACGGTTTTTGACGTGTAAAGTACCCCTTTTGAACCGTAGTAAACCCATTATTGGAGGACGTCGAAAAACAAGGAAATGATCTAAACTAGAAAACTGGTTAATAAACTTACAACAGTCAACAAGCTAACTACCATCTATAGTTATGCGCATGACTTTGATATAACTTTTTACGTCGTTTTTAGCTGGGATATGCACTTGACTGTCAGAACAGCACTAGCAGCTTCATAGATTTCAAAAGAGCGATGATACTTGGTGCTGCGGCACAACGAATTGCGGTCGTTCTGCGAATGATTTAAAGAATGAAAGAAACTGAGTTTTTTATGGCTTTAAGAGGTGTGAAAAGAGCCCGGTGGATCGGGTCGTCGAAGTATAAGTTCGAGACATTCGGGTGGACCTTGCTGCGAGATTGGAAAAACAAATACAAAATAAAAATTCAAGAACTGTTGGCTGAGAGCTACAATGTCTGGCGCCATGAGGGCAGTGCTTTCCTGGATGGCCTCAGATGATGCGTTACTGCGTGCGCCAGTGGACGTTACTTCAAGTTTAAACAGGAAAAAAGCGAATAGCAGTGTAATAACCCATCTAAAAAACATCGGCACTCCTTCATTTCGAACGGTAGAAGCAGGTGTTGCAGGAAACGACCGACTGAACGCTTCGCCCGTCTTGGTGGTCTGGAAGCCCAAGCTAGCCGCGACTGTGGAGTGTCAGCGTCCATTCGAGATGTCGCCTCGTCGAACAAAGGCGAATTCGGTTCCAGCTTCCGCAGCCACCGCAGCAAATGACCGCCAGCTGTTTCCCACTTTGAAGCGGTGGGGGGGTTTTACGTCAGCAGGGCAGACAACAAACCATCAAGCCGCTGCTTCAAGAGAACGCAAGCCCTCCATCGTTCGATGCTGTTCCATTTTTTGACTAGCGCGGCTGGATCAGACGCTCCATGAGGTTCGCCAAAAATTCCTAACGCCATCAGACTCAAGCGTGGACATCGATGATCAACAACCCCGGTAGTTACAAGTGGGGCGATTTCAATGCTTGAACCTATAGCCGTTGTCACAGTACCCAGCAACTTGGAGTGTTCTTAAAGTGAAGCTTGTGCTCGCGTTCAAACAAGAAAAAAATAAAAGAAAACTGCAGCTCTCACTTCTTCTGACGAAGGAGAAGGAGAGAAGATTAAACAACTTTTCATTTATTGGTTTTGGTGTCATAAATTTGGTTCCCAAGCGTCCATGCCTATTCATATACACGCACATTTCATTATTTGCGTAGGAAGTCAAGAAAGTAGATTCCGGTTTATTTTTTTTTTTGCAAAGGTTCCCATCGATATAAAACGCAGTACTCTGCCAATGAGTGCTCTTCGTACGTGACAAATGCATCAAATACTCAAGAAGAGGGAAATAATAGCGTTTCGGCAGATAGAAAACGGCACAAGTGTGTATCAAAGCTGTGTAAATGTTCAGCTGAGCATCCACGTAGCAGAAAGAACTCAGTCTGATAACTGTTAGCCTATTACTGGGGATGCCTGTTTAAACGCCCCAAAAGACGCACACATTTCATTCAAAGCATGCATCCTCCTTTTGGTACTATGGGACAAAAATAACTAATTCCGCCCTACCCCCCCCCCCCCCCCCCCCCGCGCCCCCCAAGTATTGAACCCTGCCGAACTTCATGCGGGCGCAACCTGACGATGTACTCCTGGTGTCGAGAGATGCATTCTAAACTTCGAGGGGGGGGGGGGGGGGGGAGTTAATTTCGTTTCATATGGCACATACAAGCACAAAACATATTTCAGCGCCAGCCAGAGGACAAAAACGATTATCTACTTCAAAACGTAAACGTAAAAAGCACCTGCACATTCTCACTATGCGTGTCGTCTACGCCCCTGCCTTCTTACTGCCTAAACTTTCAAATCAGCTTAGAAATGGTTGGAGATGATTTAATTTACCGTTTATTTTGCCACAGCGTCACGAAGGGCTATCGTTAGCGGCTCTCCTTTTGCTGCACGTATAATTGGCTGCAAATGTGCGAAGTGAAATTACTGTCCTTTCTAGCTACTGATTCACAAAGGTTTGAAACATGTACAACTAATCACGTCAGACGGTGCGCAGCTTATTCTGTGCGCCCTAGACACACGCTTATGCTCGACGTCGAAGATACATCCTTGTCCAGGCTTGTAAAGCCCTTCCGCATGTCTACGTCGTAATCTGGTGACAGGGCGCACAGACGTGCAAGCTGTTATACGAATGTGCTTGTAGAAGCCAGGACGAGGCATCGCTGGTCATGCGACGCATACGATAGTGTATCCTTTCACTGGGGAACAGTTGACACCGCGCGCTGTCGAGAGCGAAAGGAGCGCAGAGGGGCTCGAAGAAGCCATCCATAACGTCCACGACGTTGGCGTGACGCATCACATGCGTCTACGTAAGGGCTTCTCTCGCGGGGCTACGAGACGCCCTTTATTCATGCCCACGCCCCCGGAAAAAGGTATCTTTTGATCTCCCGAGGGAAGAGTGGGTCCGCCTTTATGGCGGCGCAGGTCGTTTTCTTTTCCTTCCTGGATCCCGACGGACAGAGTGGCTAAAGCCGCACAAGTCACGCCATTGGGGTGGCGCCGTTTACACGAGTCGGCTGGCATTAAGTAAGAGAAGCAGAATGGGGCTAAGGCGGTGTTGGCGAAAAGCAGTCCGTGTTCACCGTTGGCCGCGCGTTGCTTTGAATCGACCGGTAGTGAGTGCCCACGCATGGGGAGGAAATCACTACGAAAAGTAAATAGGAAGAATAAGTGGTTCCGAAAGGGAAGGCAGTAATAAAAATGCCCAACGAATCGATCACGTTCGGTTGATATAATAATAATGTTAGTGAGGCTGGGCAATCCTTTCTGGTCGACATTTTGGTCAAAGCGGATATGAAAATGCCTTCCCGATAAGTCGGCTTGAATGAAATGAGTCTCATTATAAGCTATGCTCAGATACGCAAGGATTACAGCCACTACCAAAACGTAGAATGGTGCTAAAGTTTTTGGAATGCACGCGCTCATGGAAAAAAAAAAAAACTTTGTAGCGCTGCCTTGAAATCAGTGTTCTATTGATGTGAGTGAATGAATCATATTTAAAGACATTATATTTGGCGGCATTTCAGATAATTGGCTTGAATGAAGGCATGAAAAAAAGATTTTTTTCAGCACACTTTGATTTCGTAATCTTTTGCCGCAGGCTGTTCATAGCAGCTGCCTAGGGCAGCAACATTAGTACCTAGGGACAATCCATTGGTTCTCGGGCCTGCGGAAGAATATAGCTAACGGGGAAGTGTTAGTGTAAAGTGTTGCTTTGCCCCCCCCCCTCTAAAAAGAAAGCAGGACTCTGATTCGTCACAACAGCTCTCTTTCCTCTTTTCAGGATAACTGAGGCATGCATAACATCTCCGGAAAACGGCATACATGTGCTTTCAAAGAAAAGGATACCTGATAAATGTATATAAAGCAGTGATACTGTTAGCTTTTTTAAAGTCAGGCAACATTTATTGCGAAGGCACGTCTTGTTTTTTTTTTGTATGCACGAACGTGAAACGTTTTTGTTTAAAACTAAGGAACTGGTTTATCGTTTATGGGGTTTAACATCCCAAAAGCGACTCTGGGTATGAGCGATGCCGTATAGTGAAGGGCTCCGGAAATTTCGACTACCTAAGGTTCTTAAACGTATACTGACATCCCACAGCACACAGGCCTCTAGCATTTTGCCTCCATCGAAATGTTACCGCCGTGGCCTGTATCGAACAGTTTGTTATTTCAGTTTAATGTGACGTCCACGCTTGAGTACTCGTGCGCAGTTTGTGGGGCTAAATCTTGAACTGCTACTGAAAAGTTTGAAAAGGTCCAATATTTATATCAGTGTTACTGTAGTGTATGATCAGTTAAGTTTTATTTATTTATTTACTTATACCTCAAAGGCCCGCAAGGGGGCATTATATGAGGGTGATGCGCCCTTGTGATGACATTCTATTTTTTAACATTTCCAGTCCTAAACACGGTATTAATCCCAAACAATATTTGTTTCTGACTGACCACTTTTTTATAGCAACCAAAAAGTAACCAAAAGAAAAATAGCAAGGGAATATAGCCTCTTTTTGACGTTATGAGGAGTAAAAGGGCAGGAAGAGTGAACATCTCAGATCTAAGAATTTTTATTTCATGCAAAAGTGACGGATGGCACATGCCTTTGTCCTTAAGACCCGAACAATGTTAGGCGGCCATGACACGAATACGGATGCATGCGCCAGTGCATAACAATCATGCTAACATTGTATCAGCCTCGTTCGCTCCCCTGTTATCAGAGCCCAAAGGCAGCTGGCGACTACAACCCACACTTTCAGAGGGAAGGCGACCGTCCGCGGTCAATCCAGAGGCGAGGGTGCGACCGACCGCCTTGCTTTCGACCGGATGAGCAGCGGTGGCGCTGTGAGCCACTTCCTGTCGTGTCAGTCCCGCGAGCAGCGGTTCATCCCCGAACCGCCAGGCGGCCGCGCTCTGGCGTCGACCAGCGCACGCCGCGCTCCCCTCATACGATGCTTCGCCGAGATACGGAGCGCGTTCAGCGGACCGCAGACCGACTCTGTGATTCTTTTTTACGCAGACTGGACCTGCTCGCCAATCCCGCCTCCGTCGTTCGTCACTTCTTGCACCACGTGACTCATTGACTGCTGGCGGCAGATTTGAACCAGTTTCGTGAAACATAGAGTTTGCCTTTGAACTTTCAGTCGCCTTCACCAGTTGGAAAGAACGCTCAGCATGATGAATAACAGCCGTGAAGAAGACGACCCCCATGTGCCGCCAGCGTATGCCGTTATGACTCCTTTTAATTGCTTCAAAGTTATGCTTGCATTTTTCTGACAGATTAACGTGCACTGCTTCCTTCTGAACTTCGATCCTTGCTCGCAGTGGGCCGGCCGTTGATTCAGAACGAAGCCGGAAGAAGTAACTGCACGTGACTATTGTTAAAGCTCGCAAAAAGAAGTTTTATTTAGGCAAGAGGTGGTCGTTTTTCGCATTATTTCTTCTTGTAAGATGTCCATTTATCACTTCACGCTATGTACAAGCTGATCATCTTGCAAACGTGTTGACTGCAGTGGTATCTGAGTGCGATCCTTCGAAGAGTTGCCGTGGCTGGAAATTGGAGCTATTTTCTGCCAAATAAGCTGCCATTCTGTCTGCGCATTTGTTTCTGCATGCACAAACCGTAGGCAACGTACCTAACTGACTCGTCGGATAAACAGTCTCTTCGGTGGCGAATTTCACATTATTTGCAGCACAGTCGTTACAGTACTAACCATACAAAAGCGAAAGCTAAAAATGTGTTGCCAGTGGAGCGCTCATCCGGTGTTGAAAGCGTTTTCTTGTATTTACAAGGCATTTGAACTTACAAGCGAAATCTTGGCGTTCATATCCTTGGCGGAAATAATGCAAAGTCTGGTGTGTAAATGTTAATTATGTTTTCCTTTTTCTTTCTTGTGAGTCCTACAGTGCATCAAGTTCCAGAAATTTGGCAAGATTTCAACATGTACATTTTAATCATTAGTGCAAGTTTCAAAGATGTTCACTATGTCATCGAAAGCATGCTTTTACCCCGTGAAACTTAAAACTTCAGTTCTGTTGACTGGAGTATTGCGCACATGAACAATATATAACTATGTAACGCCGTTTTAAGTCAGTGGTTATCGTGTTCGGCTGCGACCCCAAAGACTCCGGTTCGATCCCGGCCGCGGCGGTCACATTTCAATGTAGGCGAAAAGCTAGAGGCCCGTGTTCTGTGCGATGGCAGTGCATGTTAAAGAACCCCAGGTGGTTGAAATTATCCGAAACCATCCTCACCGGCGTCCCTCATAGCCTGAGTACCTTTGAAATGTTAAACCTGATGAACCAACTATTACATAACTCTAATCCATTTGTTTGCGGCTGAGTTTAAAGCTTAAATATTGCATTTTCTTTAAATTTCGCTAATGCAGCCTGGCTTATTTTACACGGAGAATGAAAACGCCCTATTTTATCAGTATTTATGTCGGCCGTAACATTTTAGTTAATTTATGAACACGTTTTAAGTTTGCTGGGTGCAGCTCTTTAACGCTGCAACGATTTTCACTCATTCCTTGAGCAGGCAGGTGAAGAAAGATGAGGGCTTGTTAAGATATTTGTTTGAAAGAAGCCAGAGGTAAATAAAACTAGAGAAAGCAAATAGGAACGTTATTCATTATTTTAGCGTGGTGTTGATGACAGCAGGAATATCACTTCGTTGTCATTTGAGAGAAAGAAAACTTTGCAGACAGTCATATTTATTGTTTTCTTAGAACTGAAGTGAAAATTTTTGGAGAGCGATTGCCGCAATATTTCTCCTAAAACGTTAGCAGCCGGGTAAATGCATCGTGTGGATAACAACGAAAAAGGCCAACTTTTGGTATGCTTTTTTCTAGCAGCATAAGGCGTAATTTGTGTGAGCTTAACCAACATCTACTCGGACATTAACCCACGAGAAATCTCGCCTTATATGAGGTGCCCGTGTAGGTAGGGTATCGTAAAAGTTTTTAGCCTTTAAAAATATCTTGTAATTTGTCTTGACACTGAACGCATTTTTCGGATAAATCAAGGTGGAAACAAAAACTCGCCTTGGTTATAACTGCTATCATAGTTCATTGCTCTTCCCCAAAGTTCTGCTTATATAGGCTATAACAGAATATTGGTATAAAGCCCGAAAAGAACATGTTTCGAATGTTTTTATTTTCCGCATCAAGTTTTAGTAGGCAGCGTTATTATGGGCACAAATGATCACGTCGGATGTAACGGAGGACCTGCAACTTGCATATATGTATAGGGCAGCGCTGATGTGACCATCTTTTTTTCTCTTATGCTGTCAAGTTTTCAAACTCTTCGCCTTGTTTGTTGCTTGCATCATTTTGCCCTGCTTCTTCTTTTGTGTGAATGACAAAATTCACCTCTTATTTGCTGTATAAGTAGTTCTAGGGGTTAAATAAGCTCTGTGTTTTCAGTACGTTTCGTTTCTATTGTTTGCCTGTCGGGTTGTTGCATAAAAATGTGATAGTGTTGGCTGATATTTCCTTTGTGCAATAAAATTCTTATCACAAGGGTGCCTTTCGTCTTTAAACCTTCGCTTCTTGCCCGCTATTATTTTAAACACGAGCGAATCTGATGCAAATATGTAAAAGTAACCGAAATCAGCTTCTGACACTGAAGCGTAAAGAAGCAAAGATTTGTAGCATTTTATTTTAATAATGCCGCTTCTTAAGTGAAGCTGTAAAAACCGAGTACCGAATACTTTTTTTTGTTGTTTCTGAGAAGTGACTGATCGCATATTGACAGGTGCAAAGGCTCTCGCTGCTGTTACTTTGCTACTTGTCTACTGTTATGGCACGATTCATTCACCTTCCACGTTTGAAAAAGTAAGTGTTTCAAAATAACTAACGCTTATATGACGGATGAATGTAATGGAAGAATAGCACTGCCGTGAAGAAAACTTTATTTCACCCTTATGTGATCAAAATGAAAGCTGAAAGACAGATGGTGACAATGGCGTTTCTTTAATGTACTTTCAAATTTGTAGATGAATCGGAGAGCACCATGTCCACTTTCTTTCTCCACCTCAATTTATTGCCTTTCCTGCAACTCCGGTCGTAGCAGTTCAAGGCACCCGTGAACTAACAAAACCTGACGCCAGTTCATAACAATTTACGGGATCCCATTCAAAGCAGTCGTGTGGCAATGACAGGAGCATTGCTGGCTGAGCAAGCTAAAAAAAAATAAGTGAACTCTTCATGCCAATTTATCACAGAGGCGGGGGGAACTCAAGGAACGCAACTGCTACACAGCAAATTTGTACAATGACAACAGGGACACTGAAAGAGAACCTGCGGGGCCATTTAGACGGAGGAACACAAAGAAAGCCCTGGAACCACAAGAAGGTGTCTTAGGGAAGGTAAATAAACAAGGGGGACATGGATCTGGAATATCGCATAAACACGCCATCGTAACCAAGTTGCAAAAAGCGTTTACAGTAGATTGTTTTGTTTGTTCTGTTAGGTGAGCGAAATAAATGTTAAAACAGCTGAAGCACTAAAATAACGCGCATACTACATAGGTCTTCAACTGGACACCCAATTCTCGAGTTTTGATTTTTTTAGGCGTGTTCGCTGGAGCAGAAAATTGAAAATAAAAAAATAGTATTCCCAATCTACAAAGATTTAGACAGCCTGGCTGCTGATAAGTTCATATAGAAATATGTATCGAGAGTTAAAAAAGAAATGCACAGTCAACACGAAAAAAATTTACTGCTTCCATGAAGCCATAAAAGCTGCTTTACACGCTTCAGATCACTTCCTAACAAGGTTAGAAGACGCCCAAAGAGCAGTTTATTCAGGGCATCGAGCCATCGGTTGGGGTTATGTGAGCGCATTACAACAAGTTAAATTGTGTTCAGTCAGACGACATATTTCTAGGACATTAAGAGATTCCTGTAAAGCAGTGGTATTCTGAAATCAACTTCCGATTATTTTCTTTCTATACGAAACAAGCTAGACGCAGAAGTATTTTGGTGCTGAGCCGTTACAACACTACAAAACGACGCTCACGGCCGCATTCAAGGACGAAACGATTATTGCGGACGCTCTGTGAGCGCACCTGACGTGGCCATGGGGATAGAAGGAATGGGTGAAAGAGAATGGCGACGGTTATACATCTTGGAACGAACCACATTGCGCTACCTCGCAGCGCACTATGTATACGCATGTAGCTTCCGCAATACTTTTATAAATGAGTTGATTTTATTTTTGCTACATGTTAGTTTTTATATTACCGTAGTGCTGTGTGAGCCACTGGCAGCCTGTGCTGCACTCAAGCATGATTCGCTTAAGCGGCGCAAAATTCTGCCTTGTACACGAAGGTGAAAGTAATGTAATTTATTATTGTTGTTATAATAATAATAATAATCAATCAATCAATCTTTATTTTTCGGTGCCCAGGAACAACCCCAAGGTCTTGGTGCTGGTACACCATTCACACGCACAAAATGTAAATTTATTTCACCACAAAGGAAGACACTCAGGGGAGGTAATGCAGCAGTCAAGGCGATAGAAAAAAAAGACATATAAACAGGCGTGACAGCAAGCATGAAGCAAAAAAGCGAAAACAAGAAAACAGCGAGAACAGGCAACAGACATATAAATAACTAATGAAACAATAAACAAAGAGAATGAACACAAGAACGACCGATAACAGCCAAGTACAGCATACAGCAAAATACAAACAAGAATAAAGCCAATACTAATATGAACGAATAAGAAACCTCTGAAATACAAGCTAGAAACACAATCATACACAATAAGAAATGTAATTAGTGAACGCGTTACAGACAATCAGGCGTGAGTACACAGTATTAAAGAAATAATATTAATGAAAACAAGTAGACGTGATGAACAATTAAGAGCAAAAAAAAACAATATAATACCGGTGCAAATGCACAAGTGTAGTAAAGACAAAATACATGAAAGGGGAAGTTATGTATGAGAAAAAGAGTGCTCAAAGTGGAACGTCACGGACATCCAATATAAAGGAAGGGAGAAAATTTTCGAATATATTAAGGTGAGGACAAAGAGAATTAAACAACTTTTGCATTCTGTCCAGAGGGGAGAGGGAGTGCAGGAGCACAGAAACTTGGAATGGTCTGAATTCCCTTATGCTCTTTCGTGGTACACGCAAAAAGATACGCGCTAGGAGCTGAGGGCATAGAATGTGACCATGAAGAATTTTATACAAGAAAATTATATCTGCCCTCACGTGACGGCAGCTAAGAAAAGGAAGCTGCAGTGAGTTTCTCCGTCTGGGACGAGAGCTGGAAGTTTTGCAAGAAAACCGATGTTCAAATATGCGTAAAAAACTATTGCTGAACTATGTCGATTTTTTCACAGTTCGACTGGCAAGTGCCGTTCCAAACAACAGACGCATATTCCAAAAGCGGCAAGCATATGGAGAGGTAGAGCTTTAAGAAAGGAAGTGAGGCTCGAAACTATCTCGAAAGCCTGCAGATGAAGCCGAGTGTACGCATAGCCCGTAGAGCAATGCGTTTTGTATGATAGGAGAAGCTGAGGCTACGGTCGAAAAGTACGCCGAGGTCATTCATTTCATCAACCCTGGGCAGCGGCATACCATTCACAAAATAAGAGTAGAGAAGACTGTGCGTTTTACGCGTAAATAAGACAACCTTGGTTTTAGATGAATTGAGAGTGAGCCCATTCTTCAAGCACCAATCAGAGAAGGCGGATATGTCCGATTGCATTGGCAAGCAATCATGAAGAGTATGTATTGCCTTGAACATTTTTATATCGTCCGCATAAAGGAGAAACGACGAGTGTTTGACCACGGAGGAAACGTCATTGATAAAAACAGAGAACAGAATCGGGCCTAATACCGAGCCCTGAGGAACTGCGCTGGTTGGAGTGTAAACAAATGAGGTCTGTCCATTTACACTGACAAAGCAGGACCGATCAAGAGGATAGTTGCGTAAGAGGGCTACAATTGAAACGTCGATCTCAAACAGCAGAAGCTTTTGAAGAAGTAATGAGTGAGTAACAACGTCGAAAGCTTCGCTCAAATCACAGTACACAGCGTCTACCTGACTCCTCTGAAGGACTTCAGCTGATGTATACATAATAAAAGTCACAAGGTTGGTTGTAGTAGAACGACCTTTTATGAAATTATGCTGATTATGTATGATTACATGTTTGAGGTGGAAGGAAAGTGCTTTGTGCAAAGCTAGTTCAAAAAGCTTAGAGGTTGCACAAAGAAGAGAAATGGGGCGGTAGTTCGAAATATCAGATTTGTTTCCTGATTTGAAGACATGGAAAACACGCGCCGTTTTCCACACGCGGGGAAAGGCAGAATTTTTCTAACAGTTATTAAATATCGTGGTTAAAACAGGGACGAAGGTACTATTGAAGGCTTTTATTATGGCGGCTGGAATGCCATCAGGTCCACGGGACAAAGATGGTTTCAAACACTTAAGACTCTCACTAACTTCTCGTCAAGAAGAACGGAATTAAGTGCGCCAGCTGGAAGGCATACGGAATCGCAACGTGGAGATTTGTACACGGAGGAAAAGTGTTGAGCAAAGCCGTCAGCGACATTCCGAATTCCATAACCATGAGAGTCAACTAAGTGAATATGACTATCAGATTTATTCAAACGCTTGCGAACGTATCGCCAGAATTCAGTAGGACGATTAGAGGCACTATTCTCTAAATATTCAAGATATGACTCATGATCCCGCTTGTACAGGCGTTTGCAAAGGGAACGCAAGCGGCGAAATTCATCTGCCCATGAATCCAGCCCAGGGCGTTTCGCTTTATGGTGGGCCCGCTCCTTAAGTTTCAGCGCTGTTCTAAGTTCCTTGGAAAACCAGAACGAAAACTTGCTGCGAGTAGGAGTGTGCAGAGGTATGTACTGGCGCATACCATTGAGAACTATTTCAGTGAAGCGACTGACTTGTTCGTCAACATCGCTGATTTCGCCTAAAACAGACCAGTCGACAGAAGAGAAGAAACCGAAGAGACCAACATAGTCGCCAAGTGCGTAAGGGAAACGGGGGGAGTTCCCCGCACGATTTGAATAAGCAGAAGGTGGGACAGAAACCGAAGCCGTTATTAGAATTGGAGGATGAAATTTGTCACAGCGAGTAAGTGAGATGTCAGATGTCGAGACACGAACATTTTCAAAATTAGATAAACAAATGTCAAAAACATTACCACAACAGTTTTCAATTAAATTGTGTTGCTGCAAGGTGTTAAAAGCTGTGAAATCTAAAAGCCGGTTGCACTTACTAGCTACATAATGATTGTTTTGAGAATATGTAAAGGTATTCCAGTTAAGACCTGGAGTATTAAAATCCCCTAAAATGAGTAGTTTGTGCTTGCTATGAGAAGTGATAACATATTCGATAGAATGTAGTACATCATCGTAGGCAGGAGGAGGCAGATTAGGGGAAGTGTAGAAAGCTGCCAATAAAAGTTTTTGATGTCGAGTTAAAGTGAGCTCTAACCAGACAGATTCTTCGATGGTTTCCAGGTCGGAACGCCGAACGCACTGCACGGAACTATCAATAGCAATGAGCACTCCCCCTCCCTTTTGTTTAGAAGCTGATTCAGGGCGGTCACTTCGAAAAACAGAATAGTTATTAGGAAAGAAGTCACCTGAGTCAACTTCGCTAGACAGCCAAGTCTCAGTAATTACAACAGCCGAATAACAAGAGGCTAATACATTGGAAAAATATACAGGTCCCTTAGTCCGAAGACCTCGGGCATTTTGGTAATATATATCCAAGTTAGGGTTGACTGCGATCAACCATCAGCTCGGAAGGATGCAACATACCATCCAGGAGCTTTCCACGAAAAGCCTTGAAGATGCAGCCCGTAGGCCACATCGAAGGGTCAACAAGTTGATCGTAAAATTCCGCGCTGACTGTGAGGTAGAAGGACGAGTAAGAGTCATATTTCGTTTTCAACTGCCGGCAGGAAAGGGGGGTGACGTTGACGGACTTCAGATGGTTCGTCAGATCAGCCGACGTTGTCTCAGGGCACAGCTTGGAGACAAAAATAGCCTTCGGGCGCTTCTGAGGTCTGGCGACGTTCAGACTGGATGAGCTCGACGAGCCAGTGATGGCTGGGCATCGGTGCTTCTTCTGCGGCTCAGGCGAATTAACTATAAGTGGGGGAACAGATACAGATGTCGGGCAGGGGACCAAATCAACGGGTGCCATCCCGCAGTGAAGGGCAGCAGAGTAGCTCTTGGATGGCTGGAACATACGGGAAAGACTGCTCGCGGACAGGGGCTCGACGAAAGGCGGATCACGCTGCGATGAAGCAGGGTGCCTCGCAAGCTCCTCGCGTTGGCTGCGAACATCAGCCCGCAGAGAGGCAACGACCTCGGCCTGGAGAGCGAGCGCCCGCGAGTTGTCCCCACGAAGGCGCTCATTCTCCTCCCGCAGCTGGGCGACCTCGTCGCTCAGAAACGAGATTCCCTCAAGTGCGTCGAGGAGGAGAGCCCGAAGCGAGGCAAGCGCACCGATGGGGCTGGTGGGCCGTGGAAGAAAGGAATGCAGCCGCTGACACGCCACCATCGCTAGGCTTAGCAACGCCGCAAGACGACAAACACAGATTGCACATGAATGGTCGCGAGCCGGACTTCAAAAGCTGCAGCTCGTCGTCACTCCAAGTGACACACTTCGCGTGCACACGTTTGTTGCAGTCGGCACAACGAAAAAACTGCTGCTTACCAAAAAACGGGCGGGAGCACAGCACACATGCGTCCTTACTGGGCGCATGTTGTTGATGATAATAATAATAATAATATTAATAATAATAATAATAATAATAATAATAATAATAATAATAATAATAATAATAATAATAATAATAATAATAATATTATTATTATTATTATTATTATTATTATTATTATTAATATTATTATTATTAATACGAATATGCACCGCATAATACAGCAGTGCTAAAGATAATCATCCACTAAAGCACGCCTGTTGGGAGATGGTTTAGGTATTGCACCATTAACACGTTTCATGATTACCACAAGCCTTTCTACGTCCACTGCAGTGTAAATGCCTCCCACATATCTCTGCAATTATCCCTGGCCTTTGATAGCTGCGGCAACCCTATCCTCGCAAACTTCTTAATCTCATCCACCCACCTAACCTTCTACCGCCCCCTGCTGCGCTTACTTTCTCTTGGAATCCACTCCGTTACCCTTAAGGACCAGCGGTTATCTTGCCTTCGCATTACATGTTCTGCCCAAGCCCTTGTCCTCCTCTTGATTTTGACTAAGATGTCATTAACCCATGTTCGTTCCCTCACCCACTTTGCCCGCTTCCGCTCTCTTAACTCTACACCCATCATACGCTACACCTTAATGCTACACCTTCCTTCCCATAGCTCGCGGCGTTGTCCTTAGCTTAAGCTGAACCTTTTTCGTTAGCCTCCACGTTTCTTCCCCATAGGTGAGTATCGGTAAGACACAGCTATTATACTCTTTTCTCTCGAAGGATATTGGTAAACAGCCATTCATGATTTGAGAGGACCTTCGGAACACTATCCACCCCATTCATATTCTTCTATATTCATTTTACTCTCGTGATCTTGATCTGCGCTCAGTACCTGCACTAAGTAGACACATTCTCTTACCGCTTCCAGCACCTCGCTGCCAAATGTAAGCTGCTGTTCCCTTTCGAGAGTGTTGAAAACTAATTTGGTTTTATGTATATTCGCATGTTTAACAAATATAAGAACAAAGTCAGCAGCACTGCAGATGAAAAAAGACACCGGAAAGTGCTTGTAAGGTTTTTTTCTTGGTTTATAACCACGAAACCGTAAAGAGTACCTCAGCAGGGCAAGTTCTGATGTAAAATATTGTTTTTTAGGAAAGAAACAGCGCAATGAAACACGGACACACGAAGAACGGACACACACGTGTGTCCGTTCTTCGTGTGTCCGTGTTTCATTGCGCTGTTTCTTCCCTAAAATGCATTACCAACTAGCCCGGAACCTTGCTCTTCTAAAATATTGTACTTCTCGACGTTGTTACTAAAGAGACCAAAAGACTGGCAAAATCGCTGATATACTATTTTACTCCTAAACAGAAGGCAATAATAGCCACTTCATTGCACGCTTGGAAGAGGTTACAGTATGCTCAGGTACAAACTGCCAAAAAAAGTTGGCGGAAGCTTAAGTGTGTACTATGTGCATCCTGTCAAAGGAACAAATTCCTTGCATTCCTATTTAGCGCGCTCATAGGGAGTTAATACGGCGGATACACTTCTTGGAAATGCAGACGGAAGAAAGGAAAAAAAAGGTTGAGGAGGCTTGGTGCCCTCGCCTCAGTAACGCACTTTCTCCAGCCCGAGATATTGAAACAAACAGCTACGAGTGCATCAAAGAAAAAGCGATGACATAGCTATCCTCTTTCAATGGCAGTTACGTAATTTTTTATCACTGGTATCATTAAAGAGAGCATGTCCGAGGCGTTTTGGTCTATTAGCTCATTTCACAAAAATGAAAAACCTGAAGTAACACTGCGCGCAGAAGTACAAATATTGAATTTTTTTTCCGCGTACTTCAAAATTAATGCGGCATTTACAGTTTAAGTAAAACAGACAGGGGTACACAACGAAGGCATTTAAATAAAATGGCATAAAACCTCTACACGGAATTCCTGTATTGTGTTTGCGACAATCCCCGAGTGGTGGGTTGTCACTAGCTTTGGTACATCATATCTTACGTGTCGCACTCTTCTCATATTAGCCTGCGGCATTCTCTCCAGGTTAACTGCACACTGTTTTACTGTGCGCAATAAAAGCTCATCTGCAGTACAGGGGACAAAAGGCGATTCAGCCTTCGTCACTTACATATTAAATTTGGCGAAGTTCCAGTAACACAGAAGCCACAGCTTGTTGGTAATATCTTGCAATGATGCATACACTAACGTCAAATAACAAAGAACCGTAGAAGAAATTGATAGTGCGAGAGCTACAGGCGTAGCGCCTTCTCTATTTTCTTTTTCATCTTTTCTTGTTTCTCTTTGAATCGTAGGAACTACTGTCTTAAGAAAACAGTTTTTAGGGGGGCTCAATTTACTTGCAGGTGATATGAACGTACCAAAGCAGTGCGCTTTGCGAACTCGCAATACTAGTATGTTTGGAGGGGAGCTTAAAGAAAACAAGATGTAATTGCAACTCCAAACAAAAAGAAAAGCGCTCAAAGCAAACAGACGCGATCCATGAAAGGAGCTGTGCCCGCTTTTCTCTTTTTGCGCCTTTTCGTTTTCTTTTTCTTCTCTTAGATAAATCTATGCGGGACCGAAACGATTCCGCAGGGGAAGTCTCTAGCTAAACGAATTACGGGCAGCGTCACTGAATGCACCATGACAGGAAGGAAAACATAGTTGACAGAAAATAAAAAGCATCGACACTAAGGGTAAACAAGATTTACTTCGATTTTTGTTCGTTGCTATGAAACATTAGATGCATGCGCTACTCCTAGTTGTAAAGGAAAAGTGACAGTGCTTTGAAGGAATTTCATAAAGGCCACAAGTGGTCTCGTAAGTTTCCCATTGCCTCTAAATGAAACTGTGACCGCTGTCCCAATAACGCCGCCGAATGAAATAGTAAAAGAGGGCGGAGAAAATTCTGACATTTAACTAGAAACATAGGTATAAATGCAGCGGAAGGTGTCGTGAGTCCCGCTTGTGTACAAGAATAAGTGCTAGTGATAAGGAGCCCATGAAAGATAGTAAAATGAGCAGAAAAACTAACCAACTCTATGTAATGCTTGAGGTCAAACTCTTGATGCACTCCGTCGTATGCCTCGCTTCTGTTAACGTGAACGAACAGTCTTTCGCCATAAATTAGCTGCTTCGAAATGGCATTTACACTTAGCGTGCTGAAGACTGCTTTAAACTGGCACAGGGTGACCTTGCAACCGTAGTGCTCATTGCATTTACAGTAGACGAGGCACGGATTCAGTATGTATGAATTTTTCTCAATATTCCGGAGCAGTGACAGGAGCGAAGACTTAAGAAAAGGGCATAAACAATGGCGAACATGAGCGGGAACTTAGGAGCACATGCGTTTGTAGTTTTTCGACGTCCATTTGTACGCCACTCTTTGCTAGGTATTTGTAGTGCAACAGAGCAACGGCACGAGGCCAAAGGTAGAGAAGGGACGAGGCAGAGAGTCTCGTCCCTCTTCTTCCTTTGGCCTCGTGCCGTTGCTCTGATGCACTACAAATCATGTCTGACCAACGTGCCCGCCAGTTCATGTTGTTAGCAAAGGAGCACCCGCAATATCGTAGACATTACTTCTTCTGTGGGAGAGAAGTATTGAGAGTAAATTTACAGGCCATTAGTATAGGAAGTTTCTTTCTTTACTGAGCCCTTGTCTGTTCCCTCCCACCTCTTGGTTGCGTATGAACACGCATCGTGTTTAATTTTTAAAGATGCCCAGCCGGCTCTGGTACTTGAGTACTACGGCTCACCTTTTAAGCCACAATGTAGGCACAAAGGCGCCTCAATTTTGTAAAATCTCCGAATTAAAACAGTGTTAAAAAAAGGTAAACACATTACTAGGAATACTAGTCAAGTGCTGCTAGTTCCCTTGGCTGCTACCACGTGGCGCACGGCTGACATTCAAAAATAGCCCGTTGTCATTATCTGTGAAACAAGAAAGAAAATGACCGGGTAGCTGCATCACAGAGCGTGACAGACCACTTGGCTTAGCTGCGCTGGCTGGGTGCTGTCCGGAATTCGTGGTAATGATGCACCAAAAGTTCTGGACACGATCGATAAGTTGTCTCGTTGGTGTTGCCCTGCCCCGACTAAGTATACTCCATGAAGCTGAAGAGAAACTGAGAGGAAAGAAAAATTAGAGACGACACAGATGTGTGCTTGGTGCAAGGTTGCCACAAAGATATAAGAGAAAAATATTTTTCACAAAAATGTGCCATAATGCTGCTCATCGTTCTGGGAATGGCCGAGGTTACCATGAAAAACAATTAACAGTCCGCTAGTCTAGGAAGTCCTCAACCCATCATGATGAGGGCTACCTGAGACTTCATTTAGGCCAGTGTGTATTTTGTAAACGTGGCCCTTCTGACCATTCGCCTTCAAAATTAGTGTTTGCCCGTCTCTATTCCAAGTAAAGAAGGGTGCTCTTGGAATTTTGTGCTGTATTTTGTGAAATCAGAGCCGCAAGCAAGACGACCAAGTGGCATTGCTTGCTGCCGTTGCTGTTCCCCAGAAAATAGAGTTAAGGAGAGCCGGTTCCCTCCTTTTTGTTAATTATATATTTAAACATGCGAGAGCAAAGCGAAGTACGATGGGAAAAAAAGAAACAGCAGAAGACAAAGTTGTCCGGTGTTGCGAACTGCACAGCGGATGGCCTACAAACGCCAGAGATTAGTGTCAAAGCCCTGCGGGATTCAGCGCTGTGCCTCCGAAGCACTGGGCGCTTAAAGCCTGTGGCGGTAGTTTTGTAGGATTTAGGTATACTGTTGTTCGTCAGTGCCTGTGCACATTGCCGGTTTTGAGCGAGGCTTAGTCAGCCACAGTGCCTGGCACGTTTTGCAGTTGCATAGATGGGGTTAGGCATTCTTCATTTTACCTCTTTTTTTTTCTAGGAATGTTTTGTTTATCTATTTAATTTTCTTGCTGGCTTTAGCTACGGATCCTTAATCTCCTACCGCGAACGCTTGTCTTCCTACCAAGCCACTATCATGCCTTTTTGTCATGCCACAGCCACATGCTAATTTTATTTTATTGTGGAAATTGATCCCGAAAGTGCCGCTGGGAATACAATGGACGCAGTATTTTGTCTTTCTTTTTAACTCCTTCGAATATAGCGCGCTTTATTCGAACGGGGGTTGCTACATAAGCTAGGAAGTTAACGTAAAACGTATGTCTACGAGAATATAGAGAGCGCACATTTTATACGGAATAAGAACCTTAATTAATGTGCATGAAAAAGTTTACGCAGGGTATACTCTTCGTAGCATTGTCACCAGCAAATGTGTTCTCTATTGTTGTCAAATTTTGGTGTTCAGTGAGACAGTAGTGTATTAAACGGCCTTTATTTACTTCCTTAACCAGTTATTTTTTAAGTGCCCGCTATGCTTTCTGTAAGAAGTTTTCGAAAAAGCAACTGCACAGTGATCCGGTGTTTCACTCGCTCATATTCAAGTTTCAACACTGAATGTCATTGTTACAAACAACGGTACTGAAATCACACAACACGTTGTCCGCTTTCAATTGGAAATTAGAATGGATTAAAAATGATACCGCGACTTCAGGCTGTTCAATCGTTCTCTATGAGAAACCCAGCGACAGTCGTGTGCAGGCGCCGTTTTGTCAAATTTACAGCCTTACAACCACTGTTGCATGAGTGTCTTTCGTTGCTGTGACCTACTCTACCACATTTGCTGGCAGAGTAAGTGGCAGTCTAAAACTGTATGTTGTCGTTATGAGAATGGACAATGTTATTTAGGTGGACCAAGTTCGGCCGCTCTTTTTAAAGCACCCTGTGTTACCATGTAAGACACACTTATCTGGCTCAAGCGCCGGACCCGTCGGGGCAACGAAGTTTCCGCTAGGATGCGTGCGCGCTGCTGAAACCAGAAGGTGGCTGTCAGAAGAACAGCGCATTGGCAACTTCTGCAACCATTGACGCCAACAAGTTTAATCAGCCATGGACTTCCCTGCTAGCGCCGATCACAGCAATGAAGTTGTGTGTGATTTCCGGTGGCAGCAGCTTGTTTTCTTGAAGCAAATTTGTATAAGAAAACAATAAGCAGGAATGAGGGGACAGAACACCTCGACTGCCTAACATTCCAAACACGCACCACAGCGCTTCTTTAGGTAGATTATCGTTCTTGGGATTGCCTCTTTGCAAATGCTTAGAAATGCGGAAATGCTGAAGTGTGAACTACCAACCAATTTAGGCACCAGCTGACAGACATACCTTACTTTTCAGACTGTGTAGACTGGTTTCTACCTTGCCGCAGTGTTTTCTCACCATCAACTCTTATCTTCAATAGGATGTATTGCCTTAAATTTTTGAGCCAGCTGGTCTGTTCAACCATCTTACTGGTAAGCTGCATCATCACCAAATTTTTGCCTTTCCTACCTCGCCCTCACTAGTAAATGATTCAATTCCGCCCCTAGTTGGAAAAACTTCCTGTACCTCCCTCACCATCACTATGACGACTCTCCTCCTAAGACACTCTTATATTCAGCAGTTTTGGTGGGTTCGATTCCGACCGCGGCGGTCGCGTTTCGACGGTTGCGAAATGATAGATACCTGCGTAAGTATGTCAGTGTACTGTAAACAACCCTAAATGGTCGAAATTTTCTGGAGGCCTCCACTGCGGCGTCCCTTACAGCCAGAGCCGGTTTAGGACGTCAGGCCCCACAGACCAGACCATTAATTAGTTTTAGTATTAGAGTTAGACGAAAAGTGCGGATATTACTGAGTAACAGCCGTAGAACGTAAGCCCACAATCCGCTATTAAGCGAAACAATTTAAAACTGACATTGCGAATATTAAGCTGATCTTACGTAAGCCCACATCTCGTTGTCAAGCGAAACATTTTAGAGCTGATATTGCGAAAGTTAAGCTGATATTGCGAAGGGTATGCTCATCCTTTGAAGCTGTCAGCTAAAGCAGGATGTTTCCGTTCATTTCTGAGATAAAAAAGCAGACAATTGTGATGCGTGGCTAAGAATATCACTCCCGGTTTACTTCTAACATGTGCTGCATGCATACATGCGTCCTGTATGCATACACACCGAGAAGATGTAGACCTTTATGCGGTTGCATTTGGCGCGACAATTACAAAAAGCGCTAAGTACGAATAGGCTCAGAACAAAAAAATTCATTAAGACTTTGAGCAGTCCACGCGAAAGTCAAATGGGTTCTTTGTATAGGAGCATGTGGGCTGATATACTGCACTCAAGAACCCGCGAAACTTCAAGCGAACGAATGGTACGGTTGCCATTGTTACGTGCACGTTAAGGCTTAACTCGAACAATGGACAGGAATGGCAAGCAACGCCTCCGTGTCAAAAGTATGCGCGCACGAGCAGAAAGGACCGAAAGCAGGGGCATCGATAACATTCTAGAAAAACCCGAGGTGTGGCGCTCTTTGAAGCAAAAATTTTACCTCTGATCAGAGAAAACTAAGGTAACTTCAAAAGTGGAAGACATTCTGCGGCTCTGTTCCTACAATCAGAACACGCACCAAAAAAAGGCGAAACCTCAAATGCAATGCTTTTATTAACTGGAATATATCACAAGGCTTGTAATGCCACCAACACATTTCAAAGGAGAAAAAAACTGGAAATGAAAAAAAAATGCTCGAACAATATGCTACTACATTTGCTGGAAATATGCAACTTTCTCAAAAAACTACCGGCAGCTTGGATGAAATTCAAGCAGCCTCATTTCTGAGGGCGACCGTTTGGAGCAAGCAGGCTGTCTCTAATTCCCCATCTTCACTATTTTCGAGACCAACACGCAGGGCAACAATAAGCTGTGGAAATTACCGCTTCCATTTGGTCAGAGTGTCTCATTAGCTTAAAAAGAAACCCCCGTAAGAGCTGGCATAAACGTGGCCACCCCAATAAACAGCGTCAGAGGTGAATGCGAAAAATATAAATCTTGACGACGCATCATTAGCACATCATGTACCAGGAGACACCGCGATCGATTTACTAAGTGCCGCTTCAACGCGTCGTTTATCATAATCTCTTCTTAATATGTTTGATAAACGGGTAAGCATGTGAATGAAGGCCTCCGTTAGCGAGCAAGAAAAGTTGAAAATAAAGATGGAAGCAATTCAGATCTACAGTACTCTCCATGCATGCACATTTAATTTTCTCGTCGAGCCACCCAAATAGGATCTCTATGTGTCTCCTGGCCAGAGTGATCGCTGAATTAGGGTTTTGATATGAAAAAAAAAGAACCTTCCTGTGTTTGTTTCGTCTATTAACTTTGGTAACGAATACCCTTCTGCGTGCTGGTTGTAGCGGTTCGCTCCGTTTCCCAATAATTTATTCACCCTTTTTAGCGTTTTTATTACGTCTTTTTCTCATCTTTTTACCCGTGATCCCGCTATTCGTTCACCCTTCTCATTGCTGCCGCATCCCGATTGCACTGTTTGTTGAGCTTCGTACCATTACTCTGACACCCCTACTGCTACATCCTTGAGATCTCAGACGCCAGCCTAGGATTCTGCTTTCTTTTTATTAGTTTGCATACTTTGAAGTATATCGATTGCCTGTCGCGTCACCTTTGCGCTGCTATTCTAATTTATCAGTCATCTGCTTTATGTTCAACATATGTCGGTAGCTTCGTACCTGTTTCCTCTGAGTGCATTCGTTCTCTAAGCTTGATCTCGTACCAACTAGGCCCGCTTCATGACTGTGATTTTGTTATGGTGCAGGGGCATCAGCGGCCCAACAGCGCCGTGGCACCAGGTATTTTCGTTTTTTGCCCAAGGTGCGGTCCAAGACCCATTTCCCAGGCATTTCACCCTGCTTAAACCGAGCACCAGGCCAGGGGAAGCCTGTACCCATTGTATCACCGGTGCGTACCCGGCGGCACTGGGGATCGAACCCCGCACCTCCCGCATGCGAGGCGGATGCTCAGTAACTATAGCCACCGCTGCGGTAAGTTGGCCAACTAGGCCAACTTCAGAACGTGGTAAAGTTACAGTGACGACCACCGTCTGATATTGTTTTTAACAATTATCACAAAAAGCGCCGGTTGAACACACCGGCTGAGCACTCCTATTAATCCTATTACTCGGAGGGCTTCCTACGCTGCGGCGGCTTCATCATCAGTAAACCGGCTCCCCGCTCCCATGCATTCGCGATGCGGTCAACACGCTGGCCAGTCTTCCAGACTAGAATAAACCGGTGCGGAGACGACATGACGGACTAGTATTTCTCAGAAACACGCGAAGAGTTTAACGGTAGAAAATTCAGAGTTTACAAACAGTCTGACCCGCCGCGGTGGCTCAATGGTTAAGGCGCTCGGCTACTGATCCGGAGTTCCCGGGTTCGAACCCGACCGCGGCGACTGCGTTTTTATGGTGGCAAAACGCTAAGGCGCCCATGTGCTGTGCGATGTCAGTGCCCGTTAAAGATCCCTTGGTGGTCGAAATTATTCCGGAGCCCTCCGCTACGGCACCTCTTCTTCCTTTCTTCCTTCACTCCCTCCTTTATCCCTTCCCTTACGGCGCGGTTCAGGTGTCCGCCGATATATGAGACAGATACTGCGCCTTTTCCTTTCCCCAAAAAAACCAATTATTATTATTATTATAAAACGTCAGTCCTTCCCGTAACCCTCTAACGTTTGAACTTCGCAGTTTTGTTACAAGTATACTTTAAGCAACGAGTATAACTACTTATATACACTTTAACAGAAACATATTAGGTGGAACCAGGGGACGGAGGGAGGGGTGTATTTCGCACCGTAGGTAGAGAGCGCGTTTTGGGATCTGTTAGTTTCGCTTCATTGCCAATAACAATCTCACCCTTGTCCTAAACTCGTGGTTCTTGTCCTTCCTTGCCCGTGCTCATCCTCGCCTTCACGGGTTTTTCTGTTCCAATCCGCCCTCACCTTACATGTGAAGTTCTTATCAGTTCAAGGTGAGGACAAGTAACGGCAGTAATCATATAACTGCACTTGAATTGCAATTATTCCATTACTTTTTCCGCAATTTCTAATGTATTGCGTCACTTTTCTGGTCTAGTAATTTAGCAGTATAATTAATTACTTTGGTTCGCTAATCTCCAGGAAATTAAAGCAATAATTATTTTTGAAGATATGTTCTTTTTTTTTTAAATGCTCAACTGCTCTCTGTGCCGGCAAAGCTTTGGTACATATCTCGTTAGAGGGATAGGGCGGATCGAAAGCAGAAGTTATGCACGGCAGCGCGAGCCACACTCTTTTATACGGTCACTGCCCATGGGTATATGAGGGTGCAGGCAGAAGTGCACGTGTCGCATGCGTTCACTGATTACTATATGGATGTGGTTAAATACCGAAGAGACAGATGGCGCATTTTGGAGCTAAAGACGAGTCAGGAGTGCGCCAAGATGCTCCAATGGTTACGTCGTCCATAGGTGCTCCAAGCATCGGCGTGCTGTGGGACACAGTGGAACGAGCATGACGCTGACATTGCCGAGCGCAAGATGCCGTTATAGGTTCCTGGTACTGCCGAAAAACTAAAAAATGTGCTTCAGAGGCTTCAAATTCTGCGTAGAGTTCTGGGCAGCAATAAGTTGGGTTCACCTCTCCGACATTGTTGGCATTGCCTGGCGGGGTCGGGGTATGGCTGGAATCCAATTATTTGCGAGCCACGTTTTTAGAGAGACTTCTGGAATTTTTTTGCTCTATTTTGGAGAAAGATCCTGAAACTCCCTTGAGTTGCAAGATGTAACGCACAATCCAACAGTCGAATCATTTTTAGATTTCTCGTATTGATTTGTTTCGCGGCAAGTTCCCGCACCGGGTACCACTGATTTTATATATATGTCGCCGTTACACAAGACATTTCTGCAGCACGAACAAGTGACAGGGGCTTTAAATACTGCAGTATCGAGTATTGCACGAAGTATTTCATTACATTACAGTACACTACAGTGCGCAGTATTATATTTACACGGCGAAAGACAACCGCAGCCTTAAACCATAAAACCTGTTCTAGAGAATCTAGGGTGATTGCGTGCTTCAGGTATGTCAATTATTTTTTGCTCTGCTTCGATGGAGAACAGGTGGGCAGGCGGGACACTACAGCAATAACCAAGGCCTTCGAACGTGACTTTGAAGGGCTGGAATTCACATATAATCTACCCAACCGATCAGCAATCCGATTCCTAGACCTCGCGGAAGGTGTTTCGCACGCCTGTTGGGAATGAACGAAAAAGTAAAGAAGGCGACCACACAATACAACTCTGGACACTGGAAGCTAGTAAAAAGGTCAATCGCTTATGCCTGCATGGTCCAGGCCACAGAAAAGTCCTGCAAACATAAGGTAAAAAAGAGCATCGGCCCTCAAGCTGCCAGGCTCTTGGAGAGCACTTATCAAGACGTGAAGGCTTCAGTGGCGAAAAAGGCGCTCAAAAGATCACTTGGAACGAAGAAGCCGAAAAAAGACGAATCTACGCAAGCAAGAAAGATGCAGCCTCCCTACATAAACAATGTTTTGCACGGGCTAAAAAAGTTAGCGGGAAGGCACGGTATCCCGGTCACCTTTTCCGCTGCGAAGAAACCCGTGACATTTTGTGCAAAAGTGCAAGATATGATTGGTCGAGTATGATAAAGAAGTAGTGTACAACGTGGCGCTAAAATGTGGGAAGCAATACATCGCACAAACCGGAAGGAGCGTAAACACATGACTCATAGAACATGAGAACAAGTATGAACAGATTGCTCACCTAGGCAACCTGGCTTCCCATTGTCACGGCTGTAAACGCTGCGAAAAATGGGAGCCAATTTTTGACGACACAACAATCTTAAGTCACGCAAAAACACGAACAGAAAGAGAAATAATCTAAGCGTTCAAGGTTAAGACCGCCGGTACAGAAAATTGTGTCAGAGCTATGTATTGAACCCCCGAAGGCAGCGAATTTTTGTGGCTGAGTTCTTCGCATTCAGCGTTCGGTACGGGTAATGGTTGTTCTTTTGCCTGTATTGCTTTCGCTTTTTCTTTGTGACCAACATCGTCATGACATTCTGTGTTTCATATAAAAAGCGTAACCCATTCGGTAATAAATTCAGTTGAAAGGTCGGGCTTCATCTGCTGTCGTTCTTGCAGTGTCTGTTGTCCAAGTCCAGCGCAGTTCCCACAAGAGTCATTCGAGTTGAGCATACTAAAATTCAGGAAGAAAAACTAAAACGAATCTCGCATACTGCTTTGGCCAGAAGTCCAACCAAATCTGTAGTTATTAAGTCAGGGCACAAACTCCGGCCACTAAAAAACGGCGCCCTTAAAACAGCTGAAGCGAATTTACGCTTGTTTCAAATTATATATTCAAAGTTATAAAACACAAATATGAAGTCAGAATACAACGAGGTTAGTGTGAGTAGAAGCCAGCTTTTCCCGTGACTTTCGTTTGCTTCCTCTCACTTTCCCTCGACTGCATTTTTATGCTTGAAGAAACGCGAAGGATAAAACCACAGGGCATTATCATGAAAGCTTCGGCGCACCGCCACAAGACCTTGGTTATCCTTCCAGCTAACTTGAAGCTAGCTGGCACTGCTGCGCCCACGCGCGGCAAACACAGCTTATGCTGAATGTTTCAGGATGTAAGAGCACGTAGGTGTGCAAGTTTTCAAAGCCAGCACGTTCCCAAGCACCGGAGTTACTTTGCAACAAGAACCTCTTTCTTGTATTGCGACTGGCTCGGAAGATGCTAACGGTTCCAGAAAGGAATGCGGTAGACGGGCAGAGGACCGGCTCACTGGAATGAGCGTGAATAATAAAAAAGGGAGTGGAAAAGTTGTGCGACGCGCATCCCCGTCTTTCTCAGACTTTCTCGCTTGTGAGCGCATTTTCTACTTTCGTTGACTTATTTAGCCTTCACAATCTCTTCATAATTTTATGTTCCTCACAAATTTTTTTACTAAACCGGCTTCTCCTAGTCGTAGCTTGCGTTTCGACGAAAAAAAGACGAGCGCGCGTGGCGTCAAAATGGCTGCAGCTCTGACTCTGGCGCCGTAATTAGATTAAAGCTGGAGCCCACAAATTATAATAACTAACGAAACGCAAAGGGGAGGATTGGAGGAGTGCAAAGATATTATTGAAAATTCCGCTGCATTGTCCGGTTTTGTGTGTCGTATGCTTCACACCTTAATTTTGAATGACAAGCTCAAAACAATTTTTCTCACCTCCAATAAAAACTAATTGAGACCGAGTATGAACAAATGTAGGAAGCAGTCACGGAAAATTAATTTGCAATCACGTTCTTGTGCTACCAGATTAACTAATCGATTGCAATATCGTCCTGGTAGTTTATTTGACTCTTTACAGCAATAATCTAAAATGAATCGTATGAGAACATTCTGCCTTGCAGTGCTTAGATATTTCAGGAAGCTGAGCTCGAAAGATTGTACACATCACGGTGAAAGCGCACGTATGCCGATCGTAACAAGGAAGCAAGGATTCTTTCCCTGATATAAATTAGTTCATTACATAGGTTTTGTTTCAAATGACTGCAAAACGCAGCAGCAGTACCCAATTTGCACACGACACTCTTTCAATGTGGGTGCCTCATATGCTATTAGGGTTAGGGCGGACCCTGAAACGTGTTCAGCGGCCAACTATTGGAAATGCATGGCAAGCCGAAAGTGGGCTTGCACCTGTTTATTCCGTAATAGTCCCTTATATCGGCATTGCAAAGGTTTACCAAGGCTGCCTTTCCACACCGAAACTACATCGGTTCCGTTCAGCGTGGTGGGTGCAAATTGAATGTCATTATCGGCTCTATGCAGAAAAAGCATTGATCAATGTTTTTCCTGCATAGGTCACATAGCAGCACAGGTCATAGCAGCACAGGTCATCATCCCAATATTGCAACAGGATGGTCCCATGCTGGTCCTTTGCAGGGCCAGCTTTGCCAATACAGTACCAATGTTGGGCCAATTACTTGTGCTGCTTGGGGGGAAAGCTCAAAGGAAGTGTCGACGAAGTTTCGCTGTTGATACCACATGAAGCTCGCTGAGATAAAGCTGGAATGCCTCCATGATGCCGGTATCGTCTCTTGACAGCTTCGGGAGGGCAGGTTTAACGTAAATGGGGCCTCCTTGCAGGATGAACCTCTGAGTTACTAAATAAGGCTGCCGACGAAATATAGGAATCGGCCCTACATCAGCCGTGGCGGGATTGAACAAGCCGGCATGCCTTCATGATGCCAGCGTCGGTTCCTTGTACGGTATTTCAGTGCTGAGCGTAAAGATGGGCTCCAGGCACAAAATGCTCGGCATGACGGAATGGGGCATCCTACAGACGCTGTTCGTCCTAAATGGGGCGTTCAGGGCCCCAAGACTGGAATGCCTGCATCTTACTGCGCAGGCATTTTTTAAGAGTCTTACCTATATGCCTTTCCTTAAGTGGATGTTATGAGTGCATATGGGTGTGAATTTAAATCTTACCAAATTATTCGCAAGAAATTTGATTTTCTAACTGCTTACAGTTATGGAAATCGCGGAAAATAACTGCAGCGCGCGCAGGAAAAACAGGACCATACCATACTGGGGTGCACTAGATACGTATGGTAGTTTGTGGTGCTTGTGAGGAAGGGGGGGGGGGGGGGAGGGGATTGCGGATCTGATGTGTACGTCGTATCGGGGTCTTACGCAGCCGTCATTTGCGCAATGGTGCACTATAGGCAAAGTTTGTTCTCTCTGTCTACTTTCATCCCACTCTTTTTCAACTGCGTTGTATTCGCACCTGGCCCTGAAAGCGGCCCTGCTGACGCCAGTCAACAGGCACGTGCACTTCTCTCTTCTCCGTTCATTTAGTCACAATACGGGACCCTGCTACACTTGCCTTCTCTTGGAATACACTCCGTTACCCTTAAGGACCAGCGGTTATCTTGCCTTCGCATTACATGCCCTGCCCAAGCCCATTTCTTCACCTTGATTTCGACTAGGAGGTCATTAACACGCGTTTGTTCCCTGACCCGCTCTGCCCACTTCCGATCTTAACGTTACACCCATCATTTTTCTTTCCATGGCTCGCTGCGTTGTCCTTAATTTGAGCTGAACCCTTTTCGTTAGCCTCCACGTTTCTGCCCCGCAGGTGAGCACCAGTAAGATAGAGCTGTTGTGCATTTTTCCCTCAAAATAATCAATAAATATCAGGAAATATAAAAACCCTTCATTTCGTAATAAATGGTGCGTAAATAGATTTCCCGTCTTTTGCCTATTTGCTTATATCAAACGATTTTGAAACGTTAATCAAGAAAAAGCACGCTTTTGGCAGTTACACATCAGGAACCAAAAATGCTTGCAGTTTTGTTAACGCTACCACTATTAGCAATGGTCATTCGCCACCACGCTACACTGCAAATCACCCCTCCACCAACATGTGGGCTGAGCAACTTCTTTTCGCACTATACGCTAAAGCACAAAAAGAGCAGGCTCCGCGCTCGGTGACAAATGCCTGGAGTAATTACTATTTATATAGAAACATGTACCAGCTCTTCATTGTGTTCATTTCAGAATGCGTGCCATGTAATTCTGCTAACATGTATGAATGAGCAGCTTCCGACAAAATTACACGGTGACGCTACCAAACCAGCTGAGTACTTGTCGCCACTGAAGTATAGGGAGATATAAGCACCTCATTCTCATTCTTCTTGTACTGTCACTCACGTGATCTGGATCTGCGGTAAGTACCTGCAATAAGTAGATGTACTCTTTTACCAATGGCAGCATTTGCGGGCGCAGCGTAGTTGGGACAAACAGTGTAAGAAGGGACAAACTAAGCTATACCGCCAACTAACCCAAAAGCAAACTATCTTTTACCGCTTCAAGCGCATCGCTACCTATTGTAAACTGCTCTTCCTTTCCGACGTAGCTGTAGATTGCCTTGGTTTTCTGCGCGTGGACCTCTAGACCCATCGGACTGCTTTAGCTGTCTAGGTCATTGACCTTGGTTCATAGTTTATCCCCCGAGCTACTTACCAAGGCAATGTGGCCAACGAATCGCAGATTACTAAGATATTCTCTATGAAGTCTTATGCCCAAGTGCTCCCAATCAAGGTCTCTCAATTTCTGCAAACAAGCGGTAATAGCACTGCAGAGATCGAGTAGCCCTGCGCAACACCCTTTCTTCCTTCTTTATTAGGATTTTTTTCCATTTGTTTATGGACGATTATGGTGGCGTTTTAGCCGCTGTAGATACCTTCCAGTATTTTTACGCGTGACTCTTCTACACCCGGGTTCTGCAATGCCTGCATGACTGCTGAGGCTTCAACTGAATAAAATGTCTTCTCATAACCTATGAAGGCCATATTTAGGGGATGGTTACATTCTGAACATTTCTCTATTACCTGGCTGATAGCGATACTGTGAAGACGGTCTACTCTCGAGTAACCTTTCCTTATCCCTAGAGTTTTGAAGCCTCCAAAATAAATATGAATGCTATCTTTCTGTTTATCGGCGACAACCGATACTCTTGTTCAGTGGTGTCTGCGAAAGTTACCGAAAACTTAATGGAAATATGATGAACCGTGCGTGATACGACGGTTTACAAAGGAAGAGCGCTCAAGAAGAGTTCAACTTAGGGGCTTTTTAAGCGTGGACTACCGAAATATTGAGAGCGTGGTATGTCACTGTGCATTAAGCTTTGAGGGCCGGCAAAATTGCTAGCGCGTCTTAGAGACCCTGCAGGGGAAGCAAAATGGCTTACACTGCTTGAAGGAGCCTGTGCTCTCCTTAACTTGGGGCTTCTTATTTATTCATTCCGCCGTGTTACATGGCCACCATGCATAAAAACATTCACTATCGTGAGCACGGTGTCAAGAAACCGATTGATTCAGCAGCTGTAGCCGATAAGCGTTTGCAGCTTACTTATTCACCCAGCCGCGACCACTGCCTGGAAGTCGAGTAAAACTGGCGGTTCAGGAGAGCGCGCATAGAATATATCTTTCCTGTTTTCCTGAACACATGATGAGGACGCTGCTCGTTTAAGTAGCTGAGCATGAGTAATAGCATTCTAAGCTGCCTGGACTTTCTGCGGGCGTTTCCCTACCAGAACATCCATTTCCATAAGCTCTCTTTAGGCCAAGATCGCGTCCTACACCAGACCAGGGAGAGAGGCGCGCTGGTAAGAGCGGGCTGAAAATAAATAAGCGTGTGAGCAGGACTTCCTTCATAAGGCTCAGCAGCAGTGAATGCAAGATAAAAAAGACAAAAGAAAACAAGACCAAACGGGTAAGAAGGGCGACTGAGCATAAAAAAGCCGAGAAGAAAAAATTGATGATGGCCTAGCCCTGTTAGGCCAGGATATACTTAGCGTAAGCGCGGCGACATCTGGTTCGGAAGTGTTAATATATGAAAGGCGCGTATTCGCTACATGCGCCTTTATTCACTGTTAAACCTTTAGCAAACGCCAAAGACCCTGGTTCAATTCCCAACCTCGACACAAGTTTTTTTTTTAATTCAGTGAGTGTGCCGGGGGGGGGGGGGGAGGGGGTTGACCGCGTGGTCGGTCACGTGGTGCGGAGCAGCTGCCAGCAGCGCGGCGCCGTGGCTGGTCTCGTAGTTCTTCACGCGGTTGGTCACGTGACCGGTCACGTGGTTGGTCACGTGCTGCGGTTTCCAGAGGATGCGCAGACCGGCGAGGCGCACGCGGCGGCGGCGGTGGCTCCGGCGTGCTAGCTGTGCGCCGTGTGACGTCACTGCGCCTCGCGCATGCGCACCCCGGCTCTCCAGGACCCATGCGAAGCTGCTCAACCTCGGCTAGTGTATCTTACGCTATAAAACGCGCACGGGCAGACGATTTGAAACAAACGTGAAAGGAGAGTTTTGGCCAAGCCTCAAATAATTTGATTGGTGCTTATATAGAGAGAGTTTAGTGTTGACACAGACAGGTTTTCAAACGAACATTTCGACACTACTCTCTCAGTTATAATGGGTTGTTAGTCTTTTCGGGGAAGCCCTAGACTTTCCTATTCTAAACTTTACGCTGCACTCAGAGTGCATTAACAACACACGTAGGCTATCTTCTAGCCATTCGGTACGAGAGCGCGTACGCATGTCATGTTAAAGCACGCATTCTTTCCCTTCTAAGCGAACGCTGTTACTTTTCTCTCGTTAATAGTTGGTTTCAGGACTTTCACACTTTACAGGCTCTGAATGCTTCTTTTCATGTTTTGAAAAAGTGAAAAAAAAAACTAGAAAATAAACGCGAATGCTGTGAACTGTGCCTGCACTATACTCGTATACAACTCAAGAACGCAGCCGCTTTTCCTCTTCCAGCCAATGGCATCGGACGATTCTCATGGCCCTGCT
Source organism: Amblyomma americanum (assembly GCF_052857255.1). Lineage (NCBI taxonomy): Eukaryota > Metazoa > Arthropoda > Arachnida > Ixodida > Ixodidae > Amblyomma > Amblyomma americanum. Next base: position 47,114,308 of record NC_135502.1, read on the forward strand.
AGTGTGACAAAGCAGGGAGTGGTAAATGAAAGGGTATAATCGCCTCCCTCAATGGTAGGGGATAGACCTCTGTCTCCAAAGTAGCGCCGTACCCTCCATTTTATGGCTAGCTCAAAAACCAATTTTCAATTTCAATTCATCATGAGAATCGGCCGACGCCATTAGCTGCAGGAGGATCCTTGGACGGGGAAAAGCCGCTGAGTTCTTGAGTTGTGTCCGACTATAGTGAGCTCCAAACTGAAACAAAAATGGGCTCCAACTGCCTGTGGTTACAACACTAAAAGGACAATGTTAGACACCTTACAGTCGAGGTCCTTCTAAGAAAATTTTAAAGTATACACCTTATTTTTTGACGAGTTTGGGACATTTCAGCTTCTGATATTAGTGGAGGAAACACGCGTGCTTTACAAAGGAGTTTTCGTAAGCAAAGGAGTCATATTATAGAAATTACTCTGCTTCAGAAGGTATCTTGTTTCACTTGCTATATTTTTTTGAGAACGAGCGCATGGCACGGAAAATAAAGAGTGGAGCTTTGCGCGCTTGCAAATAGAGACCTTTCAAAATGCTTGCGCCACGATTCGCTTTGTCAGAGATAATGCATAGATTGGACGTGCTTTCTGAGGTCTGAAGAGGTCACGTGACAGGGACGGGAAACCAGAAGCATTGTGGTCGAATATCGTAGAGGATCCATCTCCAAAATAAATATTAGCCTCATCCCCACCCCATAGTTCGGACGGTGCACTTCGTCATCACTTCTTGCTAGGGTCGTCCTGACGGTCAAAGCGCAGCTTCTTGATTTTATTTTAACGCATATCAAGAGAGATGGCTAAGAAGTCATCTAAAGACATGAGAGCATTTTCTTTAACAAGCAAACATCGGAAAGCACATTTTACCGCGAATTTTACAAATAGAATCTAGCTCAGTAGACGCAGTGCACGGAATCTTATCTGGCCACAACTCCTCCGCACCCGTAGCTAAGTGATGTGCTGACGTCACCATCATCATTAGACGTCTAATGCGACAATTGTGTGAAAACAGTTGGATTTACCCTGGATGACTACCATGGTGCTTTTACTCCAATAGATGCTTTTGCTCTAGTACGAGGCCTCTCACGCGCGACACAATTTTTACAGCGGCAGCTGTCAAAAGCCCGGTCTCTGGTGTTTGGAATCGTTGTCGCAGTAGTAGGAGTGCGTAGTGGTCGACGAAACCGTAACGTGGTAATCATGTGGAAGGAGGAACGGGTAATATACCATGAAGGAATGAGGATATGGCGAGCGTGGAGGAATATCTAACCGAAGGGTTGATACTATGAAAGGAGAAGGAGAAGGGTGCGGAGAAAGTGGAGGAAAGACCAGCTGGAGAGCCGTTGCCACAGTTGCGCGTCCCTGTCTCCCTTTCATCTTTCACTGCCTTCTTCCTTTCTTCCTTCCTTCATGGCGCGGTTGAAATGTCCACCTAAATGTGAGACTTCTGCCCCCCTTTTTTTCTTTCTTTTTTTTTTTTACCCGCCGTGGTGGCTCAGTGGTTAGGGCGCTCGACTACTGATCCGGAGTTCCCGGGTTCGAACCCGACCGCGGCGGCTGCGTTTTTATGGAGGAAAAACGCTAAGGCGCCCGTGTGCTGTGCGATGTCAGTGCACGTTAAAGATCCCCAGGTGGTCGAAATTATTCCGGAGCCCTCCACTACGTCACCTCTTCTTCCTTTCTTCTTTCACTCCCTCCTTTAACCCTTCCCTTACGGCGCGGTTCAGGTGTCCTACGATAAATGAGACAGATACTGCGCCATTTCCTTTCCCCAAAAAACAATTTATTATTAATAATAATAATAATAATAATAATAATATTATTATTATTATTATTATTATTATTATTATTATTATTATTATTATTATTATTATTATTATTATTATTATTATTATTATTATTATTATTATTATTATTATTATTATTATTATTATTCCCTCTGGACAGAATGCAAAAGTTGTTCAATTCTCTTTGTCCTCACCTTGATATATTCGAAAATTCTCTCCCTTCTTTTATATTGGATGTCCGTGACGTTCCACTTTGAGCACTCTTTTTCTCATACATAACTTCCCCTTTCATGCATTTTGACTTTACTACACTTGTGCATTTGCACTGGTATTATATTGTTTTTTTCTCCTTAATTGTTCATCACGTCTACTTGTTTTCATTAATGTTATTTCTTTAATACTGTGTACTCACGCCTGATTGTCTGTAACGCGTTCACTAATTACATTTCTTATTGTGTATGATTGTATTTCTAGCTTGTATTTGAGAGGTTTCTTATTCGTTCATATTAGTATTGGCTTTATTCTTGTTTGTATTTTGCTATATGCTGTACTTGGCTGTTATCGGTCGTTCTTGTGTTCATTATCTCCGTTTATTGTTTCATTAGTTGTTTATATGTCTGTTGCCTGTTCTAGCTGTTTTCATTTACCGCTGTTCTCGCTGTTTTCTTGTTTTCACTTTTTTGCTTCATGCTTGCTGTCACGCCTAGTTTATATGTCTTTTTTTCTATCGCTTTGACTGCTGCATTACCTCCCCTGAGTGTCTTCCTTTGTGGAAGACAAATTTACATTTTGTGCGTGTGAATGGTGTACCAGCACCAAGACCTTTGGGTTGTTCCTGGGCACCGAAAAATAAAGATTGATTGATTGATTGATTGATTATTATTATTATTATTATTATTATTATTATTATTATTATTATTATTATTATTATTATTATTATTATTATTATTATTATTATTATTATTATTCCCTTTTTTTCCTCAAAAAAATAAATAAAAAATTGCTGAAAAAAACCGGGAGGTGGTTACCAGGGTAGCAGGGTGAGCGTACTGCTAGATAGAGGGCGTATGGTGACAGTGAAAGAATAAGCAATCTACGGCTGACTTCTACGGGAACCCTATATGATATATACTGATTTTAAGGAAACTCCATAAATGGTTCCGCTGTGAGGAAGCATTTGCGAAGTTGAGCGCACGTATTCTTTTCTTTTGGTTGAAAAATCTTACGTGACAATGACAACCTGAAATGCAAATTTCAACGACAGCTTTAGCGGCTTGTCGTGCTGAATGTACTAATTGTAAGCCGCAGTATAAAGGAGAAAATGGCCTCTCGACTGGCACGAAGAGAGCCACTACGACTGCCAAGTGAAATTTTCTGGTAGCGTGAGGTGTCAGCTGCGGGCATAAAACGAGACACCAAGCCGCTGGAGCACGGAGGTAGGAGTTTCACAGACTACATCAGGGGTCGAACGCCGGTGGTGCGACACCATTCGAAAACAGTGAAAGGGTTCTCACTGCGAGCGATTACCTAGGAGTAAGAGCTGAATGGGCGGGTGAAAACTGTCACCTAAGTACAGTTGGAAGGTCGGGTAGCGGAACCTTGCTTAGGGAACGAGATCTCAGTCCAGACACTGTTAGGTTACCCTGTCTTGGACGGTCGGAGGCCCCGGCAGCGTTCTCTGTAGCATGGAAGTATGCTTTGAGGCCGAAGGCCGCACTATCGGTTGAAATTTGAGTGCTCGCTCTCTACAGAGGCTTGGAAAAGAGCTCAAATGAATCAGGATTACGGGAAAAATTCCGCTGTCCCCATTCCCTGCTCATTCACGTAACCCCACCTCTGTATCCCATATCCCATTATTTTATCACATCTCTTCCTGAGGCTTACCAGGGGAGATCAGGGGAGTCTCCCCGGGCCCGCTCCCTCGGCTGTGGGTCGCTTCAGTGCCTGCCCCCCCCCCCCTCCATTTATTTTATTTTTCCACCTTCGGGTGGCTAAAATCACAATTGCATTTGGGCCTCCTCTTGTATATTATAATTAAATCAAACCTGTTGTACGAAAGTGTTGCAGACAAGGGCTAATATTTTTCATTCTTTTATTTCGACCCACCCTAATATATTCCAAGTGCAATTTAGACAAAAGTGAAAGTAATTAACAGCTTTAAGGCTTGCTACATATGTAACAAATTGCAGTGATTCTCAATTTGAATTTAGTGAAATTAAGACAAAATATCACTGTCTAGATGAAGAGGGCTAGAGATGACACGTGGTCGCCTGACTGGGCCCTAGACATCTTGCAATTATACACCCACAGTCTGGACATTGTACAAATATAATAAAAATACGAAATATTACAGGAGGGCTGCAAGGTTTCACGTATATTCGAAAGATAGGTAGATAGGTACTTAACATACACGTTTGCTACAAATCAATATAATTTTAAAATGAGAATAACCGCAAATAGGTTCACTTGACAAAGCGAAATGAAAGACATCCGAGGAGGAGTGGATCTCCTCAGAAACAACAGCAAATATACGGACACTGAGTCGACTACAAACACGACCGGGTTTAAACATGATTCACGAAGAAAACCTTTGCCTGTTTTTTGTAAAGCACTCAAAGAGGAACGGGCTTCCATGACATTAGTCAGATCGGAATGATGTTTAACAGGTTGAGAATTTTTCAACTGAATTATTGTGTTTCATAGTTCGTCGTACAGTTCATTTTAATAAAACTGTTTTTAAGGACACTGAATAATTCATAGATGTGGCTCATGTTTTGTATGTTTCTAAATGAACACTTGTAGATCACATTTAAAATCTGAAAATGCAACCTATGACAATCACAGGTTATACAATAATTCTATGACCAGGGTCGGTAACGTCCTGATTGGTTTTAAATAAAGCGCACATTTTTTTTCTGTAATAAATAGGCTTTCCGCATTTTACTTAGTAGTGTTGACCCATACCAGGAAGCAGTAATTAGCCACTAGTGAACAGCACTGAAGTAGAGTTGACGCCCTAAATACCGAGGTAACAGTAAACGAAATCTGCTAAGTATACCCATGCTTTGCGCAACATTGCATTTATTAAAGCGAGCATGGTAAGACAAACGGAGGCTTTCGTGAAACTGTATGCTTAAAAATTTAATTTCTGCAACCAGTTCTCGTAGTCGCTACTGAAATGTCAGTTCGTTGTAATATGAACAGGCCTGTTAACAGGAGTAAATATAACGTTTTTTTTTTCTTAACCTGCAGTGACAGTTCATTTGCAACAGGCCAATCAAGATAAATTTCTAGGCCATTAATTTGCATGAGGAATTAAGGAATTTAAATTTTTTTGCAGAAAAAAATCCTCTTGCACCGCCAACCTAAAACACAACATGATGACTTTGTTGGACAGTTGCGATGTGCTCAATGTGCAGGAGACTAGGTTTTTAATACTGACCCCTGAGGAACCGCAAATTTGAACAGCTTATGATCAGAAGTGGCGTTATTATCTGCAACATACTGAGAGCGACATTTAAGGAACTCGTGCAATAATATAAGCAGTTCTGCAATATTAGCTACTGCAAACGGACCCACCGCTGCGACTCCGTTCCTTTGGCCGTCGGTTGCTGATTTCCAGGCGCAAGTTCAATCCCGGCCGCAGGTGCCGCATTTCCATGGGGGCGAAATATAGAAATTCCCATGATCTGTGCGATGTTACCGCACGTCATAGAAGCCTAGGTGGTCTAAATTAATCAAGGGTGCTCCACTATGACCTTCGTCATATTCCTTGTATCTTCTCGGAACGCTAAACCCCACAGTTTACAATTTAAATAACATTAACGCTGTCACTTTTTAGCACGTAAATATTTTTGCACCCATTTCTTCTTCGTGATTTGTTCCTGCATCGCGCTTTCCTAGAACTCTAAGCAAAATGCTCTCAGTGAAGACTGAATCTTTCGCTTGCCGCGATTGCGAGTTCAGCGACATTAACGTTTCACACATTCTAGGCGCCTGCCCTGTGTTACTGAAATCTCCTAATGCTACCTGCACTTGCCACCATCGCAGCTGTTGCTAGAATTTGCATTACCACAAGATCCGTCCGGTCACATTTCTTCGCTTAAATATCCTGGGCCCAAAATGTTAACCAAAAGGCAACATGTGTGAGTTAAGTCACGTCCTTAGATACTTGTATAAAGAAAGCTACCTAGGGACGTTATCGAAACTTTCCTGCCAGAATATAAATAGCGGCTCTGAGAGCCTGAAAGTTGGAACGTTTGCACTGCATCATCAGGAAGCCGAAGATTGATCTTTTATCTCGCTAATAGCTTTCCATTAGATGGCATGGATTGAAGATATGAATTATGCCGCTACTCTTGCATATGAACAGTGACGTAGAAACTTTTCCCTCGTCCTGCTAAATAAAAATTGATCGCTCAGCAGTCGGACTTTTTGCGACCAGCTTCTGGCGTCGTAATAGTAAAATAAATACTAGAGAGAGCGCCAATGACGCAATAGCTTGCAGTTTGACAACGTATATAGCGCCCTCTTGAACCGCAGAAATATTTCATGGCAAAGTGGAGATTAATGAATCATAACGAAACCTGCTCGAAAAAGACTGCTTCAAGCTCGCGTCCCCTAAAGGCACAGTCCATCATTTTCAAACTGCACCAGAAAACCGGTCCATGAGATGTGCAATAACGAAGTAAATAGATGCTTTTAGCTATGTCTCGTTGCCCGCGGAAACTCCATAGAGCTCTTCATTTAACAGCGATTAAGCGCAGCTAAGGCGCCTACAATAAAAAACGGTAATTAAATTCTGATAACCTAGCTGTCAGGCGACAGACACTCTTTCTACAATGCTATTCACCGTCTGTTTACTGGAGGTATTCAGGAAGCAGGCTTTTTAACAACTTGAAATAAGAGTTAACAGAAAATACTTAAGCAATCTTTGATTCACTGATGACATTGCCTTGCTAAGGCACTAAGGGAGTGAATCGCAAAGCATGATCAATGACTTAGAGGCAGAAAAAAAACGGTAGGTGTAAAACTTATGCAGGATACAAAAGAAACGTTGAACTGTTTTGGATGTAAACAGCAGTTTACAATTTGCAGAGAGGCGCTGGAAGTGGCAAGGGAATGTGCACATTTAGTACAGGTAGTGACCGCAGATCCGGACCACTGGAGTGAAATAGCTAGAAGAATAAGAAAGGGCTGGAGCCCATTTGGCAGGTAATCTAAGATCATGAATGACAGTTTGCCTACATTCCTCAAGACAAACGCATACAACAACTTTAACCTGCCGGTATTCACCGATGGGACAGAAACACGGAGGGTAACGGTAAGTCTTCAACCAAAATTGAGGACAACGCAGCGAACTATGGAAATGAATTTGATAGGTGTAACGTTAAGAGACATGAGGCGAGTACAGTTGGCCAGGGAGAAGACGCAGGTTAATGACACCCTGGTCGAAATAAACAGAAAAAAATTCGGTACAGCATCTTCAGCGGCAAAAATGACTGAGAAGAATATAAACTGTAAGCACGAATGACCTAGAAGTGCTCCAACGTTTTTAACAATAGGGACCAACAACTTTACTACGTCGATCAGTTGTCCGAAGACGTACCCGTGCTTTCTTATGGACAAAATAAGAAAAAAAAACAGCTGAAGTTAATCAGCATCACTACTACCCGTTGGTCGTTTGAGCTAAGTGATGCTGCCTATTTATAGCCTAGAGTGGTGAAAGAATTAAGCCTAGAGAAGCAGCATCAGAAGGCAAGTACGGAATAAAGATGAAAGGTACTAATCCGTATACAATATGATGTGACAGCGACGGATCAGACGCCAAAATAGGGGGTGTAAAGCAGCAGAAAAGACTGCCGAGAAGGAAAAGCGATTTGGCCGAACTGGTTCTGGTGCCGCGAATAGAATATGGAGCGTGGATAGCTCGGACAGGGTCCGCGCTTCCCCACATGGCCCACACTAGGGGATCCTCCTCACGAACTGAATGGCCATGATGTATTCTGGGCGCCATCTCTCGGATCGATGCCACAAGTATCCTCCTCAGTCTCAGTATGTTCGGCCTCGGGTACGGCACATTGCATTCAAAATGGAGTGGAAAATGGACAGTCACGAACGCAAGTGACTTGCGGTCGAAGAATTTTCGAACTTGAATTGTTTGACTAGAGGCAACAAGCAGTCTCCAGCGCACCGCTGATATCTTTTGTTCATACAAAACAGATCTAACTCCAGCAATACAAAAGTAAAGTATATCGTAGTGTAGCTTGGCCTGAAAAAGCTTTCATACAAGGCAATATTAGCTGATTATAATTTTGCTTTTTCTGTGCTAGAATGCGTCGACAAAATGGCTGCAGGGTGCGAGTTTTTCTCAAAGCTTTTGAATACCGCCACTGATTTTTGTTCAATTCATTTGTGGAGTAGCCGCTTTGACAAGAAAGCCATTGCAAGCGCGTAGCCAGTCACGGTGGCAAGCTAAAGACTCTTGTTAACCAGGAACAAGATATGCGCAGTAATCATGTCGTCAATCCTGTCAGCAGTCGTTTTAGACCTTTTTACTAAACGTACGAGGTACTTAAACATTCCAAAAAATACCACATTGCGCAGGTATTCACATCAAAGTTCCCTAGTCTGGTGTTTATCCCCATAGAAACTTTTCTAAATGAATTTGCAAGAGCCGAAAAGGAGAGCCGTTTTTTTCATTTGCTGCCTTTTTTCTTAGCATGATTAATGCGCATTTTCTGTCGACACTTTTCTGTCAGAAAACTGTCGACTCGTTTTAAAGAAAAGAGTCGACAGGTGACCAAAACACGCGTTGCGCTGTCGCTATTCAATGGCAACGGATGTTGGTGTTAGCACCACTGCTAGAACGTCAATTCCTATCTTTATTCCGAAGCCAGCAACGTACCGAATAAAACTGAGGATACTGTAATGGGAGCAAGCATACGCAGGATACGTGGAACGTAAGGTGCATAACATAAGTCGGGGGTGTCATTTATGCAAATTGTGCTCTTCACACCGCTCTTGCGCTGACGATACTCCGCATCGCATATCTCCCTCCCTCCCTCTTTCCCTCTCTCCCTCCCCCCTCTCTCTCTCACACTGTTCTTTCATCCTGACTAGTTTAGCTGCGTGCCCTCAACACTTTGGGCTCTCCCGTCACGTACGACGAAAACCCATCCTGATGGCGGAAGAGGACTGGCTTCGAGGGAGCACCCGCTTAGGATGCGCGAACTGGTTCCATCAGAGCGCGCCACGTCCAACGGTGGCTTTCCTATACTGCTAGTTCTGTCTATCCCGCCTTTCTCTGTGGGCTTCCAGTGACAACAACACTCATCTCGCGGACAGAGAGTTCATGAATTAAGCGGTGTCAACGAGTGGTGCGGGAAATTAACAAGATTTTCCCCTCTGCCGCTTACAGATAGCGCCAATGCTTCCCACAGAAGCGCTCGTAGTGGCACTAGAAAAAAAAACGCCGAAAAATGTCCAAAAAGTGCAAGTGTTAGAAAAAAATGCAAATTTTGGTGGGGGGTGGATGGGGCGTTGCCGCGTAATATGACACGACCTTCGACGTCTGGTTTCGGGAGGCAATGCTGTTTGACGGGCTCATAGATGTGATATAAGTCAATATTTGTCAGCGCGTCACAAGAGTCATTAAAAAAGTTTCATACGACTTTTTTGAAACGTTAGCAGTTCACATGATCTGGTCACGTATTAATCAGCAGTCAAGTTTTGTCCTCCGTACATGATAATGGCGTTCGAGCGAACAACGTGGAAGCCGCATAGCTAACCTTTAACCCTGACGCTGTAAACTTTACATGCGTCCATGAGAGTACATTCGTATCCTTTTATTTCTTGGAGGGCTCACTTGCTGCCCTCACATTTACGACTATTAATTTGTCGTATCTCCATAGAGGAAGAAAAGAAAAACACCTGCCGTTGAAACCCAGGTGGTCTAAATTGTTTTTGAGCCCTCCAGTACGGCATCCCTCGTAGCTCATTTGTTGCTTCGGGACGTTAAGTCCAAAAGTTCACGACTGTTTTCGCCACCACACTTCACACGTCGCAGTAATCAAAAACGCCGTCTTCGTTTTTCGATGTCCTGATTAGGATTTGACAAAATCCAACATTTCAGAGACAAAGTTCATATTCCCGAGTGCCGTAAAGATTCTTTGAAAAGGGTTAATCTTTTTTTTTCTGTCGGGTATTCGGGAAGGAGAAAATCTAGATAATGCGCCATGTTTGCTTATATCCACACAATGATTCTGATTACTCCATCTACATGCACTGCCCTCTCCCCCTTCTTACGTCCAATTATACGCGTCCAGCGTCAGTTAAGAAACGAAGTCTCCTCAAATTTACATTTCTTCGCTCATTCATTTTAACTTAATGAAAAATTTCTTTTCTGTAAAATATTTTGCATTCATTGAGAGTAAGCATAGACGAATTGTGCTCTCTTTCAAAACGCACTGTAATCAATCATTTCGAACACTTTCCTAATGTAGCACATTTAAAAAGAAAATTATATTTATACTCATCCGCGCTTCATCTTTTGGCGCAATGAACGCATACTACATCATGGCGTTTTAGAGGCCCTCTCATGCAGTCGCTCTGTTTACCATCTCGAAGCAGTCTTCGAGTATGTTGGCGCCATGGGTGATACAGTTAATATAATGGTCGAATGAAAGAGTACGGAGTTCATGGCGCTTAACATAGTGCCATTTTCGCAAATAGATACCATAATTTTTGCGAGAAATACAGTTTTGCAATATTGTTTTCATCTTCCGGAACGAATTTTGTATAATTCGGCATGTCGGTAGCAGTGAAATGCCTTTCTAGCATTCCACGCCTGGTAACCTACCCGAACTGGGGTTGGCACAGCACCGGCAATATTTCGCGCGCCATTTTAGCTATTAAAACTAGGCACCTACTGCACTCGTGTTTTCCCAAGATTGGTGGGCCTCAGTCAGGATGCTTTGTAAAACCTTCTACTTTGTCCATCATCATTGTATATACTCCCCAGCCTGGATAACCCCAACTTATTTTACTGCATTAGCAGTAGTATAATCCTGTTTGGGGGAAAAAGCCGTGATCTGTGTGAGGCCTCAGCCCCATTAGCGCATCTTTCAGACTGGAGGCGGACCGGGGCACCTTCAAGGCACCCTGTGGATAGCGGGTACGGAAGGTGGCTTCTACAGAGAACTCTGAGGTAGGTGCCAGGAGATGCACCCAACGGAAGATCTTCACTCATCTCTCTCCCTTCCTACCGTCTCCACCCTTAAGAAGCCGCCACCCACCAGAAGCTCACGCGGCAGCAGGAAAAAAAAATCGACTGCGAAATGAAATAAAAAGATGCAATGGGAAAGCGATGTATGTAAAAGCGAAATGTAAAGCCAATACTGCTAACGCAGAGTTATCTATTAAATCATAAGATCAACTGAGCATTCTTTAGAGAAAAAGGAACACCTCCGTGGCCAGACAAACGCTCTAGGTCTTTAATGTGAGGTGGCCCTTGCCAGCATGGTCTTAACCCTATAGAGGACGTCGTGCTTAGGGCGACATGAGATGAAATAGCAGACAGCCATTCGACATTAGCCTCATTTATGAGCTGATTTTTCGGGTCCCAGATGTTCCGTATGCCTGAGTTCATCCACCATCGGCTCTGTGTTCTGCCTGCACTGAGAACCACTAGGTACATGCGGCTGGCAGCAACGGGTATCTAATTAGAGAGTTCAGCATCCTTCTCTGCTTGGGAACAAGGATCCCGACACTGAACGCTTCTGGACTTCATTCGTTTAGCACAGATTTACTTCAATCTAAGAGCATTTATGCCTGTACTTTATTGCCTTTCTGCCATGAGGTTGTAATCACCATATCGCACTCAGAGAAATAACGATTGCAGAAATACAACTAAAACCTCAAAATAAACCTAAAAGATACTATCCAGGAATTTATAGAGAATATGAAATCACTAGTACCCTAAGATACATATATTAAGAGAGGGGGGAGGGGCAAAATGAAAGAATGAAAAATAATAGCCCTTGCCTGCACCACTTTTGTACAAAAGGCTTACACCACGATGCAGAGAAAACTATTCACTGCCTCCTGCGATTGCTAGTAATGTCGCACTTTTTATTTCACTAACATGCTCAAAACTATCAAAAACCTGCCGCTGAAGATGACGTGGTACGCTTTGTGGAATTACGTAAAAGGCTACGCGCACACAGCACTACTCACTTGTTGGCTTGACGGAACACCCAAGTGTAAAACGCTCTAATTGCAGCAGACGTTGGTACTTTCGACACACGCGGTATTACCTATTGATGTGTGCTGGCATGTATTCATCATTGCGAAAACACAGGGATCAACGCGATTACTCGCTGCAAATGAACCTGTACATCGCGGCGTTACTGGCTCAATGCTGCGCCCATTCTGTAGCGTAGTATGTCTAAACGCGTAGGTCGTAATTTAGTATTTCGTTTTGCTCAACTGCGAAAATCGCTTCGCAAGTCATTAATCCGCATGCAGTACTCACGCTCTAATCTATGCAATTATCCTCTTCAGCACTATGAATCGGACGTGCCAGCATTTTACTCCAGCATCTGTTGAAAAGATGGCGATGAGTTTGAGTAGAATAATCGCTTCGTTACCTGTCTTAGGCCTGCGGCATCAACTGTACCTTCTTTAGTTGGAAGCATTGAGTTTCTGGTTCTTTTAGTAGCCCGATGCCACTACGTATGAATGAACATGAGCTTCCAGCAACGCCGTGTACCTTGCGATTTGAATGCTTTATCTCAGTGCAGTGTCGCTGAAGATCAAGTCTGAATGTTGATCTACCATGTTCCCGAAGATTTAAACAACGAGTATTGTTAGCTTCTTCTTATATGGTGACTGAAGTTATTAGTTTAGGGAAAGTTGTAAGAGCAGAATGCAGTTGCTAGAGAGCTAAATTAGCTTTAAGAAGAATACCGCGCTAACAAGCATCGTATTATTCGTGTACACATTAGAGCACTACTCCTACATTTTTCACATCCTGAAAAGGACAAAAGAATTTTAACTGTATGGGATTAGAAAGCAACGATTTGTGGGCCTTTAATTAGAAAAATATGATTATTTCTAAGCGCGAACTTAGTGAGCTTTGAAAAAACGGCAATGCGAATTGCCGGCTCTCTCGTATGCTACCCATAAAGGGTAATGAAAAGCAGTATGCTTTAACCGCACTTGTACCACCCGTCCGAAACAGCTAATTACATTGTACCGTGATCAGAGAGGAGCACACAAAAGAAACGAAGGCGCGGTACATTGCAACGTCATTTAAAAACAAAATTAGGTGCTAAGCCTTCATTAATTGCAGTGATTCTGATGCAGTGGCGTTGTTTGCCATTTAAGTGCTATTTACAAACATCGCAGAGTTTTCTTCTGTTCTAGTTGAATGTTTACCACTTAGGTTATATTTCTGGAGGGGCTGATTGCTCTCTTGCAACCTGCAGTAAAGGCTGAAAAGCCTTTAATTAGGGCAGCGCCAATAGGTGTATGATGGCAATGGAAATAAAATAGCGAACAATATTTGGATAGTCATCAGGAGTAGCGCTGGCAAATGAATATACTGTGAATTAAGCATTTATGCTTCCCCTGTATAAGCAGAGGCAGCAAGTTCTTCCAGTTTTGTTCATGAGTGGCGGCATGTGGTACACGTCAGTTATATCTCTAATTTGTTCTGCAAAGATCGCAGATAAAGCGACGTAGCGGCTCGGTCATTACCGATAGCCCAGATGATCGAAACTGGTCCGGAGCCTACCACTACAGCATGCCTCAGAGAAGGTAATCTATCTTGGCGCGGAAATTCTGCTCTGAGTTTGTTAATGCGTGCTTGCGAGAAAGTCAAATCCATTGTTTGATGCGAAGAGACAATCCGATTCGTGCGTCTGTACACCTTGCATCGGTTTCCTTTCATTAACGGAACTAACTTCCTTGCTAAGAAAAATTCATTTATACTGAAAATAATGTTGCCTAGGTCTGGGCTGACCAGAATATTTATTAAATTATTTGACGTATTTGCTTCATGTGCATTACGTTTGGAGAGACGCTCTGTATTATCACTGCGGAGCGCAAGGTGGGAATAACAGCGTACACCGCGTTGAGTAGCAAACACTGACCCGGAACCACAGGAATAACTGAAATCGGCCCTGACGAAACACTGTTATGCTCGGACAAGCAGACCTCATTTAGCCTGGGGGAAATTCCTCAGTGCTGCTCAAACGGCGCACTCCTGACCGCAGGCCGGAGTGAATGTGTACCCCAGAACACCAAATTGGAGTGAAAGATGCCTGCCCTGAGATGTGATGAAGTATTATCACTATTACCACTTCGACAAACGCGTTCATTGCGCGACAAAGGCATCTTCTATATCTAGCCAGTTAACCCCGTCCTATGCCTGCTGCGGCAAGCTTATCTCCACGAGCGGACATCAGCTTCCACCAGACCTTTTACCTTCCTCAGTGACGCTGCATTTTCATGGAATACTGTCCGTTACCTTACGGGACCATCGCTTATCGTGTCTGTGCAATAAATGTCCTAGCCATGGCCATTTCGTCTTGCGAATTTCGACTAGAATGTCATTAACAAATGTTTCTTCCCTGAACAACACCTCTCTCTTTCTGCCTATTAACGCTGCATATGCCATTTTCTTACCCATACCTAACTACGTTATTTTCAATTTAAGTTCTTCCGTTTTCGTTACCCTGCACGTTTCTGCTGTGCATGTGAGTCCCGGTAGGATATTGGTATTAGATATTTGGTTCTTTTAAAGAATACAGGTAAACAGCGAAGAATGATGCGAGAGTTCCTGCCAAATACACCCTACGCCAGTCTCATTCACCTAGTTCTTTCACTGTCGTGATCCGGATCTGCGTTCATTGCCGTCAGCATGTAGATATATTTCTGTACGTTACCATAATGAAGCTCGCAGTAGAACAAAGTGAGCGAAGACTGCCATGAACGCAAAATAAACACAACCAGCGCTGGTAGTGGAGCTTAGTTCGGCCATTGTCTTGAATTTTCTATATAGGAAGATCAAACTGCTGTGCAAAATAAGGTTGGGGAACGCCAGTATCGCTACATCATGGCGCAAATTCAGTTAACGGGCGGTTATAAATAGGATTTCTCTTACCGGCCGAAGCTGTATTACGCACACACTGCTTCTATTATTCACGAAACAGCATAGAGGCTTTTTTCCTACTGCGTGGAAGGACCACACTCGTGCCTCGGCTTGATAATAAAGCAAGCCCAGAACAAACTGGACAAACACTCGTAGTTTGCAGGCCGTGTATTACGAAGCGCGTGGTGCTGAACACTAAAAATCATCACTGGGATTCAGGACGTTCGGAGTATTCCACTGATTTTCTGCGGCAGTCTGAATTAGTTGCTGTGAGCGCAGCAAGCATTTCATTGGTCAGATTTGCTGCCAAGAAGAAGAATCGGCCTTGACAATTATCATGTACAAGAAACATCTCTCGTGTTAATTCCCGTTAACGCCTTCAAAACAAAAAGTTGACACCTCCAAGACAGAAGCAATGTTCTTATTCGCAAAAATGCACCTTGTCCATTCACTCCACCAATCATGTACAATATGAAATTAATGAGGTAATAAGTAAGTTTGAAACGTTGGGCGTAATTTTTACAAGCACATTATCATGTAACATTAACATTGACCAAATTGACTCTGTTATTGGCGCTTTAGCCCAGCTCAGATTTACATTATCACTCCCTGTGAAAATGTTAATTTATAATTCATTAATTACAGCACAACTTAAATACAGCCAAATCATCTAGGTTACGATGACGTGAACAAACCAAAGAAAAACATATATATATTGCAAAAAGTTAGCGATAAGAGTAATTTTCAATATCCCCATTAGACAACTCTATTCTACCTGCTTTTCCACATGCCCGTGTGGGAAATAATTTTTACCTGTACGACCTCAGACTATTGCTCCTATATAAAAAACTATCGCGTAATGATGACAAAGGCCTCCAACACGCACACATTGTCCAAAGAAATTCTATGTATTAAACCTGTCCACAAGAAAGGCGGATTATTTCATGACAAATGACTAATTATGGTGAGCAACGATTTTTTTACACACTAGCAACGCTGCTAAACTAATTATAAACTGCGAACATTGATCTCTTGCCCACTCTTCCACGTCTGCTATTCAAACTCTTACAATTTTTAGAGCTTGGAAACTAATACCTGTCTCCTATTGTTATGCATCGAAATGCACTCGTACTTTTGTATTTCTATTCAATGTCTCTCGCCTAGCATAAATGCTCTTTACTACTATTATATTACTGACATTTTTTTGGACACAGACATCATGTACGTGCTTCTGCACTGCCTGCTGTTTTCTTTTTGTCCTTGCTTCTTGCACCGTAGGGGACTTAAGGCCAGTGCAAGCTGGCTAGTTCAGTTTTTTTGCGAGTGTCCCCTGCCTATGTAATGTTCTTTCTGTGCATGACAGCTTGACTAAAGTCAGTACGCGGTGAACGGTAAAGGCGGGCAGATGTCCCTAGTGGCTGAATGTCCAGGATTACTGGGGATGTGATTAGATCTTTTTTCTTCGAAATCTTGACCCGCTTGATCAAAAAGGATTATAGTCTAGTTAAAGGAACTGAAAAACTGGTCTGCTTCTTCTTTTCCTCGGCGAGTAAATTCCACATTGTGTGCCGCCTTATCTTTTGACTTATACATTTTTCATTCCTTTTAAGGGCGCCCCGTGAGGATGAGTTTACTTACGAAGACCATGCCTGGCATCTTCTTTACTCCAGTTTGAATACGAACCGACTTTTCAGGACTTCGGGATGAAAAGCTTCACACAGGGTTCCCCAACCTTTGGTACTCCGTGATGGATTGTCCTGAAATAGAAGAAAATTCTTCCTGTTTAACGAGTTCTGAATAAAAAACCCCTCTTTTCACTTTATTTTATAGACACTTTTCCTGTGGCTGCCACATTCTTTTCTACTGAATTCAGGGACCCGGGGAAAAGTTTTCTCTAAATTGTGAGCTCTGGCTCTATCAAATTACAGAATGCTCGAGGCAGACAAAGTCGGAGCGATCTGTCTTCTTGAGTGTCTACCAAAAGCCGCATGAACTACTTCTATGCTCCTAGGCTGTAAATCCATCTTTACTATGAACAAAAGGTTTTCCAAGACTTGTGCTTTTCAGTCATGAACAAAGAAGAGAAGCCATTATTTTCGGCACTAGTCGTGCTAAAGGCGTAAGAAGAAATCTAAAGGCTACCGTGAATGCGTCTTTGGTGTTCCGGAAACAATTCCCGCAATTCCCGCTCAGAAGAAATCAGCGTCCTGTGCACTGCCCACGGCTAAGACTCTTTTGTGGAGGTTCCTCTATCGCCATTTCCACGGCTTTTTTTTTAATTAGTACCAAATTCTTTTATTCCTACTGTCCTGTTCATTTAAACCTTTATTGGCGTCTTTCACCTTATATATCTCGTTGATGTAGGCTGTGGAAAAACTCCTGGGCCTCATTTAATAAACGCTCCTGAGCTTAGGGAATGTTTGGAAGTACATGAGCACTCACTGTGCAGAAGCGGTGGATAGAAACTTAGTGCGCTGTGACTGGCTGCTACTCTAGTCACAAAAGAAGTAAATAAATTTTCACCGCTTCCAACGCTAGCTTCGATAGAAAATTTTCTGTGGTTGCTGATCGCACTTATTTTCCGCTCCTTTCATATACCTTGAGATCTAGAGGTGAGAGGTTAGACAGAGAATAAAGGGTTGCCAGTTGAAAACTGGGCTTGAGAGAGAGAGAGAGAGAAAGACGAACGGAGAGGCAGGGAGGTTAACTTGGCAGCGCCCGGTATGCTACCCTACAGTTGGGAAGGGGAACGGAGAGAGAGATAGAAAGGGGAGAGAGCAAAGGGAGATCACTTTTCCACATGTCCGTTGGCCAGTACTTGCTGGGTACACAGGGCACACACTGCTAGATCACAACCTTGCACTCAGTCCTGAGTCATTTAAGAACTTGAAAAGTGCCTTCAAAGCCGTCCTCTGTGATGAAGGCTTACTCCAGAACTGGACTTGGATGCAACAATAACTTGCAGCCTCTGTATCGGCTGTAAAAGGGTGTGGCAGTTATGCAGGAAAAAAAGCAGTCGAAGAAAAAGCGCAGCTTACCGCAAAACGTCAGTTTACTTTCATTTCCCTCAAGTTGGCAAAGCGCTTGGTGTTTATTATTAGTACACCTATTCAACATTTATAGCTTGTTTTAGAAGAGTGGACATGCCAACGACGAATTTTCCGGAGCTCTCCGAAGGAGAAAATGATATCTGATTGGAAGTTGGGGTCATTTCGACAGTGAAAATGTAGGCAGCTCCGGTCTCAGGATAAATATGAAACAATTGATACGTTCCAAATTCAAAGCTTTGAGGTTTTTCTCTCCTGTCATTCTACCATAAGCTAAGTATTAAAGAGTCAAATTACAGCAGCGGTTGATATGTAAACCCCAGCGACCTTTTTGCCTTCCGTGAATGATATTACTGGTCCAAAGGATTTTCTTAAGGGAAATCAACACAATTCCTCGAAAGAAAAATAAGGGAAGCAAGTTTTTTATTCACCTCCAACGAAATTAGGCAGTGACAGCAGCACTGCTACTCATCACAGTTTCCTATTTTTCAAGAAATAGAGGTACAGTGCAAGAATAAGTCGCTAGCTAAATAGTTTATTTCAGAATTGTTGCAATAAACTTAAACGATGGATTATGCAGCAATACTGCACCACGTTTCTGTTATTCCTCCACTTCAATGCTTCAAGCTACAGCAGGCTTCATGAATGCCCAATAGTGCTCAGAAAGATAAAAAAGTACAAAACAGAATTTAAACCTATCATAGTGTCTTGCCCCTCTACGAAAATACCGAGTGCAAAAAACAGCGGCTTTGATTACAACTTATGCAGATATCATGAGGTTTTTATTTTTGCGTGTTTACTGCGCTCACAAGAACAACCGCGACATAGCTGGTATGTGTTCGTGCACGTTTCATGAGAAAGAAATACATATGCATTACACAGAGCTCGGCTTCTAAACAAGCTCGAAAACCGCTAGGACGTGCTTTGATTATCAGATTACTTATAAGACGGAGAACATTCCTTTAACAAGATAGCGTTCCATTCTGTCTGTCACACGTGGAGGCACAAATATGGGGACGTTATCGGGGAGCTCGTTCGCGGGCAGTGTCTCAAGCCACAATGTTTATATTGGACGCAGATGTTTTTGGCTTTTCACCTCCCACCCACTTGTGGCGTTTGAGCGGCTTTAGAAGCGTTTGGGGCGTGTTCACGACCAGTCATCCTGCACGGTGATGGCAAAGATTGCGCCAAGGAACAGGCGGGATTGGTGCAGGGTGTGGCCACGTCTTGTGGCAGAAACAGCGCAGCACGAGACAGAAAGGACAGGCGGGACACGACACTGACTAACAACCATATTTTAATGCACGTTCGTCGAATATATACATCTCTCTCGTGCAAGAAGGAAAGGAAAGAAGAAAAATAACCCATAAGATGTACACGTGATAATAGATTAGGACTATGCATGCAGATAATCAATTTCGCTGTCACGAAGCACTATCGAAGGTATGCTCACGCATACGTCGCTCTTTTTTCTGATGTTGAAGGCTTCTTCAATCTATCTGGTCCGTTGATCAAAATATGACGCGATGACCATTGCGTTGTGAAGTGTCGGAGCACATCCATGCTCTCTGCAATGCTTTGCTAGATCACTGCTGATGGCGCCCTACGCCACTATGACCACGTAACCAAGTCCGGCACGGCGCGAACATCGCCCGGTAGACAACGAATGCTGTGCGAGACACGTGACATGATCATCAAACCAACCATGGATGATGTGTCGTGCGACTTGCGTATCACAGCTTTGCTGTGAAAGGCATTGCTAAACATATTATTCCGTGCCTAAGACAGCATCTCAAGCGTTAAATGCGATACAGCTCCTATGGTGGCGAAAGAAAACATTATTCAAGCAGAGTGGTTTTCTGTATAGTTTGCGAATATACTTCTGGCCACTATCAGGTTGTCTTCAGATAGGAAGAATAAGCAATTCGCAATGCCCAGACCATAAAAGCTGTTTCAGACGACATTAACATTCCGTAAATTGGAAACGTCTATATTTCTAAAATGCACTATGAAAAAAAAAAACAAGCTTAGAAATTGCAAACCTGGTTAAGTTGTTTTCACGGTGATTTAAACGCAAATATGAATTGTCAATAGAAATTTTCATCTTTGAAACATCCATCCATAGTTAGGTGTTTAAAAGGTTAACAGACGCTTCAGATAAATTGTTTACAAATACAGAAAGAGCCACTGTGCTTTGTTCATGCGATGGCAATCTCTCTTGCTGTCGGGCTGGCGAAGTAGATAGCCGTTTTCACTCTCAAAAAGAAGAAGATCTCGAACCTTCATGCGGCAGGCACCTAGAAATCTTGTGTCGCATCCATTTACATCTCGTTCGTACAGAAGGTGAGTTGTAATAATTTACTGAATTTCTTCTGCTCGGGAAAAATCCCTTCAGTATGTTTTGTACTACGAAAAAAATACAATAATTCACGAGAGGATGTAGTCAACCACTGCGATTAACATTTTTCTTTTCATTTCACAATTAATAAAATTTGCGGTCCAGCTATTCAGCATTGCCAATTTATTTAGCACAACGGCATGATTACTACTTCTCTCCTGCTCTAACAAGCCGCACATTTTAAGGATGCTATAACTAATAGCAGCTACGATACAAGTTTGTGAGTTTTTTTATAGGAAATGCTGCAATAAATAAATTGTGTACTGTGCTTCAGCCCCGTGAATTTGTGCCAGTGCACGTTAAAGAACATCAATTGTTCGAAATTATCCGGAGTCCTGCAGTACGGAGTCTCTAAAAGCCTAAGTTGGTTTGGGGCGCTACACCCTATAAACGATAAACCATAAACTTTTTGTGCAAGGCTCTTTATTTTTCAATACCATCATAAGAAGTTTATATTTAATTATGTAAGTGATTCAAGCAAGAGCAGTATTATAGAAAAAGGGATAACACATTTTTTTGATAGTTAAGGGGGGGGGGGGGGGGGGGGAGGCTGCATATAACCAAGACATGTATAGAAACCGCGCACCTCTCAAGAAGTGGACAAATTGATTTTTCTTAAGGACGATTACTTTTCTCTGTTCTGCTCTTCCGGCGCTATTGTTGAGGCGATGAATTACGCTGGCCTTGCAAATGAACTTCATGCGTGAGCAACGAAACGAGACAGACTAATTAATGAAAGTTTAGTGATATTAGGATTTTCCAGTAAGCATAAAGAGCCCTCGTTATGCTTTTTTGGCCCCCATACTAAATCTTCTTGGATGGCATGCTGCTTGGAAGTGCTCAGATTTCTATTTAATTTCTTTTTGTAAGTAGGCTTTTATGCAGAAGGAGCAGCCTTTACTGCAAAAAGTTCTGAACTCTTTTTCAAAGTTTCTCATTCAATTAACTTTCCAATTTTGTTTTTCTCCTTCGCTGATACGCTAACACCTGGACTCATTTTCGCGACCTTTATGCGCAGTTTTTTTTTTTTGAAGTCTTCAAAAGGGCCTTCTTAGAACAGGGTAAACGCACTTTATTTCAGATCTTCAGAAAGGTTTTGCTTTACAGGATGCTCAGTTTACGGAAGGAAGACACTTTTAGGGCTAAGTTTTTGAGTTATCTTCAATCATTTAGGTAGACAAATATCGAGGAAGCCTTTACTCTAGTTTAAACTTTTTCTTCATGCTGAAAGTTGAGGCGACGTTGGTTTGTAGATACTGTAGAAGCTTGGGCAAGTTGGTGTGACATGGTTTTTCAGCAGAGCAGGAGACAAAGGACGTGACAAGTGCACAGACACGGCGCTGTGTCTGTGCACTTGTCACGTCCTTTGTCCCCTGCGCTGCTGAAAAACCAGACGTTGGTTTAGTTCAAACTGATTATCCCTCCAAATGTTTAACAGATTCCTGAATCTCTACGAAGCAAGATGCAGAAAAAAAATCGACCTGTATATATGGCCGTAAATTTACACAGCAGTAAGTGCAGAATTCCTAAGTTTGCTTTCCTTGCTTAAGTTTTTACTACCAACGACTGTGATGTCACCCTGCTCTAAAATAGCACTTAGGCGTTCCAGAAGGTACCCAGAAAGAAAAAAAAAACTAACCTGACTTACAATCAGTTTTTTTGTCTCTATTTCAATTTATGATGCATTTCTCCTTAGTTGTAAGTTATTCCAGTCACGGCGCAAAAGCGGTAAGGTTTTATCGGGACATACTGCTGATGTGAGAGACTTAAAGCGACGCACTAGTCTGTAACCTTTGTCTAGTTTGCATCTTATACTAAAAAACTTACACAGCACAAGCACGGAGTCGAGGATGGAGAGAGAACCAGAGCGCTGTAGCCGCGCTCCTAATCTTATCCCTGGCTTGCATAGGAGTACATTTTTTGTTCAGACGCACTAAATTATCTAACACTAACTTTTCCATCAGGCTCTAAACTAAACGCGAGTGAGCAACCATGCAGGCTCCTATGCTTGACCGCCAGTTCGCATCGAGAGTCTCACTATTGTCACAAGGGAAACTGATGTGGCTGGCAACCACAGCGAAAGAAACACAGCAAGATATACTAGAAAGAAAATTTTTCCTTCGGGGCACCACGATCGGTCATTTAGCGCTAAAGAATCCCCCTTTCGGGCATTATATGGCTGCTAGCGAATTATTTCGGTCAAAATTTTATCTATAATGCCCTTTTTACATGACAGGTGCTTCGGATGGGTGCTATTTGTGGAGTTTAATTCTTTTTTTATACCTTGTTTTTCTGGAAATTACGCTTGGTTCGCGCCAAGGTGCACTTCTGGCTCTCCTGGACTATCTTGTCTCCGCCTTTAAAGAGATTCTTCTATTTCGGTGAATTCCGCGTAGAATATCCAGGTGTTTCAGGGAAGGCGATCACTAATTTTTAAAAATAAGGATTTTCAGGTAACGAGAAGCAATTTGCGGCATAGTAATGCGGGTGTTGGCGGACATCAAAAAACAGGCGATTCATCTTAACTAGGTATGTGATGAACTAAATTCTAATAGTTCACTTTTTAACTGCTGCCAATAGGCACCTGATTGCAATTAGAGATTTCTAGCCGGCCGTTAGTAATATCCATATCAGTTTTTAGAATTTCGAGAACGCCATTACTCTCACCGCTCTGGCACGACAAAATTTGGCTAATTCGACTAGTTACGACCACTGGAGGGGTTGCTTTGCCTGCATACTTTTCGTAAGTGCATGTATTTTAGCACGATGTAGCCAAATTTTGTCGTGCCACAGCGGCGAGAGTAATGGCGTTTTTGAAATTCTAAAAACTGATATGGCTATTATTAACGGCCGTCTACAAATCTCCAATTGCATTCAGGTGCCTATTGGTAATAGTTAAAAAGTTAACTATTAGCATTTAGTTAATCACTCTGCTAGTTAATATGATTCGCCTGTTTTTTGACGTTCGCCAAAGCTGACATTAATATGCCAGAAAAAGCTCCTGTTTACCTCAAAATCCTTATTTTTAAACACGGGTGATCACCTTCCCTGAAACACCACTCCTGCCTGCACCTTGTGCTTAGAACCATTAGCCTCTTCCCTCCACATCCTCTCCCTCTGCCCGGCGGACCCT